>NC_138657.1:70081117-70476340 GCF_964273445.1 Streptopelia decaocto | reverse complement strand
ATCCTGTTTGCTGAGGTATATTGCATTTGCCTTTTTTTCATTAAAGAGGTGTCTTTCCAAAGGCTTAGAAAAATATTGCCTAACAAAAAATATGGAGAAAAGATTATGGCATTTCAAGGGTTCTAGGGGGAAAACAGAACACCTCTTGCCCTCCCTGTATTTACAGAACTTTTCATTTACTGCACAAGTGCGGAGGTCCTGACACTGCAAAGATTTATTCATGGGATGAGCTTATGGCAGTACAAGTCATCTTAATTCAACCAAGCAGGACCACTCAGAGTACTGGGGATAACAGCACTTCTAGAATCATTGCCTTGAGTGGTCAGGAACATGCTGAGAGAAACTTTTCCCATATTTTTTCAAGTTTATTCTACTGTCAAACACCTTAGAGCAACGGAGGACATGGTGCTTATTCCAATTTACCCCATAAAACGGAATGTAGTTGCAACAGTGAAGGAAAGATTGAAATCAGGTTATGAATTATCACCAAAATAATAGAGATCTGAATAATTAGAAGCAATTAACTCCATTATAAGGCTCATATCCTGTACCTTCAATGAAGCAAATTCTAGGTATACGCAGATGTTTCTGGGGCAAATTTTACCCCACTGTAACAAGTGTGGACTGATATTAAGTACTTTGTTGCTGGTAATATATCAGGTGAAGAACCTGACACTGGCCTGATTGAGATGTGACTCGAGTGGTCAAGAATACACAGAGAATTAAGCAGTAATGATCAGCTGGATTGTGCTCACTGCCAGCTGCTGTGTCTGAGCTGCTTTCTGAAAGGGCAGTCTGAGTCAGATGGTAACTTCTTTTATAGAATTTTTTTTTTTTTCAGAATAAGTGAATTTCATTGCCTTTTAATTAAAAAGAAAACACCTCCAAACTTTATTATATCATCAATGCAGGTCATATGCCGCCTTTGCTTGTTCTTTGACTTTAGCCATTTGAGGCTTTTTTTACTTATTCTGCAAAATGATTAGTAGTGTCATTTGTTCAGCCCATGTCATTTAGCTGGTGCTGTCTCCAACTCTCCTAGGGTCAGAAGGCCAGACTGTGGCGTACGATCAGGATGCTTGGAGGGCTCTGATCAGTAATTTACTTTCTTGTAATGCAAAGTCCTGTTTAGTTTGACACTTGTGCTGCTGTCAGAGGCAATGGAGGTCAGCAGTTGTGGTGACAAATTAGTTTTGACAAGCTTAATGACCCCAACGAAGAAAAGTCTGCAGCCTTGATAGCAACTGCAGAATAACTGGTTAGCTCGGCCAAACAGGGAACGTGTTAAAATCCCAAATCCTCTCTGGCAGGCCAATTATGCCATTCAGCAAAAGAGGTGGAAGGTTGCCATCAGCTTCTATAGTGATACAAAAGCATCAACGGGCTGTATTTCAATCAATTCAGTTTTGTTTGGTGGGACATCAGGACACTAAAGGAAGTAATTGAGGCTTTCAAGCAGTGTTCCTAATATAAATTGCAGCAGAAGTCAAAGGAAAATCTTTGTAAGAAGCCTTTAGACCTTTATTGATGGTAGTGGCTTCAGGTAAGTGTGTCAACATATGTGTGTTGAATTAGCTAAATGCAAAAGACTTATTCAGGCTTTCCCCAGGTTTTCAGACTATAGGACAAAGCAGCCAAAGTCAAGTAATAAAGTAACTTAAGTAACAGTGTAACAGCTGGCATGCACTTAAAAGAGGATGTTTAATGTTTGATCTGGACATAGTTGTTGTAAAGACATTATAATCACTATAGGGCCCTAGCCTTAATATCAGGATCCCATAATGTATGTTGGTTTTGGAATGACAGTGTTATGCGGTTAGTATCATAAGCATCTAGAAGGGCTGCTAGAAGGGCTAGCAAAGGTAATTAGATATGGGCCCTTCTTAGGAGCAAGCACTAATGAAGGAAAAAAAAGGAGACTGTAGCACCATCTTACCAGCAATATCACAGAATCATAGAATCATTTTGATTGGAAAAAACCCTCAAGATCATCGAGTCCAGCCATTAACCTAGCACTGTTACTAATTACCATCACACTCAACATTACCATCATCCTTCTCCTTTGCTGGGCTCTGATTTCCCCTCTGACTAACTATGAAAACTAAATAAATGAAACCCTCACTTTTTCTGCAAGTGGTCAGTTTTCTAGATGAAATAGAAGTTGCCAGTGCAGTATACCCAGAACTTCCACTGAGCCCTCCTTGACTCATCTCTGAGGTCTAAAACTCAGGTTTATGTTCAAAGATAAACCATTCTGGTTTGAATGCTTTATTTGTACACAGAATTGAAAGGGAATAACAGAATACAGATGTCACAGATGTTTTTCACGGTGCTGCTGGTGTGACTAGAGTCAGTAAGTGCTTAGTCCAGCAGGACCCTTCCTGAGATCACTCATTCACTTCTGTTTCTTAATTCTTCCAGGTCTCTGAAACCATGCCAGGTTTACCCTCACTCGTCATTTCCTCGTTCCCACACACTCTATCAGAGAAGCTGTTGTCTGAAGATAATCAGGGCTCTGTACCAAGCTGTCAGTAACAATCACCTATCAGATTTACCAATTTGACTTATAATACAGATACCAGTTTCGCTCACCCTGCATTTGGGCATCTGTCCAGCCAGATTTTGACCTTTTCAGTAGCACTGTAAACACGAAGTTATTTTGAAACAGAAACGCCATATAGGTAAAGTTCAATAGAGTACTATTCCGCTGTGTTTTCAACTGGTTTTGTGCTGCACATTGACATGCATTTGTGGCATTGCTCTTGATTAGTAGGTGAACATAAATCCAGGCTCAGAGTTAGTCTTCTGTTTCCATTAGTTCATGTAAGCTTCATCTGTTGTTCACTTCCGTTTAGTCTTCGCGTTTTGCACTTATCTGTATTTTTATCATCTGGTTTTGTTTTAATGGTACAGACAATTAAAACAGAAAACAAAGTTTTCATTATCAGTTAAACAGCATAAGCACAATGTTTTTGGTGAACAGTGCAAAAATAGCTCTAATATGTGTTGTAGGTTCTCTAAGACACCCTTTCATAGTGGGAAAATACTAATTTCAAAGACTATTGAAGGTTGTAATGATTCATAGTGAATGGGATAAATGTTCCGTTGCCAAGGGGAAATACATACTAAGAAGAATGCAGTGTCCACTGAGGAGAGGAGAAAAAAAAGCCCTTAACTTCATGCATTGGTGATATTTTCTGAAGATAGTTATTTACTCAGTCATCCTTTTATTTTTCTTTGGTGAAATTCAAAGCTTCTTAGCATTGCCCTCAAAGAGTTGCACATCTCATCCCCTGCTCGTGCCTCTGAACCTGCAGGTATATTGGATCTTGTTCTATTGGCTGTACCCAGGAGCAGTAAGAATTAGGCGCAGTTGTTGATCTATTATTATATAAAATGTCCTCTACATATTCCACAACCTATTGTTGTGCCAGACACACTCCATAAATAAGTACAAATCTTGTAACTCGCTCATTGAACAAACACTTCACTTGAGCAGTGGATATGTGTACTTTAGTAATATGCCATTCTCACCAATCTTCTTTTTCTTTCTGACCTCATTTTGTGCTTTTCATTCCTCTGCCTGGCCTTGCATGCTCTGTACTGGCTTCTCTCATCATAGCCTTGGATTTATTCCCGTAGCGTTCTGCTTCTGTGAAGTCTGGAAACCCTTCAAGGCTTTCCTCGAAAATGACATCTGTTGCATGATAGGAACAAAATTATTTGATGCATCAAGGCTTGTGAATATGCCTTTAACACCCTACATTTATTAATGAATTCCCCTATTTTCTCTTTCTTCCACTTGCTCTATATTGGTCACATAAGGTTTGTCCAAGCTTAAGCCCCAGTTGCATGGGGAGAATCACTCATGTGTACGGTGTATGAGACTCATCTACTTACACATCCAGGGGAAAGAAATGCATTGCTAGATACATTGGACAATCTGTTCTGTAGGGCAGAGAAACTGGCTTATTCCCAAATTACTTAGTAATTCTATTTCTACATCACTGCCATGACACTTTTCGCAAAAGCCACAGGGAGAGAAGAGAATTCGGCACACCTGTAAGTTATGCCTGACATGAAATAAGTACGTGCTTGCTTTATTAGGCTATGTAGATGTCTTTGTTATTTTAAAGGCTGGTTAGGGGATGCAAATAGTGTATGAGTGATTTAACTTTATTAGAAAGATGGAGAATAAAAAATAATCAACACTACAGAATCTTTACTAGCATATTCCTCAACTTTTCTTGTTATTAAATTTTTCAGAGATGAGCAGCTTTTTGGGCTCACTCTGAGAGAACTGTTTTGCATTAATCTCTCACAGTCCCATCACCACAGGCCTTTTTTTCACAGGGATTTTGTTTGCATAAGGCAGCGTCTCAGTAGACAGGACCAAAAGCCCCTGTATGTGTGACTGAAATGAGTGAAGCTTTGCAAGAGCATCTGCATAGGTATTACATTACCTTATCTTCTGGTTTTGGGAACCTGAACCTTCTTACAGTCTGCGTGAGTCAGAAAAGACCAGCTGTGCCCATCGCCCTTAGGCAGAAGCTGTTGACTGCTGAGTTCTTCAGAAAAAAAAAAAATATTGTGTCCCAGACACAGTTTTACAACGAGCAAATGTGTGCCAGCAGCTCTGCTGGGTTTGGTCCAGCTCTGTGCCCTGCCTGGTCCTTTGTATTGTGTCCTGTGTGCTCAGCCTTTGCGCTGAACCCCTAGTCCTTTCTCTGGACCCAGACACATTTGTTGATTTAGCAGAGGTCCTGCCTGCTTCCACACCGATGTCCAGCCCTAATATTTGTACTCCCAGATTCAGCATCACATTGTTGTAGTTGAGAGATGAGCTTTGAAGACATTAAATTGGATGTCAGAAAGCTGCAAACACCATTGTCTGAAGATCATGCTGCTGCTTTACTATGTCTTTTCTGATGTTAAGAGGGAGGAGGAAGGGGAGAAACAGCAGCCTTGTTTTCTCTCCTTTTGTATTTGTACAAATTGGTTCTTTTGGTACATTGCACCAAAAGGAGGAAAATAACTTACAGAGTTTTCTGGCACAGGATCACAGCAAAAATCTTTCACAATTTGGCATAGCACATACAGGCAAGGTGATTTTCTATCCTAAAAAGAAGGTGCCTATTTCTGCTGTTAGCATTCTCTTTTGTCTTCTGTTTTTTTCACTAAATTTTCTTCGTTTTCATATTAAATTCAAAGCATAATCATTAGATTTCAGTTAATTCAGCTGCAAAGAAATAGTAACCAACACTTTACCTTTTCCAGCCTCTGGCCTCTTCCATTGGTTTTCTCATCCCTAGCTAACTCACACCCATCAGTCAGGTCTGTTGGTCAGTTTGAAAATGGTTTTCCTTCTGAGGCCACAGCTTACTGAAGAACTGCATTGCCAGCACTTAAACTCCTGTCACCATCTTCTCACAGTCACAGCTTGCTTGCTTCATGTCCACGCAGCCTTCTGTCTTGCCCTTTTGAATCTGGAGAGCTTGCTCACCAGGTGGGTTTCTCTAAGCTTTCCCAGCTCTCTTTTTAACTCATAGGCGTACAACATGTGGGAGTATTGTCCGAGTTGTCATGAATTCTGAGATTTAGTTCCAGATAATCAAAAGTATGTTTTCAGCTGAACAAATGAAATGAAGCAAAAAAAAAAGCTTCTTTCTGCCTTTATTTTTATTACACTTCCCAGCAGGGCAGAAGACTAAAGAATGCATACTCCAGATTCGAAAAGAATTTCTAATTTGTGTTCTTTCTCCATAAGATATAGGGCTTAATCCTTTCCGTAGAGCTTGCTCTTTTTTTGCCTTTTGCTTCTTTTTGTTCAAACTAAACAAACAGGACCTAATTGGAAGAAGCTGAAGGTGCTAAGCAGCCAAGAATAGAAAACATTTACTGAGCTGGGAAGTGAGTTTTGAATGTTGCTGGAAATTTGACTATGGTTTACTTGTGCAGTAAGAAAGAAACATCCTCTGGCTGTTCGCTACTGTGATGGACTCCCACTGGTCACAATGCAAGCACTTTGGCCTTGTTTCCCGCTACCGTTCTTTTCTGCAATCCATCTCTCTTAAACTCCGGTGCTTTGCCGTGAAAGGAGAGCTGTGTAAGTAGCTCTGCTCAGAACAGGGTAAAGCTACGATTTCAAATTCTAAGTTGTATTATTGATTTCCCCTTTAACGGGGGACAAAAGGGAAGAGGTAAGGCTACATTGCTAAATAGCCAAAATTGCATTTAACTCAAAACTTTTGGTTGCTTAGTTTAATTTGCTTATTACAGAGAAGAGTGCAGAGGTAAGGTCCTGGTATGAGTTTTAGACTAAATCAGCAGAATGCTACTGTTAATACCATAAAAGGTGCTGCAGAGATAAGTATTTTATTTATTGGGAAATGCAGCTTAAGGGCTAGCAAAAGAAATAAACAGTTTAATGTCAGAATCAGTAAATTGCCTCAACTGAATTAGGAAGAAATCAATGGGAAAAGTCTAAACATAATTTTCACACTTTTGATATAAAACTTCAGTTTGTATTTTCAAATGCGTCCTTCTTTATAGAATTACCAAAATTAATTTAGTTTTAGAAGTTCTGAAATTCATAAAACTAACATTATAATATGATATTTTCTAATTTCTAGTCATGTAGTTTTGGGTTATGTGAGCTGGATTTTAAATGCTACAGAGTGTATTCTGGATGCCTCAGACCAACTGTAAACCCAAATTAAACATGTGAAATGTTAGAAAATGCTGAATATTTACTGATTACTATGGCCATGAATGTAACTTCTGTATGATTTACATGCCTCCAAATAGTTGAAATATCGCAAAGTAACATACTCTTTCCTGCTTTTTATGTACAATTGTCAAGATTAAAATTTCCTATGAAAGCCACTGAGATGGCATTACCATGGTAAAGTCTGAGTACTAATGAAATGGAGGTAGAAAATAACAGTATGTGTCATGTGTCTTCCCCAAACAGATGGAAATTCAAAGTTAATAGTACAATTGGAGGGTAGCCAAGTAATCTTTATATCCAAGTACCCAAGTATAGCAGTTAACCATAGCTATGAAGATGCACAGATTATATTTAAAAAAAAAAATCTACTAAAAGGCATTGCAAGGAATAAATTTTTTGAATAATTCATTTAGAAGGAGATTTTTCTTGAGATCATGACTGCTGTAATGTTTTGGTCATGACTGCACATTTATTATAAAATATTAGTACTGGCAGAGGTAAGGCTGCTCAGCTTTATTACATATATTCACTCCCACAGTATGACCATATCGATTCCACTGTATATTTGGCCTCAGATAATTTGTGTAGGACAAGAGTGATGTTTTCCGTCTCTTTTCACATAGATATTGGATGGATTCATTGATATAACAAGATTAAAAATGTAAGTTTAAAGGAAAATGATAAGTACATTGAAAAAACCTCCTATACATTTCATTTAATTAGACATCTGAAGTTCAAATGCTGGAGTTGGTTGTATGCCATTATAAATGTAAAAAGAGTACTTTTGACAATACGGGTGTAATTTCTTGTGATTTATTATTCAGCAATCAGTCTTTTGAGGGAACAATATGTGTGTGAATAGATCATTTTAAAGGAAAGCTCTTTCCTCTAGCCCCCTCTTGTTACCTGTGAAAAAGTACTATCATCTTCTATGAAATGAAAAGTTACAGCTGTGTAGTGATAGACTTCTTCTTATAACAGCATTGTGGCTCTGACGTTGCAGCTAAATTCCTTATTCTGTTTCATAGTGAAACACCTGAATGACTCTATGAAAAAAATAATTAAATTCTCTAACTTGCATCTGCTGAAAGGGATGTCTGTTTTCAAGTTTCCCTCATCCTTCTGAAGAAACTAACTGAAGAAGGTTGTGAAGCATGTTCATTGGATTTAATGCTATGGTAATATATTTAATTAAAATAGAAAATAAAATATATTCTTTTTGTCAAAATACAGAATTTAAAAAGAAGAAAAAAATTCCTATTTTTAGCCTTAATTTTTTTCATAGACTCGTGACATGAATCTGATTTTCTTACTGTTTCTTCAGCAGTTAAGTAAGATTGTTTGGTTCACAGATGTGGTTTTATAAATCATTCATAATATTGAGAAAAAAATACAAGAACTATTATCCAAGAGGTACTTCTGTATTTTTGAATATTACTTAGTCCTACCAGAGTATAACAGATATGGTCCTTTCTACATTATGGACTGAGTGGACCATGAATACACTGTGGATTGAGTGGCTTGAACTTCTCGTTAATTCAACAAAAGACATTCAAGAAGCATTACCCCCTGATGGAAAAATGTCAAATAAATTCAGTCATATTAAATTTGCAAAAAATTCTGTCCCCTGATGAGGTGGTTGTTGCATAATGGAGAATCGAAGACTTTTTGGTTCTTTAAATCAAGCATTACACTTCTGTGTATCCCTGTGAGAGAGCTTACTCAGAGAAATGGTATGCTTCTCACCATTACAAATTGGAACGGCAACATAGTTTAGTCCACTATTATGTTAACAGTAAAATATTGTGTTTATATGTGTAAATTCAAATTGTGTTTATGCAAGAAGTTACATATGATTGAGCCAGTTTTGCAGGAGAAAAAAAAAAGTGCAGCAGATATGTAATTTTTCTATTAAAAATGAGTTGCCTTAATCAGTATATAATTTCATGCATTTTTACAGTAAATCTTGAACTTATAAATTCAAGTCAAGGTTTGGCCAAGCATATTTTATTCCCCTAATGATGCCTCCTCCTGCATGGATTGTGGGTTTCTGTCTCAGGCACTTTACATAAACAAGCAAACAATTGAATTATGCCTATTATGCCTTTTGCTTTAATAAAACCTCTTTAATCGGGCCTTTTAAATTACATCTGTGTCAGGTTGTCAAAATTGGAGGCATTCAAACTTTTTTTTTTCCAGGACAACTTAAGTACATAATTTCTTTGGACATGAAGTTAGTGTTTATGGGCATGTGGTACTGTATTCCAACATAGTTTCTCTAGGCAAATGCTGTGGTCATGAAAGATCAAATGGATTTCTCGCTGCCTATTTTGCTCTTGGCAGTGATCTATATGGCTTTTTTCAATTAAAAAAAATCTGTTAGAAAAATTAATTTTTGCTCTGTAAATAATAAGTGGAGTTATGGGTGTGCTGAAATTGTTCCAGTGCCAATTGTGAGCTATGTACCTTACCTTAAATGCGAGAGTTTACCAATACTCTAGTCTAGAGTATCTTCTTAGTGCTTTCCTGTCTCTGATATCATTTCATCCGGTGAAAATGGCAAATCAAGTGATATATTTTCAAATACATTTAAGAAGAAATACTTTGATGGTATTTGTAGGAAAGCTTCATGTTTGAATCTTTCAGTCGCAGTTTGCCTGTTTATAGGTGGGCTTGGCTGGGCTAGACTGGGCTGGGCTAGGCTAGGATAGGACAGAACAGAATATTCCTATATCTGTGTATATATATATATTTTTTATTCTGTTTCTACTTATAGAAAATATAATGAATCATGAATTATCTGCATTTGGACATGGACTTTGGTGAGGAAGAACCCTCTACACTCATATTTCATTCCCATTTGAGCTATAGTTTCAGCAGCTCCTTGGTTATTTTTTTTGTCACCTCACATAATAGAGATCAAAACTTAGGCCTTCGTGACATTTACAGAACAAAATGCTCTAAAACAACAGAATCTTCACAGTGAGAATGTGATTTACACTCTCTCATCTCTGTGTTTGAAAGCCTGTGGTCTCAATTTATAGCACGTCACTGCCATGAGATCCTGTAGAGATCTGAACTACAGAAATGACATGTAGCTACATGTTTGAATTTGTATTGGGGGGGAAGATAGTGTTCCTGCATATGTTTTTTATAAATACTCGCAAGAAATTAACTGCTTTTTTTACTTCACAAAAGGTTATTTAGTTCTTGCAGTGTTACTAGAAGGAAGAAGTAGTCAAATCTAGATGACTTCTTAGGGTTTTAGCAATAACAGTCACTGCTTTAAGAGCATTTACTACTTTTAGTAGAGAAAGCTGCATGAATACAGATTGTGACCTCAGCTACAAGAGGATTAAAGACAACCTTTTAGAAAGCTGAGGAAGAGAAAAGAGAAAAAAAAAAAAAATCAGAAGCACTGTCTTCCAAAAGGAAGCAGTGAAAGAATTCCCAAATTGTTCGTTCTTCCTTCAATGGTTTCACTACCATATGGTTTTTGAATCGGTAGCAGCTGATGTATTCAGTAATAGTTTCTTTTGAAGAGACTTGTCATAATATTTACCTTCTCTACAGCAACAGAAATAGCTTCCAAGGCTGAAATGGCCATGCTTACTAAAACTAATGAAAACAAGAGACATTTCCATGGTGAATGAATCTCTTGACACTATTATTTCAGGGGATAAATAACATTCAATGTACTGTGCTTCATTTCAGCTGAGGTATTTGTGTCTTTAGGCATGGTATTACCAAGAAAGTAAGAATATACAGTGTGGTGCAGGCCTCTGGAATGTGAGAAGCATGAAGATCTCCAGAATATTGAACTAAAAAACAAAAATGAGCATGCTGCATTTATCAAGAACGCATAAAGAGCCATCTGTAAAGAGAGCTCTCACAATAAACGGTTATTTTGGATGGGCACAGTTCCTTAGCTGTTTTTACTGTGATTCAGTGGCATCCTTAATCCACTGTTCTTATTTGTCCTGTCAGAACTGACACCAGAGTCTCTTCTGTGAATACTAATTTCCTTGGAAATAAAATTGAAATCAAATTTTATTGATAAGTAATCTGTCTACATGGAAGTACTCTGCCAGATGTGTACAGTGTGACTGATGAAGTGAGATTTTGTTCAAAGAGAATGCAAGATGCTAGCCTCTCTTTTATGCCTGTCTAGAAAAGTAGACCAATTTCCTATATGTTAACTAATGTGTAAGTTTTTGCTCTGCATTAGTATCTCCTTTTTTCTCATTGATTTCGTTGTATTTGTCAGTTACAGCAGCAGCATAGAGCTGCATGTATTGGAAAACTGAAAGCTGATTAGGATATAGTTTATTAATCTTGTTCTGTCTGCACATATACACAAAAACATTATGTGCTTCACTGTCAAAAGCTCTTTAAAATACGAGCTGTATAGCTGTGTAAGCACTGGCTAGTCCTGTAAGTCTTACATCTGACTCATAGTAAGAACTTTCTTGTACATGTGTTGAGTATCAAAAGCCTTTTAGCTTAAAGTAGGAACTACAAAGAAGATAAATATCAATTTACTTCAGGCTTTGTCATGGTCTGTAATTATCTTTTGTTTGCATTTATACTTACGAAACGCTGAATCATAGAATTTTAATGGAATATACCAAAAATACCTGAAGTGAGGATTTTGCAGCGGAGACAACTGCTTTTTTTAAGAGGGAAAAAAGAGAGTGACCACCTATTGACTTCAACAAGGTTTGGACATAATTATCATTGAATGGTTGGGCAAACAAGCATCTGCTGTAATTTTACGGAACACATACAAACATAGTCTGTCATTACTTGCTGGAGAAAAGAATTCCAAGATTTTCTGTCATTTCATAAGCTTAGCTATAAAAGCAGAAAAAAAATCCCAGCCTCTGCGTAGCTTTGAGGAAAATACAGCCTTACATGAGTACTGTGCATCCAGCAAAGCATTCAGTCACCATGTCACAAAATGTATTCCGTTCAGATAGAAATGGTTGCACTATAATGAAGTGCTGCTCCAAATGCTATACTTTTCCCCATTTAAACACTTTAAGGGTTAAAAGCACAGCACTTATTTTATATGAAATGAACCTGAGCTTTTAAATCTCAGCTGTGGCATGCAGCCTCCTTGTTGGTGAGCACCTGATGTCAGCAGTTTGAATGATGTCTGACACTAATTATGTGATTATGCCAGGCAGGAGAATCTGCCAGAATAAAAAGCTGTTTAAAAGGTTTTCATATGAAGTCTTACTCTCAGGTTTTTGAAAGTCCTTACATCTCTTGCAGAGCAGCACCCTGATAATGCTTTTCAGGAAGGGAAATGCTTTTTAAAAGGCTATTAATTAGTGCTTGAAATGCATCACTCTTGTTTGAAAGCCATATACAGAACAGCTCTTACATCTGTTCTTGTGATAAACGCAAAGCTGGGGAAAGGCTCTTTGTCCTTGTCATAGCACCTGCCTTGGTGCTGATACAGAAGAACCTACCTGGTCAGCATATCAGAGCATTCAAAACTAATTGACAGATAGACATAAAAGATTGTTAAATAATTAATTTGCCCATTATTTGCTGATAAATCTTTTAAAAATGCTACATGACTACTGAACCATTCAAAGATTTGGTTTGGGACCTTATGGATGTGCTGCTCTGGATTTATTTTTTCCTCCATAGTTTTTAGGGATACCATTCCCTCCATTTACGTATATGCCTTCACATATGACAGCATTCCCTATAACTCAGAAATGGTTTATGTTTTCCTTATGCTTATGAAAATTACTAAAGTAAGCAAGTCAAGCAGCTTGTCAAAGCAATCTCAGGTAGTATCTTGCTGTTGTGAATGGGATCAGTTCAATGTCAAGACAGGAAATCTGTGGGAGGCAGAGGCAACATTTCATACTGTCTTCAAGCAGGCAGACTCATACCAGTTGGGATCTTTCAGCACATATCAAGTTTTCTCATGCTGTTTCTAGAGACTCAAAAGGCTACATGAAACATCTTGGAGTCCTTCTTCACCTTTGTAGAGTCCTGCTTGCTTGCTTTTCTTCTCCCATATCCATCAGCTATTTGAGGGAGCATGATTTATCAAGCTATTCTAATACTTCTACAGTCTGGGATGGAAAAAAAGAAGAAGAAAATTACGACTGCATTTCTGTATTGATATTTTACTGAATAAAATATTAAATCAAGTTGTAAATGATAAGCACACAATATTTTAAAATAGTCCAATATTATTAATTAATAATTTGTTAATGAGTAGATCTTAAATGTAATTCAAATGTGGAATCATAGGCAGATAATGCTACATCCAAAGCAGGTTTTGCACTGAGTTGTGTCCCAGATGAGGATCAGTGAGGAATGGAATGTAAAATACTGCTTATGAAATGCCTGCAGTTCTCTTTTTGAAAAGGACAATATACACTATGATTTGGTTTCTCCAAGGCTTTCCATGTTTGAACCACATGGCATTTTTTAACCTTATGTGGAGGGAGATCTGTACAACTCCCTGAAAGGAGGTTGTAGCATGGAGGGGCTTGGCCTCTTCTCCCAAGTAGCAAGTGATGGGATGAGAGGAAATGGCCTCAAGTTGCTCCAGGGAAGGTTCAGATTGGATATTAGGAAAAAATTCTTCACAGAAGGGGTTGTCTCAACCTCGCCTGGCACACCTTGAGGCCATTTCCTCTTGCCTTATCATTTGCTACTTGGGAGAAGAGACCAACACCCTCCATGCTACAACCTCCTTTCAGGTACTTGTAGACAGCGATAAGGACAAAAGAAAACACAGAGTTTGGATGCTGAAGCAAAACAAATTCAGATGGCAAAAAGTGAAGATTTTTAATACCAGATAATATTAGGGGATAGATGGATTAATAGGAAGGTGAGCTGTCTTTCATTGACTTAAATCAAGACTAGATATTTTTCTGGGAATGGACCAGATCTCAGACAGATGTTGTTTGACAGAGCGAGGTCTTTAGTCTTTGTTACACTGCTAATCAACTGAGATAATCAGAGCAGTTCCTTTTACAGTGAAAACTTAGTAATTTCTTGAACACTTGGCCAATGAATATCTGTTACTAACGTTTAGGTATTCACACAGATATTACCATGCTCTGCGTACAGTGAAAGGGTCTAAATGTATTTCATAATGAATCTTGCTGTCTGGTTCTTGACAGGGCTCAGAAGTGTGTGGTACATCCAGCAGGGCTTTACATACTACACAGAGTATTTTATATAAATCTATGTAATTATATTGCAATTTTACAGGATGGTTGCCCAATACACTGAACACTGTGCATACAAACATGAACAGCACACTCATGCGAACATAAGCATTTTAAAGTCATAGCACTGCTTTTGCTCTTCATTGATATACTTTACCTTTCATTGTAAATATATTATTTATTTCTTTTGACAATTATATCTATAAGAAGGTGAATTACACATGGATATGGACACTCCAATGAGTACATTTTTAAAAAAGCTACCAAGTTCCAGAAGTACAAAGAATAAATTTTCTTTATGAGCTACTTAACGGTTTCAATTTGCATGCAACTGTAAAAACAAAAGCTTAGTAACTATGATTTCTGTATTGCAGTTTAGGAAAACATTACACAATTAATTCCATATAACACTTTCAAAAAAAATCTAGTTTAGTCGGAAGTATGTTTAGGAGTGTTAAATAGCTCCACATTGCCAAATGCATGCCATGTACTTAAGTGACTAATTGCAACAAAGGTGTTACATCCTCTTCTTCTACCACAGTTAATAACTTCAAATTACTAAGAGTTTCATTTCAAAATACAAGTACCATCTACCTGACTCTTTTTCCCCCATAGGTAATCTTGTCTTCTCTGGAATACTGCCATTGAAATCTGTTTATCAGGAAAGAATTTATGTTCTGTCTTGTTGGAAGGAATATATTTTCATACTTTTAAGCGTCAGAGATTCCCAAGGCTTCAGCGAGTCTGGTTTTATAGTAAATATTCGTTAATTGTTGTGTGAAGACAGTCTTTCTAATAATACAGGCTTGTAGTTTCTGTGTTTTGCTTGAATGACCTTTTCTGCAATACACTATTATGTATAGCCTTGTGAATATAAGACACAGTAATTAAGGGCTCTGGAAGGGAGAGGCATCTTCAGAATTATCTTCTCTGCTTCCAAGTTATGAGCAGCAATGCAGGAGTCTTCAGAAATCACGATTTTTAAATTTGTAAGATAACATTCCCCAGTTCTACTCAGTTAAACATTCTTGTCCAGTTAAATTCAACGCTAATTTTACCATCATATAAACAACTATCTACACGTTTAATTTTGTTTGTGTGTGTGAATATTCAAAGCTTAGCAACTTGTGAAATAAACATTACAGGGCATGCTTTTAAAAATTTTTCACTGGGCTGAGTTTTCCCCTATGAAATTGAAGGTTGTTTGAGATACTACAGTTTCTTTAACGCTTATGTACAGCTTAGTTATTATCATTCGAATTTATATTTTTCTGTTATGAATTTAATAAAAAATAATAACGTCTACATAAGATGGGCTAATCAGTAGGTATCTTTGTTAGTTTAATATGGCTACTCTTGAACTAGTTTGCTTTTCAAAGGCTATTTGTTCTGTCAGTCTTTTAGCTCCCATGTTTTCTATGCTTTCTCCACTCTTTGTCCTTAAAAATGTGGTATTTTTAATCAAGCAATTGTAAGAGATATATATTTTTTTTAACTTATCCTGGAATATTATCTACTAATAGTTGCCTAAAGGTAAATGTATTTTTGCACTTGCAGCAATATTTTGCTTGCATACTAAACATTCATAAACATAGAGGCAACGGTATATGTACAAGCATAAATTAATATTTAGTGGTCAAAACTGGATAATATTAAAAGCACCATAGCTTTGCTTTGGATAAAGGGATGAGATATAAATGAAAAGCTTCCTGGGTTGAGACATTTTCTGAAATGGATGTGTGTGGCAGATAAAATTGCAGTTATGATATAGTGGGGGTGATTCATCCCCTTTTTCAGGCTTCAATTTCTTAAGCTTAATTTTAGTATTGCTATTTTATACTTAATGTGTATTTTCTCCTATATACTCTGTTTTCCTGGGCAACATTCAGTCTACGTTTCCTTCTGTTGCTAAAACTAAACAGAAGCTCTTAGGGAGTGCTGCACAGAAATTCAGCCTCTCCGGCTTGTTTGGGGAGGCTGAAACTTTTTTTTTTTTCAGTATTTTCTCCCTGCACTTTATTCTTTGAAGTTATAACTCTCTCTTGCATTTGTCCAAAATCATGAAGTGCTTAAAATTGTGTTATGAAAACTTTATGTCTTGTTTTTTCTCTTTTTTGAGAGTCTTACAGAGTTTTAAGAAAGGCATGCTAATTATGATCAGAGTTATGTCGGTGTTTTCCTACACGTTCTTTTGTAAACATACATGCACTGAATAATATATGATCAAACTTATTTTTGTTATTGTAACATCAGTAAAAAATGGCCTTTTTCTTTTCAAGTGAGTAAAATTGATAGGAAGAGAACTGGTGGAAGATTTTGTGTTAGCATTAAAATGTCTTACATCTTTGTTAATGCATTATGATTTTTGCAGGTATACAAGAACTGCAAACTAGAATGTTATGCAGCAGATGCTTTAGATGCTGCATGGTGGAATATGCAAAAGCTGAAACTAGTGAGATTAATTGGTCTTGACTAATAGAATTTTTAACTAATACTAATAAATACTCAAGTGTGATTGAAATCAAGTTTACGTGAAAATGCTGGTGTCAGATAGAACTGATGGTTTTAGTTTTCCATAAATTAAAGTATACTATGGGAAAAAACAGATGAATAAATGTTTTTCTGCTCACATAAACATAGGTTTCACTGCAGATGCCATACTTAATTAGGTGTAGAAATACTGTGCCACATGATTATTGGTTACTGGTAGGAATTAAATCCAATTTCAATGGGCGTCCATTATTTTTAGTATCTCGTGAATTTGCTCGTGGCAGAAAGGTAAAGAAACATTTCAAAAGTCGATGTACTTTATACATCACCGGCAGCAAGGCAGGGCAGACTGATGTTTCCCTGCGTGATTTCGTTGTTGGTCTGTGGGCTGGGTTGGTGCTGTGCTCAGCTCGGTCAGCAGGACCCAAACATGCCCAAGGCTGAGACAGGGGCACGACCCGGGAACTCCACAGTGACCATTTGCTTTCTGTGCGCTACTGGGACCATCAGCATCAGCATCAGCTGGGCCCGTGTGTGCCACATCAGCTGAACGGTGCTGCTCTCTGAGCTATTTGGGTCTGTAAAATGGAAATAGGACTTAGTTTCCTAATTCAGCCATGTGCAGTGGGGGATAAATAAGTTCTTACTGTCTAAATGGTTCAAACCCTGTGGCAACACCCACACTGAGAAGCGAGGCATTCCTCAGCTCTGGAGGGGCATCCAGCCATGGCAGCCCTCTGCAAGCCCTTTCACCCTCCTGCTCGGTGTTTGTTTGCTGTGTGTGCTTTCCTTTCAAATCACTTCTTTCTTTTTTCTAGTTTGAGGGTTGCAAGAAAGCCTTTTCCAGACTAGAAAATCTCAAGATTCACTTAAGGAGCCATACGGGTGAAAAGCCGTACCTTTGTCAGCACCCTGGCTGCCAGAAAGCATTCAGCAACTCCAGCGACCGCGCCAAGCACCAGAGGACACACTTGGACACTGTAAGGAAGCAGAAGTCACATTGCAGCCCTCTGTACATTAGACCGTGTGCTCCTTTCCTCCAGCTTGGTGGCAGCAGGTAGACCATAACCTTGAAGACAGGAGGGAGAAGTCCATGATGAGGCTGTTTAAGCTGTTTCAGAAGTGACCCAGTAACGTGAGCTTGGAACAAAATAGTCCAAGCAAAAGGCCACAGCTCCATGGGTTTTGCTACACATAGAGGCAGTAACTTTCTCCCACTTAGGTGATTTTTAGGGAAGCTGAAGACACAGAATCCATCTGCAATTATAACTGCTGTTCTCTGACAAAAACTCAGTCAAGACTGTGGCATATACCCGAAAGTCAAGAGAGGAAAAATAATTTTGTAAAACTAAAAATGTTTGTGCCAACAAATTGTTGCTTGTGAATTTGAGTCACAGCTGAGACTTGTTTAAAAACTTTTGTTTCATAACAAAAGATCCTGTTTCTTCAGAGACAAGCAGTTTCCAAAGGGCAGAAGTCCAGAAAGAAAACAAGAACAATGCCTTTTGAATTAAATGGCTGTCACGAAACTTAAATTAACCATTTTGAATAGTCAATAGTATGGCTGGAAACTTCACCATTTATATAAGGTGTTTTCAGAAATTCTTGTGAAATGTAAATGGCTAAATTGCGAAATAGCTAATATCAGCAAACAGTTGGATCTAACATTAATTTAATACTTGGTATTGTGGACGTACAAGTATTCAGGGAAGACAAACAGGTTACAACAGGCAGAAGGAGATATTTATAGAGGTGTGTATTTGATCAGTTAGACTTATCGGGCTTTCTTTTAAGAAAACTATAGAGGTATTACAGCACTGATATCTTTCTAGAATGGCATGTGTTATTAGAAAATATGAGCTGAAGGACTTTTTCATGTACTTCACATTAGAATGTGTATTTTGGTATGTAATATTTTTGGAACTTCAGTATTCGATGCTTGCTTTGGTTTTTTGCTTGCTCTCTTTGTAATGTAGTAAACTAACACTTTTTCTTGTTCTCTCTTCCTGAAGCAGATTCTCCTATAATCCTAAACAGCCTGTCTGGGCCTTTACTGCAGTTTCTTTACCTGATTTACTAAAGAATATAATTTCTGATTAAGTCAAAGATTGCTCTGAGGGTGGAAGAATTGTGAGTATAACTAGCAATATTCATTGTACTGATTAAAAAAAAAAAAGGTAACGATTAATGGTGGCATAATGATGAAAGCTTTCCTTTGGTTTATGTTCCTTATAAGCCTTACTTACCTGCTTTTCCTTTCTAATAAATTACCTAGCATTCTGCTTGTAATAATGTACAACATTTGTTTTCTGTAGTAATGTGGTTTGCAGCATCTGAAGGCTCAAAGGAGTTTCTTTTGAGTTAAACTAATCTGTGATGTAACAGCTGCTTTATCCTTTTTCTTTTTGACTTAGAAACCTTATGCATGTCAGATTCCAGGATGTACTAAGAGATACACAGATCCAAGTTCCCTGAGAAAGCATGTGAAAGCCCATTCTTCCAAAGACCAGCAAGTCAGGAAAAAGGTAAATTTTCTACTGTGTTGACTGATGTAAAGCTTGTGTGGAGAAGTCAGTGTCCTAATTCTGGATGTTTCAATGCATCTTGAAGTACTTGTGCTGATTTCAGAGTGTCGACTAGAAAAAACAATAATGGGGAATAATATATATGGTTCTTATATAGATGATCATTTTGTCTTTGACTTAATCAGGCTGCCTGCTTTAACACTTTTTATTTTCTGATGTGATGATTAACCGCTAAACATACATAATGAGGCAAACCAAAAACAATTTTTGAAAACAGAAATTTTGTTTTTAAACTCGTGCCATGTGGTAAATACATAGTAATACCAAATCCAGTTTGCATGGCCAGTCTCAGATGAAAGCATGGATTTGGGGGGCAGATGGGCAGTATGCAAGATTAAGCTCTAAATTGTATTTCCATATGCCAGATATTTCCAAATACCAAGACATTTCACAACGCTCGTTCCCTGTGGATGTCAAGTTTATGAGTCAGCAGTTGTTTATATAATACATGTAAGCACATCTTTGAAGAGCTGAGTTGCAACCTAAGGGAATGATTTTTTTTTTCCTAAGCATTTTTCACTGTATCTTCTCTGAAATACTGGCAGTATTTCATTAGATTGTTTAGATCATTGAGGATCATTTTAAAAGAAAATTGTCTTAATAAAAGGGATAGATAAACCTTTGAGATGTCAGCCCCATGTAAAACATTTTATAGTTTAGAAATTTTAGAATCAAATGGGCACATTCCATTCATAGAAAGTAGCAAAAATGGATTTTCATTCATTTTCACCTTAGTAAGCAGAGCTTTGGCTCCTTGCTCCTGTACATGCTGCCCAGGTGGGAAAGCTGCAGGATCAGTGAGCCCTGTCCTGCCTGTCCAGGTAGGGGGGGCATCTCAGCCACACAGACGCTGCCTTTTACAAGCCCCTAAATCAAATGCCTATCAAGATGCTGGTTTCTGAGAAATTTGTGTGTGATGCCTCAACTGAAACTGGCATAATGGATCTGAATACAGGTATTAAACTGCATTGTAATATTACTGTCATGGAAAGTGAACTCTATATGTTATCTCTTCTAATTTTGTCAGATTGCCATGCAGTATGGGATTTTCCTTCCTACATTTCATTCACTATTGGATTTTGCTCATTTTCCGTTCATTCTTTGAGCTAAACAGTTTAAATATGGCCCTTTTTACTCCTAGTTTGGCTCTCTATGGGCACATTCTAGACTTAAAAATGCTTATTTTTTCATCCCTGTTTGATAAGGATTTATTTATGTTTACTGGTCACCTGAGATACACTGATAAATGGAAGAGTAAATAAGCCAAAGCTCCTCAAAAACAAAATTAAAATTGTGGCATCTATCAAGCTAGATATTATACTTAAACTTGGATCAAGTTTGCAATGTACAATGTTTATAAGGTACAGCATAGTTACTGGACCTTTGAGGACTTATAATTGCTGACTAACCTCATGCTTGGTATTTGAAATATTTCCTGGCAGTAATAATAATAAAAAGTAAGAAACAATAAACCTTTTAATGCAGAATTAAGGTTATTTATGGCTTTAATTAAAAGTGAAAATTGGCTTAATGTCAAAAAAGTCTTTACAAAAATATGAATTCATCAAAAATAACCATAAAAATTCCAAGATGATAAAGCCACAGTGGAGTAATACTTCTAGCCCTAGGGATCTATTCTGTTGAAAAGAATTAAACCCTTTGCTGTCACACTCCGTTAGTCATGGATTCATTTAATACATCATGCCTGACTGCTATTAATCCTCCTTTTAACCTCCTCCTGCACACCAAGTGATATTATTGTGGTGTCTTAAGTTCCTGGCTCTTCAAGACTATACCTGCAAATGTGTCTTTGATGTTGCATAGACTTAAAATAGCAGGATAAAGTACATTCATAACAGCAGAATCAGCTACTTGCTGTGCCAGACATTATATTGAGTCTTCAGCCCAGATTTTCTAGATCTGTCTTCAAAGATTTTGCCCTTTCCATGGCCCTCTAAGATGGGGCCAGATTATGCAATGCGATATCAATAAATTTCATTCTCTGAACTATTTCAAGGAACTTTTGTTGTTATATGTTTATGGCTTACCATGTGAGGCAAAAATACATGCAAATCTTGTAAGGCAGCCACTGATCCCCTGCTCCTCCCAAACCCCAGACTCCGACTGTCCACCAAATACATTTTACCGAGAATCTCTCCAGGTAATGGGATGAAATTCTACAGACCAAGAAGATCCCAGCACAAATACATTTTATGCAAGAAATTTAGTGGATATTACAATAAACATTCATTTACTTTTCAAAGGAAAGCAGAAGAGTAAAGAGAGCCATGCCTGTTTTAATCACCTTCATGTAATTTGGAAAATTCTTCATAAACATGAGGGCAGACGTGCACTAATACCATTCAAACACATGGGAACAAATGCTGAAAGTCTGTAGCAGGATATTTTAGGTACAATCTCTATGCATCATAACATTTGGTCTGTATTTCTAAAATATTTTAGTAGGATAAAAAGCATTGCTTCCTATAATTTTAAAATATAAAAATTGCTGACTGTGCCTGGATTTCATTTTCCCTCGGGGAAGATAGATAGATAGAGGTCCTTCTGTGCAGGGAAGAGCATGAAGTGATGCCAAGAGGAATGCCAATGCACAACATGCCCCTGGACTACAATTACTTTAAAAATCTGTCCTCTTCTTAGTCATTTCCTCTTTTCAGCTTTGAAAGGACAACTAACTTAAAGGATTTTTTTTTTCTAAGTTGAACAGTTACCATGTGGTGCTTATTACACAACGTATAATGGAAGCTGAGAGCCTGGGTGCGATTCAAAGGGAACTGGATATTTTTGTGGTTAATGATGCAGGATTAAAAAATAAACACAAGATTTACATGGGATATCGCTGCTTCAAGACCGTGCTTCAGGACAGAAGTCAACAACAAGCTAAATAGATGAGGGAGAAGTGCGGTTGTTCTGTATTGCTTATTTGCAGTTTCTCACTCTTTCTCCTGAAATGCCAGCCGCTGGTGGACACAGTGTATGTGACTCAGAGCAGTCTGGATGGGTCTTGGGCTTGATCTGGAAGAAGCATCTGCTTCTAAATTCTACTTTAAAATAACTTTCATGCTGCCTAGCCTTAATTTTTGTACTCTCCTGCTTTTTTCCTTCTCTTACTCCATTTTTATGATCCTTTTCTCTTTCAATTTCCTTCTTATTCTGTCTTCTACCTTTGTAGCTTTGAGTCTTTGAGCTATGCAACACAAACTGAACATCTGTAGATGACTGAGGTGTGTATGCCATGGTAAGACCAGACTTCCTTCCACCACAAAAACTCCTATATTCTCTCATCTTTTTTTTTTTCCATATGCAGACTTCAACTAAATTGTCAATTTAGAAAGCATATTGGTACCTACAGGTAAATGCCACTTAAACATTTGACATGCTGTGTGGTTGATAATCTTTAGCTGGCTTGGACCTCACGTTAATTTAGGATCTCATGAACCATTTACCTTTTCCTTTCGCCACATATCCATAATTACCTAACAACTGTCCAGCTTTTTCAGTCTTCCTTGCATTTTCAAGGCAGACCAGGACTATAAAGACAAATAAGTTTTAGGTTGTTTTTTTGGTTTTGTTTTGTTTTTGTTTTTAACTTTTGCGAAACTCTAAAAAGGAGAGAGATCCAGTTTTTAGCTGAGTCTCTTCCTGAACTAGCAGCTTTTATATGATATGGGGCTATAATTGCCTAAGCTGATTGTTTCCCAGAATCAATGGTAAACATGCAAGATTTCTGAAAGCGAAGGGCAAGGAGAGAAATTAATGGGTTGAAATTTCTGTTTCATTTCTTCTTTCAAATGCCACTAAAAACAATACAGTTCCTTGGCTTGGTTCGTGGAAGTGCAGAGAATCAGAAGAAGAGGTGAGGAAAACAGAAGGATGAGTGAGGCAGGTATTTGCTTCAGCTGATCTTCATATTATTTATCCTTCACACAAAACACTATTTTTATGCCTTCATAAAATCTGATCACCAATTATACATTGATACTTTTTGTTCTGAGTATAGCGTGGTCTTTAAAATTGCCAGCCTAAGATATTAGGTGCAGCTGGTAATAGTAGAAATATTATGAAGTCACGTTAATCATTGTCCCTGTTAGATGCAGTAGTTCTTGTATGTAGAACAGCTTTAGTAAGGAGGGCTACAGTTGAGAGCTTTGCTTTGGTGTCTTCAACGGGGCTAAGTAATTTTGTTCCTTGAGTCATCCTGTGGAGTCTCTGACAAGTCAAAACCCAGGAAACTACTTGATGGAAGTAAGCTTATTTTCAGTTGGTTACGCTTTCTGTTTTCGGTAGACAGCAAGTTTATTTCATCTGTAAACTGATGATAATGTATTTGAAAATATGAAGCCATAGCTTTTAGTTTATAAGTCTTCTGAGTGAAGTTAATGACAATGAAATTACACAACATATCATTAACAAAATCCAGAGCCTGCACTATTACATATCCAGTAATTTGAAACCAGTATAAAAGGCAGATACTACCATTTAATTATTCATTAAGATCTGTTTGTTGTGCGAGCTAGCACTAAGCCTTGTACAAGAACATTATCTTTTTCATACAAGTATACCATGGAAAACATTTTGCTATTTCTGCAGGAATCTTGCTGAAGACGTCTATATTTCTAAATCTAAAGAAAGTATTTAATTTGCTTTTAAGATCAAAATGCAAGTACCACTGTGAATGGAATGCACTCTCTTCTGGCTTTGTGCAGAATTTGTCATGAACATTTGCAATGTCTAATGTCTATTTTAAAGGTCTTATCTTTTAAAAAAGTGCATTTTCAAACAGATAAAAGATAATTTTAAAAAGAACAAAAAGTTGATTTCGTACAGCTGTTTGGCAAGGATAAGATCAGTTTGGTAACATATACATTATAGTCTGAACAATGCAGTGGCTGTGCTTTTACATACTGTTTTAACTTTATCCATAATTACACCAGTGAACAACTGTTGTCATGTATAAGAGTCCTTTAAGTCAGTGTGTCCTGCCACAAAAACAAAGAGATTTAAAAGATTGTTTCCATTTGCTTAGAGGAAAGTGTCATGGATAAGGATACAACCGATTAGCTCTGTCTTTGTGGGAAGAATGAAAAGATAATTTGAGCAGTTCAGATAAACAGGACCAGCAAAAGGGAATGTAGAAGTCGTAGCCTGGGCCTTGAACTGGAAGACAACTTAAACCAAATAATATCTTTCAGCTGATCCACAGTATCACAGTATCACAGTATGTTTGGGATTGGAAGGGACCTCAAAAGATCATCTAGTCCGATCCCCCTGCTGGAGCAGGAACACCTAGGTGAGGTCGCACAGGAACATGTCCAGGCGGGTTTTGAATGTCTCCAGAGAAGGAGACTCCACCACTTCCCTGGGCAGCCTGTTCCAGTGCTCTGTCACCCTTACTGAGAAGAAGTTTCTTCTCAAATTTAAGTGGAACCTCTTGTGTTCCAGCTTGATCCCATTACCCCTTGTCCTATCATTGTTTGCCACCGAGAAGAGCCTGGCTCCATCCCCATGGCACTCACCCTTTATATATTTATAAACATTAATAAGGTCCCCCCTTAGTCTCCTCTTCTCCAAACTAAAGAGACCCAGCTCCCTCAGCCTTTCTTCATAAGGGAGGTGCTCCACTCCCTTAATCATCTTTGTTGCCCTACGCTGGACCCTCTCCAGCAGTTCCCTGTCCTTCTTGAACTGAGGGGCCCAGAACTGGACACAATATTCCAGATGTGGTCTCACCAGGGCGGAGTAGAGGGGAAGGAGGACCTCTCTCGATCTACTAACCACCCCCCTTCTAATACACCCCAGGATGCCATTGGCCTTCCTGGCCACAAGGGCACAGTGCTGGCTCATGGTCATCCTGTTGTCCACCAGGACCCCCAGGTCCCTTTCCCCTACACTGCTCTCTAATATGTAATCTCCCAACCTATACTGGAACCTGGGGTTGTTCCTGCCCAGATGCAGGACTCTACACTTGCCCTTGTTAAATTTCATTAGGTTATTCCCCGCCCAACTCTCCAGCCTGTCCAGGTCCCGCTGGATGGCAGCACAGCCCTCCGGCGTGTCAGCCACTCCTCCCAGCTTGGTGTCATCAGCAAACTTGCTGATAGTACACTCAATTCCCTCGTCCAAATCGTTAATGAATATATTGAATAATATTGGCCCCAGCACTGACCCCTGAGGCACTCCACTAGATACTGGCCTCCAACTAGACTCCACACCATTGACTACCACTCTCTGGCTTCTCTCCCTAAGCCAGTTTGCAACCCACCTCACTACTCTATTGTCTAGACCACACCTCCTCAACTTAGCTGTGAGGATGCTGTGGGAGACTGTGTCAAAGGCTTTACTGAAGTCAAGGTAGACCACATCCACCGCTCTGCCATCATCCATCCACCTTGTTATATTCTCATAAAAGGCTATGAGGTTGGTCCACCTTTGATTCTTTGGCAGTTCTAACAGTGTCCAGACCACATCTTTGATCTTGTTGTGTAAGTTAGTTATGGATCAGATACATTATACAGAGAAGCTGTGAGATACTGAATGCTTACCTGACAGTTGCCTCTGAAAGCTGCCTGTCTCCTGGAAACCTGCATCATCTCAGCTCATTCAAACAGGTCTTGGGGTAACCATTCATGGATTCAGCTGACCAGGTAGCTTAACACCTCAGCAGGTGTATTGCATAGTATGTGATACTCCTAGGTGTCTACTGCATTTTTCAATACTGTGCAGGGGAGATAGATC
This sequence comes from Streptopelia decaocto, assembly GCF_964273445.1. NCBI lineage: Eukaryota > Metazoa > Chordata > Aves > Columbiformes > Columbidae > Streptopelia > Streptopelia decaocto. The sequence goes on along the minus strand of NC_138657.1, from coordinate 70,450,571 downwards.
AGCTAAAGCATGCAGTGGTTACTCTTCAGTGTATTTTATTCCTTATTTATTTCGTTGATTTGTACTTACTCTAAGTCTACCACAGCAATTGTGCTTTTGTCTATTTTCCTGGCTTTTTCTGGGATGGAATATTCATACTCTGTCAGAAAGCAAATATCATGGAGGCATAGCTTTGGGAAAGGTGATCTAAAGGTCATTTCTGAAACTTGTTTACACTTGGTGGAGGTTTTTTTGAATCATGGTGTATATGGTACGTCTGCTAAGTCACTAAGGAATGAAGGGACTAGTGAGACCTCAGGAGATAAGGAATATGTGTGCAGACTTCCAGCTTGAGTCATTTCTACCTAATAATCTTGCTTTTTGACATAGATTGGTCAATTGTAAAATGGTGGCTGAAGAGTGGCTTCTGGGGAGCTGTCAAAACATTCTCTCTAGGAAGATGAACTCTTTCAAGATTTGTTCCTGTGATACCTCATTGGAAGGAGATATTTTCAGGTGTTACTCTGCTGAGGAGGAAGAAAGGACAGGCAATCGGGGTCTCTCTAATACTGCTGCTATTTGTGCATAATTTCTTACTTGTCGCATTTATTGCTATTTCAAAACCAAATCAGGTAGCAATAGCTGGAAGTTTTCAGAATACTTTTCCTGATTACAATAAAGAAAAAAAGTGTATTAAATCTCAAACATATCCACTCCTACTTCAGACAGCAGCAGAGGCAGAGTAGTCCACTGTAGGTGTGGAGCATGTTGGAAAGAATGAAATAAGAATATGGATCATCTGGCCAAAGCAGTCCATGGCATTGCCTTGCAGAGTGGCCTGCACTGACCTTCACCAGGGTTCCCATCTGAACTGAGGGGGCTCTGCAGAGGCCACCTTGCACAGGTAGTAATGATTCTGCAGATGTTGCTCTTCTGCCACTGTGCGACCCCTGTATTAGCAAAAGGGGATATAAAATCCCCATGTTTAGAGGCAGATCTCAATGAATGAATACTTCTGAAGCCTGGTCATTTTGTATCCCTTTTCTAAGAATTCACCTCTTCTCTTTTAGAGCTCTATTATGTATAATGTATATAAACCTATCCATTTTACAATGAAAATGTTAAGAGAAATGGGAAAAAAGTAGGTGTTTAGAGATGTGATATCCCCCTACTCAACAGTATTTTTTCTGGAAATAAGACATACAAATGTTTCCATTACAGGCTAACATGGAGTTTTATATAAATACCTTTGTATATTGTGGATTTTATCAGCAAGTACATTAACCCCTTAGCAAACACAGCTTACAGTCTTACAGTGCTGCACAGTTCTTGATTGTTCATTGTTTACATTGTTTTAAATTAGAAGCAGGCTTTTTTATTGTGACTACATGTTTATTTTTCCTCACAAGTGATGAAGCTGTCAATTTCTTTTAAAATTTTAGAATTACTAAATTTTACACCAGCATTTAGATTTAATGGAGAACATGAATACAAAACAATGTCTGGTGATTTTTTTTCCCCTAGTATCTTTGGTTTATTTAATTTTGCAACACTTTTTTTCCAGTTTTTCCTTTAATTTCTTTTAATTTCTCAGTATTTGAATGAGGCTTTTTTTGTGAATCAAGAGCCACAATGCTTAATGTGTTTCTTACAGGAAATAGCTTCACTTATTTTCTATTTTTTCTAACACAGAATGTTTAACTGATGAGGAAAGAGGGAGCCAAGGAGGGTTAGAGCATTACATCATTGGTATTCAGCAGGTTATTAATGCACTAATCTAGTTACCAGTGACATTGTCCATTATGTGACTATATTAGTTTGGCAAAACTGCTCTGTTTGTGAACACCTGCCTCATGGGGAGCAAACAGATCTTACAGTGCGAGCCCAGTTTGCTTCTGTATCCTTCAGGTTTCACTTACCCTGTGTTCAGACTCTTAGTTCAGATTTCACTGTTAAAACTGCAAAAGGGAGAGAACGGATTGAAAAGGAAGCAAATCTATTTTCTTGCTTTGAGAGCAGTTGAACATAAGGATATTTTCCCTCATTTGTTCTCTATGGAGTCCATTTAAAAGATGTCACTAATGCGAAACGAAGTGCATTCAGGGGCTAAGGGTCAGTGAGCAGTGCCCATGGCAACTAAGAAACTATTCCGCAGAAAAAATGCTGTAAAGAGCAAGTGTTTTAATCCCGAACTTTAATCCCTTTACTTCCTGTTTTCAAAATGAAATATAAATCAGGCACCATGTCGTGCAGTAATTTTTCCTGAAAGGGATGTTGGCAAAAAGGGATTAGGAATGGGCAGCAGTGTTTAAGGAATTTAATCATCAATTTGTTAGAAAACTTTAGAGACTACGAATGACCAGTTCTTTTGAGTGTGGTCAGTGAGACACAGCAAAACAGACCCTGCAAGCAATGGTGGACTGGCTGTGGACGACTGCCCCGCAGATGTTGCGGGGGCAGCAATGCGGCTGTGGTGGGATGTTCTTCGCCAGGGAGCTCCCTCTGGGGATGTGCTTTCCCACCAGTGCTCTCCAGGGAGGAGGAAACATGGAAACCACACCCGTGGTTTTCATGGTGCTCTGGCAGCTGTGGCCATTGTTAGAACCACGGGTTTGTTGGTTCACTCCAATGTTAACATTTGCTGTTTCACATCATGATTCCTCCCTGCATTAGGTTTCTGCCCCAAGCTTGTACTCCTATGAGCTTTGGCAGCATGATGTGTTGAAAAGTGCAAGAGGAATAAGTGTTACTACCTTCATTAGGTTTTCATACATGCCAAAAAAAACCAACCAGGTTGTCTCAAAGCTGTAACCAGCTGTCAGTGCATGCCCATAGCATTTTGTATTCTTCAGGTTCATTTTTGGTAGGAAACAATATCCTTTTCTGTGTTTGTGTGTCTTCACTTCCCTGACAGAGCATATGCATGAAGGTGGGCTTGAGGGAGCAGGAACCTGTCTTTCTTTAGACACCTGGTTGACAGTGTCCCTTGGGAGGCAGTCCTGAAGGACAAAGAGACCAGAAAGGATGGACGGTCTTCAAGAATGTAACCTTAAAGATGGAGGAGCAGCCGTTCTCATGTGCCAAAAGACAAGGTGGTAGAGAAAACCGGCCTGGCTGAATGGAGAGCTTTGACTGGAACTCAGGAAAAGACAGTTCCTGACCTTTGGAAGAACGGGCAGGCAACCCAGGAGGACTACAAAGATGCCATGAGGTTATACAAGGAGAAAATTAGAAAGGCCAAAGCACAACTAGAACTTAATATGACTACTGCAGTAAAAGACGACAAAATATTTTTCTATAAATACGTGAGCAACAAAAGGAGGGCTCAGGAGAATCTCCACACTTTAGTGGTGCAGGGGCAACATACTGACAAAGGGTGAGGAAAAGCCTAAGGTAGATAGTACCTTTGGCTCAGTCTTTAATAATAAGACCAATTTTTCTCAGGCTACCCAACCCCCAGAGCTGGAAGACAAGAACAGGGAACAGAGTGAAGCCCCAATAATCCAAAGGGGAAAGGGTTAGTGACCTGCTGCACCACTTGGACACACACAAGTGTATGGGTACAGATGGGATCCACTCAAGGGTGCTGAGGCAGCTGGCGGAGGTGCTCACCAAGCCACTTTATTTGAAGTTTCCTTTCAGATCTATCCCTGCTGCAATTGTTCCCCTTAAAATGGCATTCTTGGTGTTCTGTGTCATTTTAATGAGCAAATAACCCGTACCATTCCTCATATTAGAATAGTATCAATCAAAACAAACTTCTTTGTTCCATATATATTATAAAGGCAGGATTCATTTTGGTGCCATCAAACTTAATGTAACAGTGTTCTCCTATTGTAGTATTGCTTCAAAATCAGAATTTTTCTTGACTTGAAATTTGCCAAAGTTAGGTGATTGTGTAGGTTGCAGGTCATTTTAATTTTTAATGCAAGAGGCTGAAAAACATTTTTGGTATGTTTTCCTGATTTACACTACATCAAATAGGTGGAAGCCATTTTTGTATTTGAACTCGAATGTTTGTAGAAAAACTTGGAGTGGAGCAAAAATAACTACTTCTTGTTTAGAACCTGACAACCTTATTGTGCAGATATACTAGTTTAATTTGATTTTTATTGTCTTCTCCTGGCTGAACATTTAGCTGAAATGGAATGTAAAAGCAGAAGAAAATAGCATGCACACATATCTGAAAATTGCGGTAGACAGCAGAATAATGAATGCTCTGGCTCTCTAGAAATCCTGCCCAGATGACTCACTGGAAACAAAAGTTATTGATGAATTCCTTCTGTCTGCATTGCTTCTTTGCCCCAAGGTATCTGCAGCCTCCAGAGGCAAGAGTTAGGACACTTAGCAAGAGTAAAGTTTCAGCAAGTATAAACTCTTATTGTCTGTTTATAAAAGATGTAGTGCTGTGCAAGAGAGCACTGGACCTGTAAGCTGATCTACATGAGTAAAAGGATGATTTAGCAAGCAAACCTATGATATGACTAAACACAATCACATAGCATGGCTTCATATTGAACTTGGAATTTTCTAGTGGTCACATCTGTGTACTGTCAATGTCATGGTGCTAACAGGACATAATTTTACTCTTAACTGTACAAGCAAATATTAAATTCTGGCTACTTTTTCAGAAGAGCTAGTACAATATGTAGCTCTGTGTAGATGGGTCATGCTTCCCTCTACCAGTGCCATCTCAAATTACAGACAATAAAAATGAGTGGAAGACTACTGGCTTATTCTCTACTTGACAAATAGCGCTTAGTAAACTTAATACAGAGACTATGTGAACACAGAAAGAACTCCTTAGGCTTATAATGAAAAAAGAACACATTTATAAAGCTGGTACAGCTAGTGTAAATCAATTCCTCTCAATAAAACATAATACTATGTAGGGTTTTTTTGCTGGTCTTAGATGTAGCAGACAGATCTAATCTGGACCAAAATAAATACATACAACCAATGTCTCCCTTACATATGGGAATACTCTACTAGGTGCTCAGCATATGTACAGAATGCTGTGATTTGATGACATAGCTAGTATGTTTGAATGACTGAAGGAGTCCAGACTTTGCTCAAGAATTCCTAGAGTTAATTTGAATACATGTAGGCAGGTTTTGAAGCTACTGAGATCCTGTTTTATGGTTTTTGGAAACATACTAACAATGTTTGAGAAATCCTAAACAGCTACTCTTCTGACTAAGCGGATTCATAAACACACATTTCTTATGTTTTCCTTGATGGTGTCTGATTTCTATTGAACAGGAATAATGCTAGAGAAACTAGCCAAGTTGTACAAAAGCATGCAGATCTCAGATAAAACACACATGGGTTAGAGAAAAATAAAATAAATTATCTTTCCTTTTACAGAGGCATTTTCTCTGTAATTATGTCCTACATCAAATCACCAGCACTATTCTGCTCTTGAACTAAAATATAATGAACTTGAAAATCAAAGAATGTAGTCCCTTCTGATTACTTCTGCTTGTATCACTTTATCTTGGGTAATTATTTGATCATGGCTAAAATGTACAGGAGTAGAATTTCCATCCATTATTCTGAAAGCTGATAAACATGATTGTCACAAAAGTATCACAATTGTAAAACATGACTGGCACTGATTTGTTTGGGGTGTTTTAAAAAACTGCCACATTTTGATAGTGGGAATGTCTCAGATTTCCAAATACAAATCCTCACAAGTCTACCATGAAACTGAGCTATTAAAATTGAAAGTCTATTATTTAAAGCAAATAATTAATACAGGGAAGTTTTAAGTGAGCTAAGCAGTTGATTGTTAACTTGCACCTTGGTCAACCATAAATTTAGGCTACGTTACAGCACACAGAAAATGCCTGTGCTCAGGATGGCAAAATTGCTAGTTACTGATTTCATCATTCAGCAAGGTAACTTTCTGACCTTATTGTTCTCAAAAGCAGATTGTTAAGTTTTCAGTCCCAGAATTTGCAAATGAAAAAGGAATCTCCAGAACAGTGCAAAATAAAAAAATGTGCAAAATAGGCAGTTGTTGTTATTTACTGTGTGTAACTAATGTGTAAATACTTGTCTCTCATTTCCTTGTTGTGCTCTCTGTTACATCCATGAGTGCTGTCTGATCAAAGAAAACTGATCAGTTTCTCAAAAAAAAAAAGGCACAAAACTTTGCACAGGTGAACAGGTGACCTCTGTAAATATGTATTCTGTTTGATAGAATCCTGATTTTTTTTCAGAAGTCAGATTTTTTTATATTTATTCTCATATTAGCTTCCATAGAAATTTGAAGTCACATAATGCTCATCAATAATTCAACTGATAAGACTTTGAATCTGGATATAACTGGCGTTTAATTTCACATGCACTTAAATTCTTGAAAAAAGCACATTATTAGTGATAGCATAAAAACAGAATAATTAATGGATAATAGCAGACAACCATACATACTACACTGGAAAAAAAAAAAAACCAAAAACACAAACACAAACATTTGGATTTATAACAGATTGTAGATATGGATTATAAATTAAGAACATTTGTCAGGGTAGTTCTCTCTTTCATTCTCCTTCCCTCCTTCCTCCTGCTTCCCTCTCTCTCTGCACAGTTCTAGAATGACAACTCCTAGAATAACAAATATACCTCGCACAGATGGTGTATCTTTGGGCTTAACAATGACTCACTAAATTTTTAAGAGAAAGAGTAATCTACAGCGTGCACAGTCTGTGCACAGGTATGTTTTTTTTTTAATGACTACACCAACCAGCCTGTGAGCCAAGATGGCCATAAGGAACAGGCAGATTTTTGTTATATATGACAGTAAGATCAGACAGGGGGTTGGGACAGGCATCAGTGCTATCAGCCCATGGCAGCATCCACCTGCCAGAAACCTCTGAGTGCAGTTTTGCATTACATCTAGGACAGCCTTGTGTCAGGGTGCTGCGGGAGGCTTTCTCCCTTCTCCTTCTATAAGTTTGGGGATTATTTTTTTTAATTGTATTTTTTTACTCTATTCTATTGTAGCCTCAGGGTGAGACTGTTTCTGTAATTTCATCCAAAGGAAGACTCTCCTTATGAATTTATTTGTTATTTGCAGTGAGTTTTCTGCTGGATCAGCCAGATAAACAGACCTGCTGTTAATGAATGAGGTTCCAGGGAAGTGGCCATGTGTGCAGCTGGGATTAGTGGCAGTGATGGACCACTCACTTTCAGATCACTTCAGACATAACATGAAACAAATGAAGTACTAATCAGTTCAACAGTGTGGTCTCAAGACAACTTTGGTCCGTATAAAGTGGTACCACTTCAGTCTTGACCATCTCACATGATACCACACCTGGCTGCTTGCTCCCCGTCTCTTGTTTCCACTGCCACTAGCACCTTTGCTTTTCTAGTCCTTCAGTGAGACACTTCAGGACACTAAAACAGCAGGAAAATATTTATATTTTTTATAATATCCCTCTTCTGAGAGATGTCAGACGTTTGATAAATCTCCATTATCCGTGAATCAGGACACCCTTCTCTCTTTTCCATTGTATGAAGACAAGAGCACACAAGTAAGTCTGTCTAAGATCCTGTCTATACAAGTAGCCCTTGTCCTGAGTACAGTCTTGATAAGCATCTGGAAGAGTTTCCTTCCTAATATTTTAAAAATACTTGCTATAATGGGAGATTATTAGCCAGGATTTAAAAAAAAAGAATTCTGCTTGTTCTCCTTTTCTGTGTCTAACCCTTCAACATTTCTTCATTATAATTTTTCAGTGTCTTAAGGATTTCTGTGATTTATTTCCTTCTTTTTTTCCCCCCATGTTATAATAGTTTATCCTTTTCCATCTCCTGTGTTCTAGTTGCGATCGAGCTCAGAGCTTGGCCAGGACCTCCTGAATGACTGCCTCACAATCCAGCCCCTCCAGCCGGCCTCGTCACCGCATGACGCCGCAGATAACACTGTGGGACGCTCCCCAGGGCCTGTTCATGATATCTACCCAGGTATTGGAGAAGACAGCCTGCTATATTATTGCTCACTTAAGATTAGGGATGATTTTGCGAATTAGGATTTACTCTGAAATCCATATCTATCTCATGAGAGGGATAGACTCTGCAAAGTAATTAAAAAAATATAGATTTCGAACACATTTTTGCACTTTTTTTTTTGAAGGCAGGCAGGACAAATCATATTTTGCACATGAAAAGACCTACCACAACAAAGAGCGATATTTTTGCCCTATAGACGTTTGACTTCCGCTAGCAATTCACTTGCAGTATTCCATGTAGACCTCTTGAATTCATTAAGCTTCATTTAAAATCAAAGTAGTGTTTTTCCTCTTCCTTATTCATGTATCACATACCAGTTTTCCAGTAGATCTATATTAATGGCTTAAATGCTGCATTGTGAGCTCTCATGACTATAATACGCCAATAAACACATTTATGCTATAGATGTGATAATCCTATTTTATTGTTTCAGTTAAGTATCTGAGATTTTCATATTAAAATCCCTAACTCTGTCATACCTGGCTAAATATACTATTGTTGTTCACATTTCAGCTAAATTTGAAACATTTGATAAGTTATGAATGATAATGCATCTCAAAGCTCAAGACAATGATTGGCATGATGTTAACATTTTTAATGCAGTATTTTAGTAGTTGTCAAGACATCTGTTTTTAACTTCCAGGCAGAATGCATTACATCTTCTAGAAGTTCAACTTTTCTTTGAGAAACTGATGTAGGAAGTGAAAGAATTGGCTTAATGTTATGTGCACTACTGAAAATGACATTATATTAAGTGGGCACTTTAGTAAGTGGCTTTATTTTGCTGGGAGACTTGTAAATCTATCAGTTCTATGATATGTTTTTTCAAAGCTGTTGTGAGCTACGCACTGGTTGGTGATGATCACAAAAATCAGGAAATTTATACCTGTGACAGATTGTATCCTAATTTATAAAATAGTTGGTATTACTTGTATGCTGTTAATTTTTAAATGCCATACTCTGAGTGTAGGCTGAGTGTGGTGTGGCATCTGTTATTTAAAAGGTAACGGAAATTTCAGATTTTAAAGATCTAATTTTGGCCAGGGAACTTCTAGTGACATGGTGTTAGTTACAGATGCTTATTTTATATTGTACTTTGAGAGGGAGTTGGATGGTGAAGAATGCTGAGATTTTTTAAATTATTTACTAGCATTACCAAGTGTAATGCACAAAACTGAGAGAGAGTGGAAGACTCAGCTTTTCCTTTTCCTTTCAAGTCCCTAGCTGGAATGGAAGCTAGGTGGGGACAGTGTGTTTTCAGAAACTGAGGACGTTCTCACAGACTTCCTCTGGAATCTGTTGAGCACTCAGCTCTTTTACCAGTCCAGCTTCCAAACTGTGATTAAGTGTCAAGTTCTGGCTGATGGGTCAGTCCCAACCCAGGCTGACAGCGGCTTGAACAAACTACTGCCCATGACTTGTCAGGATCCTAAGCCAAGTAAAGCTCTTGCGTCCAGCCCGCCCTTAGCAGGCAGTTGCGGCTGTGATGTCCCATAGATGTCTTCTGAGAGCGTGACATTACTTTTTGCAATCTCATTTGTCCTTTGTATTTCAATACTTGGGGTTTACAGCACTCCTGTGGACATTCTTTGATACAATACCTATTGGGGGTGGTGGGGGTGTTGCTGTTTTGATTTAGTTTTTGGTGGTGGTGGTGTTGTTTTTACTTGGCACTGCTTCCTATTGTGCAGCAATTTTTATAGTATCAATCAGCATACTTTTATCAGCATTAATTCATCTGTAAGTAATAAACTGTATTCCCTTCCATGTGTTCACAGCTGTCTATAACTCAGCAAATTTCTCTTAGTTTTATTCACTGGTGGTGTTTCACACCAATTAACTGAGGGTATTATGTGGGTGTGGATAAATTAATGTCTCTCCATTTTGACAACCACCCAATCCAGTTGAAATGAATTGTTTCATTAACTACACACCAGGGCTGATACATAATGATATTCCATATGAATAAGTGAGTTTAACAGGAAGGGAATTATTTTATTGAAATGGCAACATGAAAATTACTCATGCCCCAAGGAGAGAAAAGTAAAACATGCAGAAGCTTAAGTGTCCTGCCTTGGAGAAGCTACCCTTCAAACTTTTCTGAAAATACCATTTTTTTCTAAATACAAAGAAAAAAGTTGAGACTTTTCTGAGAAATAAAATATATAACTTTTATTGGGAGCTCCTAGAGACAGAATATTAGCTAAAATGTGTCTGTGCTACTTTTCCAGTAGAAATAGAGATTGTTTTCCATTCTTCCAATGACATTAAATCAAACTTTTCTCGTTTGAAGTTTACTTTCCTTATTGTTTATGCACATTTAAAGCATACGTAAATTTTATTTTTTCCTAAGAATAAAGGTTTGACAGCAAACTATTAGAGATAGGTAGGAAACAATAAAAGTAAACGTTTGGATGCTAGATTGGTTCCACTTGCCCGAGTGCAAAAATGCTTGTGATCATCACCATTTCCCTGTACTGTGGCCTTTGTGACTTTAAAAAGAAATTTGAACTGAGTATAATCTTATTAATACAGTGAGGTTACATGACAGATACTTTGCTTAAAACTAACACAAAATTACATTTTCAGGTCTAAAGTTAAGCAATCGTACATACTCTTTCAGGGTTAAGCATAGCGATATTTTGTAAAACAGAAATTCAAAGTCTCTTTCTACTGGAGTGCAAAATTTCTGGTAGTGCCTAAATTTTAATTTTTAAAAATAAATACACTTTTGAATTTATTCAGCTCATGGAATGTAGATGTGAGCAATTCATTCATAAGAACGTATGAATGATGTTTTTTCTACTATGTACTTATATCAACTTACTTTGTATAGTGCAATCTAGATTCCCTAAGACTGAAAGAATCATAAATAATGCAATACAAATAAGTTATTTTTACTGTGCTGTTCGGTTAAAACTTGGCTATTTCGTATTTAAGAATAAACCAGAATGTGTCATTCATTTATAAATAGTTACTGAACGTCACACTATGCTCAACTCCAGGGCAAGCAAATGATATTACTAAAGCTTGTCAAGTGTGTGATTTTCTTTGAAAGCTGGAAATTAAAAATTACACCAGTAAAGTTACAGAAGGATTTGCAATGAGATTCTAAGTGTATTTTAAATAATGTCTGAAACTTTGGCCTAACTGCTTTTATGCCTGTCATTTAAGATGTGCTTTACTTAAGTAACACTTTAATTGTGCATTTGTGTTTTTATTTTTCCCCAATGAAACAGTAGTGAGTTAGGTGCTCTGCACACATCTAAAGAAAATTCATTCCCAGAGGAATTTATATCTAAGGTAATGTTAGAGCATTAAGTAGATAAAACAGGCAGGTAAGGGATAGAGGACTTATACAGGAAAAATGAAATAATTTTATTAAAGAAATTGCCCCAGTGGGTGAGCTCCATAACCATTAGGCACCACGGAGAGTGTGGGAGCTGTCTGAGGGAGAAGCAGTGTGTCTGTCTGTCAAAGCTGACAGCCTGGAGGAGCAGTTATGGCTCATTACTGGAAGAAAAAAAGAATGAGGAAGGAGAACGGTGATATGTATGGCCATTGCAGTGAAAAATTGAGTTGTATTTGATGCATAGGGAATGGATGCAAAAGAGGAGGTGATGTAGGGTAACCAACAATTAAGAGGATCTCCGTTGTCACCTTTTTGGCTGAATTTAAGCCTGGCATACATATCCACATATCCTGCCAAATGTGATGTATTACCAGGCAGGACCATATATAATATTACACAGGGCTGAAAAGTGTTAATATTATTATCTTACTATTTTCAGGAGGATAGTTTATTTCCCTTCAGACTTGTCCTTTTATCCACCAGTTTTACTTCTGAGTTTATCATTTCCATTTTGAGACAGCTTAATTGTTCTCCAAAAACTGGTGTAATGAGTAGTTTCACATTGTGAAGAAGAGAACATTTAATGATGAATTGGATGAATTGGTACAAACATTGTAAGCAACAAGGCAACTGCAGCTTTATAGTTCCTTTCTCCATGGTGAGACATAACTTCAGAAACTGCAGTCCACTGAAAGAGAACAATCTGTCTTGAAAGGCAGGGATGTGATGTAAAGATGCCATGGCAGGAATGTCTTTGAATCGCAATCCAGACCCCACTTTGTTGCTTCAGGGATTTAATTGTTTCTTAATCTCAGAAACTATGGGAGTTTCCAGGATGTCCACCTTCCTCAACTGATAGTCAGCCCGGCTGCCCATCACTGCAAATACGCAGCAACAGGACTAGAAAATGTTCCTCCTGTCCAGCTCAAAGATCAAAGAATATTGAAAAATGAGAACCATGCGGCTTTTCTTATTTGTATTACAGACTGCTCTGGGAATATCTTGGGTAGCAATTGGGAGGCTTTTAGTAAGCACCATTTTACCATTTTTATCAGAAGCCTATAATTACCTGTAAACTAACTCTGATATTCTGACTCAGCAATTACTTTCTTAATTTTCCTCTCCGATTTTCTGAGCTGTGGAGTAAAGCAAAGGATTCTTAGTAGATTGTGTGGACAATTTTTACTTGTGGAAGATCACAAAACCACTTTATGTTGTAAGCATTCAGATTTCTAAATCTTTGAGGGAGAGAATCTCAGAAGACAGAGACTGATTGACCAGGTCTCCAAATAATGAGACTGGACTACTGTACAATGTTATTTCCTAAACTTGTTTTCTTCTTCTATTCAAATATCTTGAGTGGGTGGAGTTTGTAAGCTCTCCAGCTTTCTTGGTACCTCCAGGACATGGATGCCTCCAGTATCTCTGATCTGCCTGCAGAACATCTGAAGAAAGATACAGAAACCATCAATGTGGATGGTCCATGTGACAGACAGGCTTATTATCTTCATAATGCGATTTTGACTTCTGCTCTACTTAATGCATGATGGCTTCTCAAGTTCCACGTACACTGGAGTTGTCAGATTTACAGATGAGCTGGGCAGTAAAAAGACAATGCAGGAAGAATGTTTTACATTTGCTGGGCTTACCACTTATGGCTCTAGACACCACAGGCCCACATATTCTTGGCCGTGAAATCCTCTGGGAGAGTATGAGCTCCTTAGGGGAGGTGAGAGGGGAGGATATCTGGAGGTCATGCCCCCAGGTGCAAAAAGCATTTCAGATGTTTTTCGGTGCACTAGTAAATCACTTGTTCACAAGGATTGCATAAATACTCCTTATAGAAATGAAAGATTAAATATAATAATTAGAAAAACACTCTTGCAGTGTATGTATGTAATTTTAATTGACTGAGCTACAAAATGAAACCTGCACACTGTCTTATTCTATATGGAAAGAATTCTCAGCCCTATGACAAATTCATGCTGGCAGTGGTAAGAGGAGAGATATTTTGGAGGCAGAAATAGATTGACAGAATGCTGATTTGACAGTAATAAATCCAAGACAGTAATTTACACCATTGTTGATAATTTGCAAAGGAGAGGGTGTTTCTTTTGCATTTAAAAAATACTCCATAAATGACAGGTTTATCATTCCATTTAAAAAAAAAAAAAAGGCTTTGGATTCTAAAACTTTTTAAATGCTGCTTTTCTGTCTTTTTTTCTTTTTAAAGGAACCGTACCCAGAATAATTTTTTTTTCTCTTCCAACCACCTAATTTGTTCCTGTGCATTATGAGACTGCATGTGAATTTAGCTTCTCATAGAGAAGCCTTTACCAAGATACTCTTGTGGAAAATTCTTATGTGTGGGTAAACTGATTTCTGATGAGTCTTCAGAAATGAAAATATGGCTTCTCCCTCTCTGTGCCTGAAACTTTTGGGTGTAACCCAAACTGAGGTTCACATTCAGGACTAACAGGTTATATCCACATTGTAAGTCATGGTGTAGCTTTTTAAAGGGACTTTTTAAAGGGCTTTTTAAAGGGACACGGAGGAACAGCATCAACAATTTGTTGGGGTTTTTTGTTTTGTTTTCAGGATATCTGAATCTTTTTAAAATTACTTTAAGTGTGTTAGTTTATTTGGTATTGTTAGAGAGAAAATCCTTGTTTGTATGAAGCCTTTTTGTTCAATAATACACTTAATTCTGCATCTTTCTTTCTGGACCTACCTGATGGTACCTTGGAGACAGTGCCCATTCTGGTTTCATACCATTCAAATCAGGTGTTTAATGGAATCGGGCACTGAAAAAACATTCCTTTGTGTAGATATTTCCTGCCAGAACTTTGAACAAGCAACTCACATTTTACAGCCAAACCACTGGGAAGGCTCCCAAGAAGAAGTGGTCAGGTTATCTAGCAGTTTCTTAAATAGTGTCTGAAGTTTTCTGTCAGCCTCTTAAAACTAGCTCTGCTAGGGAAATGAGCTGTTACGGACAATATTTGTTGACTGCCATACGCCTGTAGACTGCCAATGGCTGACAGTGTTTCCGTTCAGATTTAGGTAGTAGCTTGGGCCAAGGCCATGTCTACTCTAGGATGTTTTAACAGCAGCATTTCCATGGGGAAGCAGCTGCCAGCATTGTGATTTCATTTACTCCCTGCCATAGTTAGCTCTTACTTTACACGGTGTACTGTCTCTTCATCAGAAACAGAAAAAGGATAGAGAAATTGCTGGGAAACCCAGCCAAAAGCTGCTACAGCAGCAGGTACTGCTGTGATGGTGCCCAGGTCTTGGGCAGTGCTGTGGGAACTTGTGCTGTCACTGCAGCCTGGACCAACTAGAAATGTGCAAGCACAACTTAAAAAATACTTGCCTGAAATCCATATCAGCACTTTGGTAGAGATCAGCTATGACAGGGAAGAAAAGCACTTGCTTCTTTATGCTGGAGACCCAGTCATAGTCCAGCCTTTTTACTCCTGATTTTTTTTTATACTCAAAGCTCACAGTATTGGGAAACTAAGTCATTGTATTTTCTTACACATTTTAATGTTTTCCTGATGGAAAAAATGCAAGTTACCCCATTTTTGAATGGAGTAATTTTAATAGTATCTGGTTTTATTTAGATAATCAGGGTTTCTTTTGCATTGTACTGATTTGTTAAATATTCTCTCTCCTTATTCTGCCAGAATGTGCGTTTGGTTGTTTTTCAGTATTTTCTTCTGCACTGCATGTAAGCATAAAATAAATTCAAAAGGCCATTCCTATGTTTTCCCCTCTGCATTTCTCTAGATGCTACTCTGAGAGACGGGTGTGGAGAGAGTGATTTTTGGGGTGCATGAGCAAAGCGAATAAACAACAAAAGTTACCTTGCTGTGGGATCTGCATCCTGTGTGCCTCTCTTAAGGTCTGAGGTGCCTTCTACTCTCAGACGTCTGTTGTCACTTGGATTGTGATTAGGAGGCCCTGGTCCATATGAAAATTAACAAACGGTAAAGGCCAAGGACAGCCACCTGGGGTTTTTTTTGGTCCTCCTGGCCACGTGGTAGGGGTTTGTCCTCCAGCTTTGTCCACCAGTGTGGCTTGTGACAGCTTTCCCTAAACTTTGACGTTACCTCTGCTGCCATCTGTATTATAAGTTTTTATTCACAAAGGGGTTTCCTATATGTCATCTTGGACCATCTGTCGTCTCCATCAGCTGGGAGATATCCAGGACTGCCGCTAATGAGGCTACAGCGTAATCAAACCTCTGAGTCTTGCCTTATGTCTGACTTAGCCTGGTGAACAACTAGTAGGGCACGAAAACTGGCTTGTGAGGATGAAAAGAGGCTTTCCAGAAATAGGCTGAGGACTTAGAGATGAGGTGGACTCTTTACCCTTTTGACCTTGGGTAGCAACATTCAAAATGGTGACCTGTGAAATAATTTTCATGAGCTGGGGTTACTCCTAATATAATGTTTATTCTGCTAGGACTGCAGCATCCATGCAGGTATTTTAGCCTAGAAGGATCTTTTACTGGTGACAATGCCCTTTGGAGAGCTGGTTTAAATTCTAAGATTTTATAAATAAATTTGAATCATTACCTGCAACATTCAGTAACGTAAGTTCTAAAGGTAGACTTTTACTCTGTAAACTAAGCTTAAACATTACTTTATTATAAAGTGACTGGAAGTTATGACAACCAAACAGTGAGAGATCATTTTCGTGTTGTAGACAGCCTATCTAATTTGTTCTCGGGGTTCATAAAATATTTAAGATAATGTATTTGGCTGCCATTCAACATTGACATAAGCCACCTGACACAGATGTCAGTAAAAATAATTGAGTAACTGGATTTTCAGAGGGATTTGGTAATGAATGTCTCACCTTCTGACTGCCTAATTTAAAGAATTCCTGAAGATATAGTTATGGGACTCAGGGTCTACTAGTTAAGACATTTGGAGGTAGTCTGGTATTGTGTTTTGTTTAATCATCTAGAACCTTTCCTTATTCGGAATGTATACAAGAGCAGCCTCATAGAAAATTATGAAACTGTTAATGATCGTTCAAAATTTTTGTATGCATTACTGGGTAGTTTGGGGGAAATAATAGCAATATTTGAGTTTAGGGTGCCCTTTTCAATAAATTTGGGATTTTTACAGCTGAGGGGAAAATGTGTAAGGTGTTTCACTGTTTACAAAACTGTGCTTTCTATTTACTAGCTCTAAAAATATATATCTTAGGAAGTATTTGCCACCTCTTGTACAACAGAAAGCTGTAGAAGATTTGTAGCCTTATTCAGACAAAATTCCCAAGACAAGGTGCACAGCCATGTCATGCCTGGTTTTATGAAAGTATCATTTGGGAACAGCAAAAATTATTTAGTTTTTTATTATGTGTTTTTCTTCCTCCACTTCAGACAGAAAAGAGCACTTGAGAAGAAACAGTTGCTAAGAACTGGCACTACAGCTTTAGGGAAGGTGTTACCCATTAGTGTTTGGGCAGTTATCAATGGTATCGCCTGCCTGATGAGGGTTATTTCTCTCCTTTTGCTTTCAGCAGCCGTGTTCCCCAGCACACAGACAAGTCGAAGTGGAACAGGAGCTGGGGCAGTGTCGTTGTCCCACCCCAGCAGCCACCCCTCCCCAGGACAGAACGTACAGGGTAGTCCTCTCCATCCTACCCCCCAGTTACCTCTTCTCTCAGCTGCGGACTCAGAGAGGTAAGACCAGCTCCGGCTTTTCCCCCTGAGCCTGGGGCAGCCCTGCCTTCAGAGCTGCCAGGACGGGTGCAGTCTGAATTATCGGTGTGCAGAAAGTTGGTGGTGGTGGTCCCTGGCTACCTCTGGGTATGGGTTTATTCAGGGGAGGGAGAGAGAGGAAAAGGGCTCTTATCCTGTCCCAGGCAGGGAGCTTTCCATCCATCTCCATTTCAAGGACTTCTCCCATCCTTTCTTCATCTCCACCAATGCTCTGAGCAAGGAAAGCCCTACTGGATGGGACACTAAACTTCAGAGGACCCCAGCCACAATTTACAGAATGAGGGCCCTGACATTCATGTTTCTGTTTACTTGTGGTAGGAGAGTCATATTCTGACAGTATTTGCTCTATACTAAGTATTTCTGCAGGAACTTTTCCACTTCCCTTCTCTTCCCTTCCCTTCCCTTCCTTTTTTTCTTTTTTTTTTTCTTTCTTTTCTTTTCTTGGTATTTTATTAAGACTAACAGGTGATGGAAGAATTTTTAGTTCACTGGTTTGAGAGCTTGATTCATAGTCATGATTTATTTTATACTGGCTATGTACAAACACCCTGGCCTTTGCTGTTTCCATGATTTTAGATATTTCAGTGATGTGAAAGCAGATTGCTTGTAAGTGGTTTAATTTGCATGTTTATTCATTCCCTAAATTATATTCAGCAATCTTTCCAATTACTTGTGTAGTGTATGGTATTATAGGTTTCTACTTAGTTCACTGAACTGGAAGTCTACCAGATCACAAGACTTAAGAGGCCTAAGCAAAAAGGTTTTCACTGGAAAAGTCAGTAAGATACATCATCACATAAAATACTGAATTCTTACTATATGCATACAGATACCTAAACATTATTTTATCAATCTCCCTGTTTTTCAGTGCTCTAAATGATAAACTACTGTATTTCATTAATGTATTTCAAAGTGTATAATTTCCTTAAGTGACAGAAATGCCAGTAATTTGGAGAGCACAAAGTATCCAATTATAAACCTGAAAAGAACATGCACTAGATTTCAATTACTGATAAATGGGCATAATTTGTTTGGAGGAAAGCAGTACTCACTCTGGCTTGTATCAGGAAGATGGGAGAACATGCTGGCTCAGGGATTGACAACAGGTGAAAGTACTTTTCCATTTCAGATTGCATGCATGAATTCAGCCTGATCTGGAGCCACTGGAAGTTGTTGAGCTTTTTGTACACCACTCTGGGATGGAGCTGTTTAGTTGTCACTGAAGCTCATCTAGTGGTTTAGTTCTTCTTCCCCACTTTCATCACAGGATCCTGATCTTTTTTCCCTTGCCCTAACCCTCTGTGCAGACTGTGGGGCTGCCCGCGTTCTCTTGCCTGACTAGAGTCTTTTCCTTCCTTGTATGGTTTTCTCTGCAGTGTGTGAACTGTTCAACATTCATATCCAACAAGTGTCAGAGCACGAGGTGGCAGGTAGAAACAAATAAATAATTATTACAGACATAAATTTCATTATAAGAACAGTGATCTCCTATTAACCCATCTCTGAGGCACTCACTGGTGCAGGACCATGGCAGACACGTTTAGAGCATGACTTGAATCCATTACAGACCTCAGGATACTACAAGACTCTGCAGAATAACAACAGTAAAAAACTAGTGTCATACACTTCTTTCTCATATGTTAACTGTATACACTCTCTCTAAAAAGGCTTCAAGTGCTAATTCCCATAGGTGGAGCTACTTTGAATTAAAACAAACAAAAAAAAAGTGCCAGTATCTTCATTTAGGTAACATGACAAATGGCAATTTAAATTCAGGAAAGAAAAAAAGCGTTACAGCAGTGTTGGTTTGGTTACAGAATATCTAGTACAAATTAAGAGAAATGTTTAAGAGAAAAACTAGTTCAGAATCTGTATCTAATAGAGTCCACTCACGGGGCCCTGCAGGTTGGCTGTCATTTACACCACTTCACGGGTCTGATGATAGCTGTGAAAATGTGAACAGAACAAACCAACTCTTGTG
The DNA here is from genome assembly GCF_964273445.1 of Streptopelia decaocto. NCBI lineage: Eukaryota > Metazoa > Chordata > Aves > Columbiformes > Columbidae > Streptopelia > Streptopelia decaocto. The sequence continues at coordinate 70,431,500 of NC_138657.1, read as the reverse complement.
TATGGAAAGTGCCAAAAACAGTGTATTTGGAAGGTGTGCCATCACCCTGTTTGCCTCAGTCTTGTCATGGCGAGGGCTGCAGGATTTAGGGGTGCAAGCATGGGGTTTGTTCCTCCCATGCTGTGAGTGCCTGAGGTCATTCCGGAGCTGGGACTGGCTGCCCAGCATTCGCCTTGCTCGGGGTGAAGCTGATCCACCTGGCCTGGCTGCTTGGGTGGCTCTGGGGCCAGTCATGTTCCCCTTCCATTCTGGACAGGGGGCTCAGGTTTGTGAGTGAGAGAAGCAGAAGGAAATAAGCACTTTCCGTAAATCTCCAGGTACCATGGGGTAGAGGGCTTCTTTTGTATCTTTCTCCACCTAGATGATGGGAAAGTGTGGATTTCATTAAGCCTTAGCAATGTGAGAAACTGAATCAAACATCTTACACTGCTTTCATTCTGTGAACAAAACTCAATGTACAAGTCAGATAAAGAGTTTGGATACAAGAAGCAACTTCATTTATCAAAGGAGAAAACATGCATAATAAAAACGCAGATTTACATTTTGTTTGTTTCATCTTTTTGGTACTAACTTTCAGTGCTCCCCCAGTAGGAAATATGGCAACTGTTAAGGTACCAAATGGTAATAGTACCCAAAAACATTTGTATAAAAGGGCATATGTACTTGGCTTCTTTTTCACTCATTTTTATAATAAAAGATGACATAGGCATTCAAGGAAGCTGAAAAAATGATCTAATTAAAATTCAGATTAAAAAAATGTGACTTTTATATGGCATAGTTAACATGTCCAGCTCAGTGCCTCAAAACTGATGATGCCAAATGCTTGAAATATCAGTCTATTTATTATTTATTGGATTATGCAATTCTGCTTTTTATTCCTTGCTTTTTTGCAAGAAGTAGGCTGTTAACTGATGTGAGACCAGAATTTGGTGTTCCAGATGATTTTTCACCTTCCTGTGAGGCAGAGCTCGTGGTGTGTCCCTGCAGCATGACACATCCTGGCTTCACAGGAATTGCTAGAGACTGTTGAAAGCTGGAAAGAAGGACTTAGGACTGACCTGTTCAGTTTATCATTACTGTAATGGTCTAATAAGTTCCACAATAGTGATTCTTTTTGCTTATTTGAGTGTGCGGTTATATTCCTTTTATACTTTTGCTATAAAATAATAAGTAGCTCCAAGCCAGACTTCCAGAAGCAAAAGCCTCTGAGTGGTTCTAACTAGGGAGCTGACGCATCCAATCTTCACATATTACAAAGCCCTTTCTTTGTGGCATATATGAGCTGCCTCAAAGAAAGTCCTTAAAGACCTTAACAATGTGGGTTTGGAATCAGTACAGTAATTTCTTTCCAGACATGAGACACTTTGGAGGATTGTCTGCTAAGACATTATCACTTTTTTTGTCAGTGGGCAAATGACACATACACATGATAGATGCTAAAGAATGGAGATGGCAGCAAGTCTGATACTGAACCTGAGCCAGAGCTGACCTAGCAAAGCATGGAATTTTTCTCGACCCTATTTCCACATTTTTTAAGGGCACTCTTTTTCTTTGCATTTGCAAGAAATTCAGTTCCCTAATAGAATGCAGCCACAGAAAGTGCTGAGAGACGTTTTAAAGTTATACAGGGTATTTCAAAAAGATGGACCAAATTTGAAATCACTGTATATTTGAAATTGGGTCCATGTTTTTGAAACACTCTATATATCTCTGTTTCCAGGGAATCTGTATGTTGAGATGCCCCCTCACATTTTCCTTCCTCAAAATCCACCTTAAATCCAATTTAAATTCTTTTTCTTCTCACCAGAGTATGTGATGCTGGGCAGAGAGGCTGTTCTTTCTTCATGCCATCCCTTCTTTGGGCTAGATGAACCACTGGTTTAATCCGAAGTGGCAGTTCCTGTGTTCCTAAAGCTTGAGCATGAAAAGGATTTTTGGACACTTATTAATGATAGAAAAGAAGGATATAAAATTAAAGTCTACTCGCACATGCAATCTACTCCCCTGAGGCAGCATGGAGATAGAAACCCACTGTGGCATCATTGCTTTGCGGTTGTGAGGCAGAGCTGAACAAGTGCAAATTCAGTGCCTGAACAAAACTATTGATAAAAATTTTGGTTTGTGTTGGCCAACATATTTCTGTTGTGGGAGAAGATCCCTTCCTTTAAAAAATAATTTGCAACAGAAAAATCATTGGAGAGAAACATTCTGTATTGTAGGTATGTAAAAAATCTAGGGTTTTGTTATTTTGGTCAAATGAATGCTTTCATGACTTTAAGGGAAGACACTTGCTCTTTCAAAATTGTACTTGGCAAAAGCTACGCTTTCCTTACAAGTACTTTGAAACCATGTTTATTTGATTGTCATTGGTAGCTACCTGGACTAAGTTACAGGGCAGTATGTTGGGTTACAGAATACTGTATTACAACAGAATAAGGATTGATGTTGTCTAAATGGTGGCACACGCTTTACTTCTCAGTGCAAAGAGAAAAAGCAGGGGACGAAGATATGGCTGCATCCAACATATTAGTTACATATTCCTTCCTCAAACAATTCCTTCTAGTAGCATTTTGTGCCATAGGATAGTATGGATTAATCATAGGTAAACTATGTTTTAACCTCTTGCATCATTTTTATGCAGATGATTTCTTTTCAATATATATTTTAACAAATATTCTGTCAAAATGAAGGTTCACCATTTGGTAAACGGAGCCCAATCCAGTTGGCAGCTGATGGCGAGCAGTGTTCCCCAGGGCTCTGTACTAGGTCCAGTTCTGTTTAATCTCTTTATCAATTATCTGAATGAGCTGATCGAGTGCACCCTCAGTAAGCTTGCAGATGACCCTAAGCTGGGTGGGAGTGTTGATCTGCTCAAGGGTAGGAAGGCTCTACAGAGGGATCTGGATCATCAGGCTGAGGCCAGCTGTATGAAGTTCAACAAGGCCAAGTGCTGGGTCCTGCGCTTGAGTCACAACAACCTCAAGCAGCACTACAGGCTTGGGGAAGAGTGGCCAAAAAGTACCCGGCTGAAAAGGATCTGGGGGTGTTGATTGACAAGTGACTGAACATGAGCCAGCAGTGTGCCCAGGTGGCCAAAAAGGCCAACAGCATCCTGGCTTGTGTCAGAACTGGTGTGGCCAGCAGGACCAGGGCAGTGATTGTCCCCCTGTACTCGGCACTGGTGAGGCTGCACCTTGAATCCTGTGTTCAGTTTTGGGCCCCTCATCATGAGAAGGACATTGAAATACTGGAGAGAGTTCAGAGGAGGGTGATGAAGCTGCTGAGGGGTCTGGAGCACAAGTCTGATGAGGAGCAGCTGAGGGAACTGGGGCTGTTCAGCCTGGAGAAGAGGAGGCTGAGGGAAGGCCTTATCACTGTCTGAAAGGAGGTTGTAGCATGGAGGGGAAAACACAGAATTTGATGTCATATGAAGTAATGATCTTTTGCTAAATTTAGCAAGAATAATCTCTTTTTCTACAACTCTGAAAATTTACAAGCAGGAAAACAGAAATTTACTAACCCTCTAGGGATAGAAAAATTGACAGACCTATTGCCCTGTAACCCAAATGGTTATTTGGTATTTGGGTTCTTCTAATATGTTTTATTCTGTTTAAAAAAAAAAAAAATTGCATCAGACATTTTTGGCATTACTTAGTTCATTTACCAAAAGGCAGTCAGAAGTTCTAACTCCTGTTTCCTAGAATAGATTAGCAGTTCTGGCCTGTTTGACAAAGTTGATTCTCTTTGACTACAAAAAAAGGGCTAGAGTAAGTTTGTCTTCACAATGTATTTTTTTAATTAAGTTAGCCCTTGCACTTCTTCTATAGTGATTCAAGGTAATCTTTATACTCATATTTAAAATGTGCTTTCTGATATGCTATGAATATGGCCACACAAAGAGAATTTGAGAGAGGAAAGCCAGAAGCGTGAGGGGGATTTCATGGTACCATTAGTGCTAAAAACAAAAGATCAGAAATTATATTTCAGACACCAAATCAATGTGATTGGCTGCCAAATTATATTCTTTTTAAATGCATGTTGGCAATTTTTGTCTGCAGTTTGAAACGTGAACTCTTCGTATTACTTCTTTCAACCATAATTAGGTCTATGCGCATGTGTGTACATATATAGCAATTAGATTAGCGACTTCCAGATTTCCTCACAAAGAAGGTATGTGATTCCAGCTTTCCTTTGTTGTAGTCTTTCTCACTTGTAAGTCTGTCTTGCAATCAATCATTCTGCAGTTCTGCCTCCACAATGCCAGTGTCCCAGCCTTCCTGCGTTCCTTGCTTCTGCAGGGTGATGTTTGAAGCATTGAGAAAGGAGGACAGAAGATCAGAAAGATTTGGGATGCTGCCTTGTGTTCTCTGTTGCCGTTTTCATTATCTGAAAAATAAAAGGCAAGAAAAACTCAGGCTCTTGTTGCAGCTTGGAGCTGCTATTCTCTTTCAGAAGGTGGCCAGGTGAAGCAGTGACAATGAGTCAAAGGTGGTTTTTTTTAAGATGAGACTGAAATCTGTAAGAGACCTGGAATTTTTCTGGTTATCAGCACATTGGCTCCAGTCATGGACCAAATTTCCTGCTCTTCCTTCTCCCCCTAGGAAGGGGAGCTGGCTTCTTAGCTACAGAGAGCTCTGTAAAGTGGATGCAGGTGACAGCTCTTGGAGACATCAAGCAGTGAAAGTGGGAGAAGTCTATTGGACATTGTGCTTATACAGGAATCGCTCGATGTTCCTGGGCCAGTCGTGTATTTCCATGAGCTTCCTGAGGCTGGGAGTGTGAAATTAAATGAAAGACTTCCAGCCTAGAAGAACATCAGCCAAAATAACTCCGAGGTGATAAGTCTTTCGAATTCCCATAGAAAAAAGGGAGTGAAAGCTGTAAGTCAGGCAGAGCTTTGAATGGTACTTCTCTTCTTGCTTTGCTTGTTTCCAGTCAGCTCAAACAGTGACAGCTTGATTTCACAGTTGCAATACCTGTCTCCACTGTCTTGGATTGCAATGGCAGTTCTGCTTGGTGGGAAGTTTAACAAAAATGGTTTCTCTGCCACCCAGTTCTCAGTATTTTCTTCACCTATAAAAATAACCCCTCTAGCTCTTTTATGCCCAAACAACTCAGCACATCCAGTTCTTATGTCAAGGAGTCTCAAAGCACTTGAGATCCTGGGTGAAGAAACACCTTGTATATATCCTTGTTACAGAGACATAAAAAGCTCTTTCTCTACCACACTAAATGGCCATTTCCAGGGGGCCAACCATGCTAAAATAAACTGTATGAATAGTTATAAATAGTCTATAAATACACCATTTATACTATATAGATATACTATTAGCTTTCCTCTTCTCTTCCTTTTCCACATGTTGCTTTGATTGTGCATGTAGTTTACATTTGGGCCAGCTTCAGTCAGCAAATACTAGCGTAAAATATTTTTTGAGTGTAGCCATGACCAGTATTGGTCATTAAAAAGAACCCTATATGTGTACTGTTTTAACTAGTCTCATCACATTAGGTAAGCTTCGGTAACTTCATCGTCTGTCTTACTTACTACCAAGTCTAGTCATTTCTCAGCAGGACACTTTTTCATAGCTACTGTTGGAAAGGGAGAAGCTACTCAAAGGCTCCAGAAACATTCCTGCTCTGATTTTGTGGCACCTTTCTGAGAATCTACCTGGTTCCTGATGGCATTGTCTCCAGGGCTTGGCCACAATTCTTGATGGCAGTGGTTACAAGCTGGTCCTGATTGTTTCAGGAACAAAACTAAATTTCCGTTTCCCCCAGTAACACATTGTGATTTGTTCAGGGACAAATCTGGAGTGAGACAAGTCTGAGTTTCTCTTTTGTTAGGCAGAAGGGAAGTAAAAGTAGATAACTATAGTCACCCATATCAGTAAGCCACGAATTTGGGAAGTGGTTAATAAATCATCATGAAGACCACTAAAATCTACTAAAAATTAGTCCTGTCTGGCTGTACAAAGTAGTATAGCCAAAGGAGGGGGCTTGGGATTCTAAATTAAAAGTGAAATCTGTAAAACTGCTTTTCACTTTGCATTTTGAAAAGCATTTTTTCCTGTTGTTGGCTGCTGGTTAAAGCCACTTTTCAGAGATCAATTTTCACAAATTAGTTTTGAAAACACCAAGGAAGATATGCCATTATTTTTTAAATAATAGCAGTAATAAAAGACTGTCTGGGCATTGCTCTTAACCTCTGGCAGCAAGTAACAGTCTATGTGAGGGCTATACAAACATCTAACTCCAGTCCTTACTCAAGGAAACATAACCAGGCAGATGTAGCGCTTTTTAAAAACCGCTGATATTCTTATCACAATACAGCTATTGATTTCTCCTTTAAAAAAAAAAAAAAAAAAAAGAAAATCTAGCATTATTGTGAAACACATGCATGCTTTATTCTCTTCCTGCCTAGTGTGTTTTTAAGACTACATTGCATCAATTATCTGGAACAAGGAAATGTTTTGCTCATTAGAGACTCAGTAGCAACATCTTTATTTCCTCCATCTATATCTGAAGTAATATATTGGTTATGAAGTCAATATCAAATCAGCTCAAAGACATCCAAACCCTATCTAATATGCCTAAAAATCTGATTCTCAAAGAACACTGAGTAGGCAGTAAATCATCCAAAGGTCATTTTGACACTTGCTATACTCCAAATATAAATTATGGGTCTACTGGAAAGGTATAAAACAGATTTCAGATTAAGTCGAAATCACACAGATAATGTGTGGCAGAAACTGATTCTGAGCTTCAGCATAAAAGCTGTCAGGTATCTTGGATTTAACTACAGTAATATCCTGTACGATGACCCTGACCAGAGGTGTTCTGTAATACAGCTACCACAGTTGCACCTTCTGTTGTATTCAGGGTGAGATTACAGCTTCCTTACACTTCTGGAGGAAAAAAAAAACTTCAAAAAAAGTTGTCTGGTGTCTTGTGGTCCAATCTCAGGAGAACAGGGACCAGATCCAGGCTTTGTGATCCTGGCAGACTGTCAACTGCAAGCACCAGTTCCCCCCAGCAGCAGCCACCGAGCACACCCACCACGGAGAAGGGCAGGTGGGTTTTCTAGCTTGGCACAGACTCACAGCTTGCTTTTAGCACTGGAGAGGGAAGCTGATGTGTGACAGGACTACCACATCAGTTTTCACTCACCCTTTTGCAGAAATATCCTGACTCTTTTCTTTGGGCCTTCCTGGCTCTCCTCTCATGGATGAGAAAGTGGCCGTGAGCCATTCCTGAGACCAGGTTGTTTCATTTACTAATCAGGTCCCATTAGTCTAGCGGGTAGTTTGGTCATCAGGGGCATAGACCAGAGTTCTTTTAACCTCAGCTTTCCATCTGCTAAAATGACTGTGGCATCTATGTGTAATGTACTTTGAAGAATGCCGTTTTAAGGACATGTAGAAAAAAGCTAAATTTACAAATTCTGTAAAATCCTTGTGTAAAATACTCAAAGCAGTGCGTATCCCTGTAGTGCCAGTAGTGACAAAGCTGTGCAAAACATAACAGTGAAGTGATGAACCTCTTTGACAGCTGCACCACCAGGTTTGGTCTGAATGGAGTCCAGTTCAACATTTTGATGTGGTCAGACTCTGCCCAACTGGAAGCAATCTAATACTTGCCATTAAATTCACTTCAAAATATGGGATTTTCTTTGTTTTTTTGGTTGGTTGAGGGGGGAGGAGGGTGGGATGTGTTTTCATTTTGTTTGTTTGTTTGTGGCTTTTGTTGTTGGTTTTGTTTGTTTTCAAATAGCTCTGTGTAACATACAAAGATTTATAGAACTCGAAACCTGAACCTAATATCTAACTCCTCATGTCTAGTGACTAGAACTGATCACTCACTTCCAGTGAGGAAGGACAGCTATTTATTGACAGATATAGCTGATACAAAGCCTTACAATGAGACAGCTGTCAATGCCGCAGAAATCAGGTGCCCCTTGAGGCATCTCCTCCCATTAAGACTTAAACCCACCCACAGAAGTTAAGAGGAGTTTTCAATGACAAGGGTGCAATTCACCCTTTTCATTTCCTAGTCGTCAAATCTAATGATATGTCACCATTTAAAAATACATCTTCTCTGTATTTGGATTGCACACTGTTCTTCTAGAAGTCTGTATACATGCAAAGTACTAAACACTATAGTAATCTAAGTAAAGTAGAAACAGTCTTTAGCTCTTATCTGTTCGGGATTTTACAGATTTGTGTTTCTGAACTCCTAGGTTTGTTGCTCCAGCTCTTTCTCCTCACCACATCAGCCCCCAGAGAATTTCAGTTCCGCATCCCACTATGCAGAGACAGACTCCACAGCCTCCCCACCTTCAACAATCTGCAGGAATGTCTCTAAAGACATACCAGCCAGCAGCAAACCCTTCTTGTCAACCAAACAGCCTCCACATCCAAGGTAAGAAGGAAGAATCGTCATCACTTATGTTAATTGTTTGCCACTGCTGCTTGGCTTCAAATGCAGTTCTTTGGGGGCTGGTGCTGGTATTTTTAAGGCACGTTTCCTTTTGAAAGACTCTGGGAAGTAGCCTTCAGGACCCTGCCTTCAGACTTCCCTAATATTCTTAGCTTAGCAAATTGTTATTAATCTTACTACAGAGTTACAGGCTTCTCTTCAAACTGATTTTCAGAGCTGTTGTTGAAATAGAACTGCAAATAATTTTTTTGTGGCCTCTGCTTTTAATTTTCCAATGTTACACTTCTCATCCCTCCTGAGTTTACATATAAAGTGTTAACAGGTTTTCAGGAGGTGGAATATTAGTCTCCCTTGCACTTGTGAAGTGATGGAGACCTCTGCTTTTATTAACATACATGTCCCTTACAGCTGTGTTCCCACTTGTGCTGTGTAAACAGCTTCTACAAGACTTCTCTCTGCCTCTTTGTTCAGTCGAGTATAAACTTCTGTAGCCAAGACGAAAATTAACAACAGCTGAAAACAACGTTGGATTGTTTGTTGGTTTTATGGGGTTTTGTTTGTTTGTTGTTGTTTTTCTAGCTGGTATGGAGTCTGAATGGTAATTACCTTAACATTTCAGAAATGTGTTGACAGCAGTAATGCTGTTCCTCTCAACTGTTCAAATATATGGTTTGCCATGTTTACATTCACTGGACTTTTATAGGTGTTGGGTTTTTGCTTTTTGATTAGGCTTCCTGAGAATTACCACAGCAGATATCATAGGAAACATATCTTGAGAAAGCCAAGGCTTCCCTTATTTTCTTCCACTGATGGAAGCAGTCTCTTTAGGCAAAGGGATGAGATAGGACACTGAGGCATCTCCCAGAGTTCATGAGTATGAAGTGAAGAAAGGAAGTGTCAGTGTTGTTTTGTTCTTCTTGTCATAGTAGACCACACTTGAGCAGGATCTGTGCCAGGTTCTTTTCTTCCAGGAACTGATAACCCTGAACAGCGCTGGTTAGTACTAGCAGAACATTAAGTTTACCAATGGATGTAAACAGTTACTGTTGGCTTTCTCTACTCTCTCATTAAAGTTTTACTAATAATCTAGGGCCAACATAGTACAGGATGAAATGTATTAATATACTGTTACTTTTTGTGTGAGATATTCAAAGACATCCCAGAGCAGGTCAAATAAATTCCTAGCATATGTGGCATGAAGGGACCAGGTTAGCCACCCTGTTTCCACAGTACAATACATTTTACTCAGTTCCCTTTTTTGCTGAGTACTTGGCAAGAACTCATATTCCAGAAAGGCATCCAGACATTAAGGTATGTCCTTCTGCATGGAAAAAAAAATAGTCTTTGAGTGCACAGATGGCTTCACCACTCTCTTCCTCTCAGGGCCATGGGAGCTTCAGCAATTGTAGAAGCTGGGATCACAGCCAGTTGCTCCAAAGTTGAACAGTTTCCTGAGAATCCTGCCTCCCAAAGGGCTGCACATAGGACTTGCACTAGCTGGTGCAGCTAGCTCCATATCTGCTTGGGCGTCTTCTCTTTAGGGCAGGCCAGACTGATGCTATTGTGTTCCTATCCCCCGCACCCATAGTCCCAAGACAATTTAAAAGGACAAGACACATGAGTCCTTAAAAACATTATAAGAAGAAGGCCCAGTAGATACCCTGATCTGGGTGAATGTTTTATATGGACAATGGGGAAGCCACACATAAGGTAGAGCTTAATGCTGTCTTCTGAGCAGATGTAAAAATGGATAACCTCTAGGGCATGGACCTTATACCCATATCATACTTAGTCCCACACTAGCATTACTGTGTTTGCCTTACTGTCCTAGGAAAATCTATGTTGAAAATAGATGTTGCTGACAGGAATTATATACACATAGATAACAACTCAAAGTTGCAGTTGTGAAGATCTCTGCACTTGAAACTGGTAGGAGGACGTTGTGGTCTGAATTATTTTGGGTTTTTTTTCTAGTATTGAAAGATGCAATGCAATAGCCACATTTGGGTATTAAATTTTCTTTCAAGTATTAAGTAACCTATTGTCACTATAAGAGGTGTTTTGTCTGAATGTACTCCCTCCCACTTAAGCACAGCTGCCTCTCCTCCGTGTGCTACACTGAAAGCTTTGTTTGTCCTGTGTGCCTGGAATTCTTGCCTAAACTCTCCCTTTCAAAGCAAATGTTTTAAGAGTTCATGGTCATGTTTTCCCAGCAGCAATAAAAGATTGCCATCTTCCTTGGTCACACCATTATAGTGTAGAAAACTGCTATGGAGTTATCTCACCAGACTGGACTATCTGATATATAAGAAGAATCTGCGGGAAGCTCTGTTAGTTTCTGTCTGCTGCAATTCATAACCTGCCTTTTCATTATTCAAAGTGCTGTAACTATAGCCACTTCAGCTCAGTCCGCTACCAAACAAAGGTGACATTTTTGTCTCAATATGTAGTCATAAACTTGTCAACTCCATTTAAACTGGCTGTACTAAAGAAGAAAAAGTTTCATTGCCCAAAAGCTTTCAGAAGTAAAAAAGTTCTAAACAGACTCCCTTACTGAAAACCTGATAATCTTAGAAGCTCATGGAGATCTCGGAGCACTATCTTTTAGAAAGAAAAGACTTAGGAGATCCAAGACTGATAAGCCTCTTATGTCTGATAAGTATTTCTATTGTGAAACTGCTTTTTCATGGAAGAATGTTGTCTGCAGTTCAGATTTCATAATTTTTTTCTTAGTGCTTTTCAAAATCAGACACACAGTAATATCAGAGAGGGCTTTTTATTGCCTTGGATAACATAATATAATAGACTAAATACTCCCTTTCCTTCCTCTTGTGAAATTCACAATTTCCTTTGCTGCATGGGATGTTTGGAAGGGATGGTGTTAGTCAGCTCACTGAGCTGCAGAAATTAAGCTCTTCTTTTCTTTCATTAGACTGTAGTATCTCTTATTGGATTAACATAGGCAGTAAATCTGAAAGTATCCTGAGCTGGAGACTGGAGTGATGACTTCCCAGCTTGACACTGTTGTATGCCATGGTACTATTTGTTTGTAGGCAGAATAGAAGACAGTACAGGTTCTGGAAATTGGCTGCAGTTGGTCTAGGACTTGTATTGTACTGATGAGTCTTTTCAGCCAAGAACAACTACAGGGATCTCAGCAGAGGTACCTGAAAAACACAGGCACCTGCAGCACACAGGCAGCTGGAAGAATAAGGTATTGCTGTGAGACAAGTCAGAAGAGATGTGTGAGGTAGGAAAGAACAGCAATAGAATGTCCTCCTTCACAGTGAGAAAGCTTCTTGTGTTTATAGTAGAGAGTGAGGTAAAAAGCTCCTTTAGGCATGGATATAGTTGACTTGATTTTGGATGCTGTGAGCATTTTTGCACTAGAAATCTGACTGTCCTTTAAAATTGTGCTAGTAACTCATGTCATATGTGTTTGTGAGTTAAGCTGATGACCAAGGATGGCTGATTAATGGAAGAAATAAAAAAGTCATGCAATATATTCAGTTAAAAAAAAAAGTTACCCTTTTTTTTTTTTTTTTAATTGTTAACTAACATGAGTTGTCTATACTAGTGTATCTGTACAGGCAGCTCTATAGAAACATTTGTAGTTTTTCACACTTGCAAGTCAGTCTGACAGTACAGTGTGTGACTCATATCTGTCTTACTCCTTCTTTTCCTTTTGTTCTTCACTCTCATATGGTACCAAATTATTACTTTATGTTTGTGTAATTCACCTAGTGGACACTGTAGAAATATATTGCGGAGGAACAGTATTTTGAATTATTTCAAGCCAATGACAGTTGAAATTTTTACGTACCATAGTAATAAAGCCTGCTCATCCATTATGTATATTTCTTAGTGGCAGTTGTAATGATTTTCTTGAAAAAATATCCTCTCTTTGTGATGCCAGACAGAATGCTGACTGAGGAGGAAATAAATGTCTGTCAGAAACTTCCTACCTTATCAAAATTGTGACAGTGACAGTCATTCATTACATACCTGTTAACAAAAACTTTGTCCACATCAGTTCAATGGGATCAGGAGTCTGTCACAAACTTATGTGGACCAGAATTTCAGCTGTGAGTTTGAGATCGTCTGTGTACCTGTGATTTTCAGAAGCTCAGCATCTCTCAGGATGAGGTTTTGTATGTGATAGAGAACCAGAGCTTCTTGCTTCTAGAGAGTTTCTTGGAGTATGCAGCTATTTTTTCATATTTTAAAATATTTCACTTTCCTCAGGAAATAACACTACCATGCCAGAAAAACAACTGTATCCTGACGTCTTGGACCTTGGCTATAGTGTACTGATTCAAAGAAACACAATTGACATAACCTTGTATGTGTTTGTGTTTGTGTGTGTGTATATGTTAAATAGTTTAATAAGAGAACAACTGATACAATCCAGAGTTGCAGTCCTGAGAAGAAATGTCCAGTCACTGGAACTTCAGTAGCCAATATGTTTGGCTTTTTTCTTTCCAGTGCTGCATGGCAACACAGAAAACTGATGCTACAGGTAGTTATCTAAGAAGTAATCTTGAAGGATGGACCAGCTATGGTCAGGTCTAGGGTCTGAATTGCATATGGTTTCATGTTATCCAACATTCAGCAGTAGTGTAGATTATCTTGAACATGGCACTATGTGGATAAAGGGAAGAGCTCCTGATATTGAATTAGGAGATTTTGCTGTATCATGTTTGGGCTCAAGTTCAAGCTCAGACTTACACTCTGACCTGATGCACTGCAAATGTGGACAACGACGTTTAGACTAGTGCTAAGTAACTGAGGGGAAGAGAACAATGTATGCTTTATTCTGCTCTTTCCTTTTTATGGCTCTGTTTTGTAAGGAGGATATTTATGACGCTGAATCATGAAAAGAACATGTATCTAGGAAAGCTGAATTATTTATCTGTGCTCTCTTTCCATCTTAAAAATATTATTTGGGGGGTTATCAGTAAATGAAAGTGCTCTTTGCATTTCCCTGGTTCTTTCTGCAGTATAGTGGTTAATGTACCAATGTATCAAAGCTTGTAAGACTTTGCTAGACAATATTCTTTTGCATAAGTAGGGAATGAACAAACACAGAGGATGTGACTCACAATAGCTCAACCCCAGGGTAAGCAGTTTTTCTGCCAGACTTCAGCTAGCAATAGTCAAAATTGCTGCCAGATTGTTTTGCATTGGGAACAGGATGCTGTGAGAAAGGGACAAATGGAGAATGAGCACAGAGCAGTGTGAAAGGACATTTCAGCATGTGTCTTGAAGGGTCTTGCCAGCTGGCTCAGACCACTATAAATTGAAATAGTTGTTTCTGGTAACTAGTCTGACTCAATAGTAAACTTTCACAGCATGTCCTATTGATGGCTGAGACAAAAGTTGATTTTAAAAGCATTTTTAAAGGAGGCAAAGACTGTCAATAGCTACATAGCTTCTAAATCAAGTTTTGGATGGCTATTGTTTTTTCTTTAATTTTATTTTATTTTACTACAGTTGATTCTTAAATGTCAGGACTGAACATTTCAGGATTGTCAGGACGTAAATTCCTAACATGCTTTGCAGTCTGACTCAGTTTGGTTGCAGTTAAGTTTTAAAAGAAAAAAAAAAACAAGAAGATTGAAACTGTCATCTTACAGCGAGGTCTGCAAAGTGCCTGCAGGCCCTGCAGAAGACAATTAAATCTATGAGTATTCAGCCTCTCTAGAGTGAGCACAGTCTGCAAATCGTGATTGCTGTGCCATGCTTCTTTCTCCTTCCTTCCTTCCTTCCTTCCTTCCTTCCTTCCTTCCTTCCTTCCTTCCTTCCTTCCTTCCTTCCTTCCTTCCTTCCTTCCTTCCTTCCTTCCTTCCTTCCTTCCTTCCTTCCTTCCTTCCTTCCTTCCTTCCTTCCTTCCTCCCTCCCTCCCTCCCTCCCTTCCTTCCTCCCTCCCTCCCTCCCTTCCTCCCTCCCTCCCTCCCTCCCTCCCTCCCTCCCTCCCTTCCTCCCTCCCTTCCTCCCTTCCTCCCTCCCTTCCTCCCTCCCTTCCTCCCTCCCTCCTTCCCTTCCTCCCTTCCTCCCTCCCTTCCTCCCTCCCTCCCTCCCTCCCTCCCTCCCTTCCTCCCTTCCTCCCTTCCTCCCTCCCTTCCTTCCTTCCTTCCTCCCTCCCTTCCTCCCTTCTTCCCTCGCTTCCTTCCTTCCTTCCTCCCTCCCTTCCTCCCTTCCTCCCTCCCTTCCTCCCTCCCTTCCTCCCTTCCTCCCTTCCTTCCTTCCTTCCTTCCTTCCTTCCTTCCTTCCTTCCTTCCTTCCTTCCTTCCTTCCTTCCTTCCTTCCTTCCTTCCTTCCTTCCTTCCTTCCTTCCTTCCTTCCTTCCTTCCTTCCTTCCTTCCTTCCTTCCTTCCTTCCTTCCTTCCTTCCTTTCCTTCCTTCCTTTCCTTCCTTCCTTTCCTTCCTTCCTTTCTTCTCTTTCTCTCTTTCTCTCTTTCTCTCTTTCTCTCTCTCTTTCTCTCTTTCTCTCTCCCCTTCTCCCTTTCTCCCTTTCTCCCTTTCTTTCTTTTATATGAAGTCAAAATACTCTTTCTTTCATTCGGGTTTTCAGACACAACACTGACAATTGTTTCAGTGTTCTGTCATGTGACTATTTGCCTGATCTAAACTCTTGTAAAATGTGTGTAAATTAGGCATTTACCTCATTGTGTGTACACAGAAGTGTCTTGCAAAACTACTAAATAAAGTGCAAAGACTATGTGTCACTTACCATTGTTACCCAGGCCTCCCCATAAGGTCTCTTCTGAGTTCCTGGGTGCAGGTTCAGACTGTCTTTTCCTGTCCATAGTCCTGGCCTATTCTGATACTTTTAAATGTTGAGTTTTCTGCTTTAATTCAAGTACATCTTGTGCATGCCAATATTTGTATGTTTCCTTGTGGAGACCACAGAAGTTGGTCTCAAAGGAAAAATAATTAGAATCATAAAACTCTTGCAAACATGTGTCCTTCCTCCTGCTTGGCAGAAGATCAGTTATATCACATAAAGGGACACAGCATATTTTCCACTATGTCCTTCTCTTTTCACCATCCCTATTATTTATGAAATCCATTATCTGTACATAAACACTCAGTGCAGCTTTAGCAAACAACATCTCCATGAGCACACTTCCATGGGAAAATTAATGGAAATACACCTAGCTCCTAGCCATAATGCTGAAAAAGTTTGACAGGTACCTTATGTTTATCACATGTTTCTAAGCGTAGACTATACCTGTAAAGGGAATTGAGGTTGGAAGGTTTTTTGGGTCAGGGTGTGGAATGGCACCAATATAAATTTTTGTTTTTAAAAAACTTTTCTTCGTAAGTCAAAACTAGATGCCCCATGTGAGGCATTTCTAATCACTAGTAATGAATGAATAGGACAATAGTTATGTTCAGGTGTCACAAGATACTGAAATATTCAGACACGTCCGTCTCAGTTATCTACAGCTTGTGATTCAATGTTTCTTGCTTCCCATTCAAGGATCTTCTCTCCTTATTCATCTCCTGTCCTCTGGGATCTCTCCTTGATACTTTATGAACTGTTACATGGTACTCAAAGGCCTTTTGTAATATGCTGCTCACCCAAACATCCCATTACTTTTAGGGATGGAGATTAGCTTTTAAACCTGTCAACTAATTTGCTTACTGCTCATGGTTTATTACTACTCATGGACATCAGTAGATCCCAGGCATGAAAGCTGAATGTCTAGTATAAATATGCTTTTCTATCAACATAGTAGGATGTACTGAAGCTAATTCCTGGAAGGATGAACTTGAGCTGGCTGGCCCTGTAACTACCTAGATTAGGATTCTTTATACCCTCCTAGTAGTAAATGCTCTTTGAAGTCAAAACTGTGAACATTAATAATCACTGAAAGTAACAAGGTTTCCTCCTTTTTCGTAATATCCCAAAGGCAATAAACAGGTGCTTAAGGGGTGTGGAGTCATTTAAGTTCTTGAATTTTAAGCCATTATCTGCAATACAGAGAATGTATTAAAATAAGTTTTTCAATGCCTCTTTTCCCTTTTTTTCCCTTTTTTTATGGTGTTGATGATTTAAGGGTTTAGTGGAGGTTTTGTAGTTGTTTGCTTTTATTGATCTTTCTAGACTGAAAAGAAATTCAGCTGGAAGGACTTTGCCAATGTTGGTTAAGTAGACTGACTAGAGGAGACAGCCCTGCAGATCAGCTTTTTGTATTGACTGTAATGTCTCTGGAATAAACTTGAGACACAGGAAATTCCTCAAGATGCTTTCTGAAGTAGGGGGGCATTTTTCTGACAGTGGCTTTTTGGTATGATTTACCACAGCATATTCTTCATCAAGAGAATAGCACACGAGCCCTTAGGCAATAAGGTGTTTGTTAATAAAATCTTTAGAGACTGTATCAATCCTGGGCCTGGTTTTGGACAGTCAGGGCCTAAAATTTCTATGTAGCACCTTGGATGTAATGCACTGTCTTTTTTCTTTTACTTTATACATTGAAGGAGAGTGGTGAGAACAAGGAGCCACAGCACTTGCAGAGAGAAGCTTGATTCACAGTTTTCCCTAAAAGAAAAATATGTATATATTGTAATACTGAATTTATAATAGTTTCATTTCTGATGTACTCTAAGAACATATTGTAGAAAACAAATAAGTACCACAGTCTTTTACCTATAAAAGCCATCCTTCAGACTCTGAACAAAATCATCAAAACTTAGACTTAGCAGCAGGTTTTTTAGGATGAGAAAAGACCTCACTTCCATGAGAAAAATCTTCAGCCCTATCTACTGCAGAACATCTTTCTATGCCTCTTAGATTGCATGTGTATTCCTCTTTCCCCAATGAGCATGGTTTTGGTTATATAAATATATATTTTGGCATGGACTTCCATGTGAATTTACTCAGTGCTTATATGCCTCTCTCAAATGTCATTTAAGGAAAAAATCCAACTTAAAGCACAAAAAACCTGCTGAGGATCTTTTATGTCATGTGGCACAATGGTCTCTGTTCTCTTCCATGTGGACTCGTTGCCACTGGTAAGTGAGCAAGACTCTCAACCTGTATTTATAAACAGCAGGTCCCGTGGGTCATCAGCTATAGCAGCCCTTCTGAGTCTCATATGCATGTCTCCACCATAAGCCAGCTGTCTTGGCATCAGTGACAGACCCTCCAGTTTAATTCAGACCTTTCTTGGATAATCTTCCTTTATTTTGAATAGAGCATTTGCTTTGATTTTTCAGGCAGCAGCCCAGTGTGAAATCTGAAGAGTACCAGTTCAGAAAGCAGGACTGCAGAGGAAAGAGACATTTCCTGAAAAATTTCTGCCTCTAATCAGTCAGTGCTTCTCACAGTTTGTGCTGGAGTCAGGGTATCCATGAAGTAGATTGTGTTTGGAATTAGTAGCAACTGGAGGAAGTCTTAAGGAGCTTCATATCAAAGCAGCTTTATTGGTGGAAAATAACTGAAGTCCTGGTGCTACTGCAGTTGAGTTTTTTAGCATTCTCATGGCCATGGTTCCACATGCTATCCCTTGTTATCTCTCCAGGTCTTTCACTGACCACTTTCTTCTCCTTGTTGTAGGTTTTTATGGGCAGCTTCAGACTTTCTGCCCTCCACATTATGCTGACACTCAGAAGAATGTACAACATGGTATTTCTTGCAATATGGTTCCTCCTTTTGAAGACTCCTTAGTTCCCACATCAGTGGGCCAGGCAGGGCTTGGCATTTTCCACCGAACTTTCTCAGCTCATTCTGGTATTACAGGTAAATAACATCCAGGGACTTCGTGGATGGTTGTGTACATTCTGTGGAGTCTGACAAATCTGCATGAGCTGTGTATGTGACTGCAACCTGTCATGACAGACTTGACTCTACAAAGAGGAGATGGTTTTCAGACCTTTGTGGGTCAGAGTAACATCTGTCCTGTGTGCAGACCGCAGACTATTGAGGGCTCCTCGAGGTTCTAACCTCTGGGAGTCAGACAGTCACTAGCTCACATATTTGCTTTGAAATACAGCCCAGTGAGCCAGGTGTGATGTTTGCGCAGCCGCTCCACTCTGCTGTAGGTGGTGTAGTAGGGACCTGAGATGATCCAAACCATTGGTTTTGCTTCATGCACATTTGCTTTTTCTCAGCCTTGAATTTAATATACTCACATTCCCATGACAAGAGCTGCCTGGGTGCACACTTCTCTCTGCACACTTGACTTAGTCTCTGCCTAGCTGAAAAGTATTCAAGGGACTTGCATGCTGCTCTGGAAGGGTGAAATTTACCTCTGTGCAGAGAATCAACACAAGACCGTGGGCCTAATTTTAAGGCCTAAGCACAATTGATGCCCAGGTCTTTTATTGTCCTTCCACAAAGGATGATTTCACTTAGCATTTATTGCACTTTGAAATCTCCTTTATGTCTTGGTCCTTCTGTAGTGCATTAAAAAGCCAATGCATCTCTAACTTCAAAGAGTCATCTCACTTATATGTAAAGATGTAATCCAAAAAGTGGGATTTTTTTCTGCAAATGGTTGCTCTTGTGCTTACTACTATCACTTGTACTAGTTAGTAATTTCTGTGCCATGGTCTGCTTTACAGAAAATGAGTTCTACAATACCTTATTGCCTTTTATCATAAGTTGAGCATGATGAAATTCAATAAGCAAGCATGAAATTTATTTTGTACATTATCCCAATTTTAGCATCTGTTAAATGAGCAAGTGTTAGTTGTGATTAACTCTGCTGTACTTCAGACTTGGTTCTGACAGAACTGAAATTCCTTTTGTGGTAAGTAGTAAGTTATGTGATTATTGATTTCATATCTTTGTTGACTTGTTTGTTTTGTTTGTTTTGTGTAAAGCAATTTCCAGTTCTCTGCATAAGTATTGGGACATTCTCCATTATATCGTTATCCTAGTTAATTAATTGTTTCTGTATTTTTTCCAGTTTATGACTTTCCAGCAGGGTCCACAGGTATCTTTGGTGATTCAGCTCGCAGCATGCCAGAGGATAGCAGTTTTCTACAAGTAAATGCAGTGGATCGTTGTTCTAGCCAGCTTTCTTCTGTCTACACTGAAGGATAAAGTACTGTAAATCTACTTACAAGAACTTGATTCCATTTCATCTTGCCCTTCAGGTATTTCTCTATGAAATTTTTCTCTCCATGAAACTGCCATGTATGTATGGGGATATAGGTTGATATACATACGTAATGGAGAGGAAGAAAGCAATCAACAAGCATTCATCATGTAATCAAGCAGTCAACTGAGAAGGAGAATGTTTGGAGAAAGCAACCTTGCCAAAACCTTAGCAGTTCCTTCTTTTCATCTGTGGCACAGCAACTCTACTTTTTTGTTCTTTCTTCTTTTTAATTTCTCAAAGGGAATTCACAGACTGCATAAGAAAACTGCTTGTTGGCTGTAATCCTTTCAAGCCGAATGAGTGGACTTATTAAGGAACACAGCTTTAGAAAACTCTGTGTTTTGTTGTTTGTTTGTTTGTTGTTTTTTTAGGAAAATAAGGAAAACCAGAGCATACTACAAACATTTCAAAGGCACACAGCTTTTTGCACAACCTGTTCGCATGTGATGCTTCCAATGTTAAACACATACCAGCATCAAAAAGGGAGAGAAATTAGACATAACTCTGATACCACCCATTGGAGGCTTGAGCCAAGTATCTTTGGTACTGGATTTCTCACCGGCCTCAGTTTAGATGTCTTTTCCCTCCCTCGGTATTTTAAGCCATACAATATGGCCACTACTATTTTTCCAATATTCCTTCAGACCTAGTACTTTATACAATGAATAAGAAGGGTTAAATGCACTACCTGAGAAGGTACATGGACTTTGTCTATATTTAGCACAGCTGCTAGATAAAAATAACTATGTTTTAACTTTCTGCTGATTTTTAATTTTATTGTAGAGCTTTATTGCTGTATATGCTATATACTCTGTAGGAAGGTTTAAAATACCTTGTAGAAAATGTATTCTTTCTTAAATTCCACAAATTCTTTTCAAAGCAATCTGTACTAATTCGATTAAATTTTTGTAGCCCTAACATTTTTCATTTCCATAATACGTTTTCAGGAAGAAGAGCTACTCTTAAGTTTGTTATGTTCCCTTTGGTTATTTAGAGATGTAAAACTGAACTGGCTTGGTTGTTTTGATTTTTCTGCTCAATGTCAGGCTCTGGTCCTCCAATTTAGTCCAGGATGCAAGCGAATGAGGTTGCCCTTTGTTAAAGCTACAAGAGTATGAGTTAAAAACAGTATTTTGCAGTGGAGATGTGTCATCACTGTGATCCTATGTACTTTGGGAGCAATTCTTATGTTATGTAAGACTGAGTTTTTAGGTTATTAAACCCTATTCATCTGTTTTGTGGACTCCTTACTGTGTAGTGTGCAACTTAGTATTCTCATGACCCAGCTTAATAAGGACTAAAATCCAAAGTTCATT
Organism: Streptopelia decaocto; assembly: GCF_964273445.1. Classification (NCBI taxonomy): domain Eukaryota; kingdom Metazoa; phylum Chordata; class Aves; order Columbiformes; family Columbidae; genus Streptopelia; species Streptopelia decaocto. The sequence goes on along the minus strand of NC_138657.1, from coordinate 70,410,631 downwards.
CTTACATGCTAGACTATAACTATTCTTCTGAAAACAGTCTTCTAGAAAGTTGAATTTTTAAAAAGTGTTTATCCAATCATTTTCTTATCCCGAGAAGCTTTTGAGAGTCATTGAATGCAGTTTGGGTCAAATTCATAATTTAAGTTGCCATTATGTTGCATAGATTAATTTATATCCAGATGTTTATAAAGACTAGCAATGTATATTAATGAAGTATATTCTTCTATACAGACATATGTGCTTGTAGATTTAATAGATTTTTGTCCAATAAATGTAAAACATATATGGAGAAAACATGCACATTAATTACAAGAAGTAATATGGCTTAAATGCACATGATTCTATAGTAAATTCTTCCCGCTTTTATTCTGATTCTCAAGTCACAAGTGAATGTGACCCTCTGCTTCAGCTCACAGTGGTAGGTCTAGTAGTTACTGTGTGTGGTTTGCATTGGGTTAAATGACATCAGGCTTGCCTACACAGCTATACATACAAAGGCAAAAAGACAGTCTGTTTACATTAATGTATGATACGGCCCAGTGCATTGACAGTGGGTTTTGCTTTTTCATAAAGCTTTAATTTTTTGCTATCTAAAAGCCCTGTGTGTGGTTACTGCGCATGCATAATTTGGTTCAGCAGGAGTTATTAGGCGCGCTGAACACTTCAATTTCAAATGTGTAGAACATTTTTATTCCAACAAAGTCAGTAAGTGCAGGATCAGGCCTGGTGTGTACATATGCATGTGTATGTACATACATGCTTTTGTCTGTATGAATCCTTCAGTGCTCTTTTAACCACGTGGTTGTCCAGAACAGTTGCTCTGTACAAAACTGAAATATAGCTGCTGAATTCAGATCTGTACCACCTTGATTTTTAAATCTCTTGAAATATTTTTTCTAGTATCTCAACAGGCAAGCTGTCCAGGAGAGGGGGTGCTTATACATCATCAGAGATCCTGACCAAAGGAAAAGCAAGCCAACAGATTTCAAAAAGGGTATTCATAATTTGGAGGTTCATCAGTTACATTTGAAAAAGAGGCTTGCTAGTCATTAATTCATTCTTTGATATATATAACATATATATATATATATAGTTACAGCTTTCTATGAGCCTTAATCTTAAAAAAAAAAGGAACTAGAGTACAGTCAAATTAAGCACATGAGAGTGGGCTACCAGTCTGTAAAAAGGTATGCCTTTGTTTACTTCTGTATCGAAGACAAAGAGGATTCTTCATTATTATTTCATTATGCTCTTTGGAGTCAGACTGTCTTTAGGGGATCAACTTATATCACTGATGGCAATTGTATAAAAAAGAACCATTTTATCTTATGTATTTTGGATACTTAAATATGGAATTGTATTTGTCACATGTTAGAATGAAAAATGGTGCTTGTGAAAATACATAGCGTAATGGCAGTTAGTGACTTACATGGAAATAAGTGTGCCTCAGTGATTTTTGTGTTTTTATTCTACTTGCTGGATTATTAACTTTCTAAAGGGACTCATATCTAAAAGATGAAGTTATTTTAGACTATGGACATTAAACAATATTCTAATGAAATTATTTACAATTATTCTTTTATACAATTCTCTTTTTTTCAGACTCAAATGATCTATTTATGTCTGCATTAGGAATGGGTCTACACTGGAGTTTAAAATAAATTTTCAAGTGAGTGTATGTGAGTGCATGTGTGTATTCGGATCTCTCTTTCTATGTATGTGTATACATACATACATATAGGCATTATGGTTTACTAATACTGGATGCTGAAGTATTGCAGTATTTAGGCCATCTGTCACATTGTATCCTGCTTTCTACTTTATTTGAAGAGGTGTGATTGAGTATGGAAATTACATTTTAACTGTTTATTCCCTGTTTTCCCTGTGTAATTTTATAGCAGATTTTGTTAAACAGCACTTTTTGTTGTTTGTACAACATTTGGTTGGTTGGTTGTAGTTTTTTTAAAATTCTTTTTAATTTCCTAGGAACAGATAAAAAGAAAAGACCACAATTTAAAATTAGCTGGATGGGGGTTTATTTAAGAAACAAACCCCTTTATTCTGCACAGAAAGCAGCATCTTGTGTAATATTTTTTTACACAGAGCACTTTGGTGAGGAAAGAAAGTGGGAATATGTTTTTCCTAGACCTGCATATTTATACATGCTTACATATACAGATGCAAACTCAATTTGTCATACTGTACATCTGGCCAATATTTTCTCTAAAGATATATCTGCAGCACACCGTGAAAAATAAATTTTCAAATGAATTAGCTATACTTTTTTCTGTACTAGTATGTATAATTTTGTGATTTGTTACAGTTATTTTTCATATAAACATAAGTTATTTTTGTCCTAGTTCATAAAATTGTTTTTTTATGTAAAAGGTAAAATTGAAAGGTATATGTGCATGCTACAAAATAAAACTGGAAAGTTGTAACTCAATGACATCGTATTGTCAGGTGCCTTTAAAGAATACTGCTCCAGCCATTGTTCTGCACCATAAAACTACTAGGATTTGTATGGATTAGTATAATTAGAAACAGAAATAGAAAAAAAAATTCTCAGAGATTTCTTCTGAAAAACACTCTGTTCAGAGATTTAAATCTGGATCTAATTATTGATATATTGAACCTAGAGATTTGTAGAGATAAATGAATGCCTCAGTGTGGGTTTACACCCTGGGTGGAGACAAAAATAAAAGAAGACCATTTATTTACATCTATGTGCTGTGATAATTTTTAATCATTTCTTTGTTCATGTGGTTCTGCAATACAACATGTAAAGAGATTGTGCTGTTCTGTCTGGTTATTGTTCCTAACATATTAAAAAACTTAAGAAGTTATTTCAGACCATTTGATGCAAGGAAAAGAGCATCTATTTTTACTGTGCATTAGGCAAACAAAAGGCTAACAAAAGACTGATGTGGAAGCTGATGCATGGTAATGTCCATATTATTCAAAACATATCCTAAGAATCCAGCATGTTTAGGAAAGAAGAGGTTACCTTTTACCCCACCTGTAAATAAGACTATAAATCTAAGGACAAAATACAAACTAATAAATTAGTTAAGTACAAAAAAAATCCTATTATATGTTTGCAAAGAGTCCTTTGAAAATAATGGTCCAAGCTGATTTTACTATGAAATTATTAGCAAGGCTGCCTCTGAGTCAACCATGAGCAAAGCAAAAACTGGCAAGCCCAAATTCACTGACTGGTGTACATGTGAGCTTAGTAGAGCTTTACTTAAAATGATCTTAGCCCAGCATCATCTTATTTACACTGAATTTAATCTAATGTAGGAAACTTGCCCCATGATTCAGCATATATTGTTAATGAATCCTGCAAGCCACCATGAAGAACAGAAAGTTGCTGAATTCAGGCATTTCAGAATTTGTTTTTTCTTTTTCATGGAGAGGGAGCTCTTAAAATGAGAAGTGTACAAGTTCTCCTTGCAATGGAGAGTAACATGGCTTGAAATACCTCAAAGCCATGTGCTTTTCCCTGGATGCCTGAGCTAGATCTGTTTTTCATGATGTCCTGGAAACACTCCTAGAGCAAAATAGTGATGTGTAGTAAAGAAGTTATGTGGGAGCTGTATTCCTCCAGAGAACATTATTTCTGAATGAAAGACACATCTGGCCTTTCTATTCTGTAAAGTGTTGGTGTGTGTTTTTTTCGTATTTCAGAATAGAAACATCAGAATTTCTCACAAGATAGAAATTCAAGGTGGGGGAGATGGTTATTATTTCATTGCTTGTATGTGATTGTAGGAGTTCTCCCATGTGCCTGTGCTAAAGCCACTGTATATTCCTGTATTTATAGCAGTTCTGCCCTAGTGGAAAATAGTTCAATAAAGCTCCATTTGCTATACAGGTATCTTCTTCAATAAGAGTAGAAAAAAAACAAACAGCATTCTTCCATTCTGAATATGAATCCGTTTGTATTTACTGCATCAATTACAAGAACAGAGAATCACAGAATGTCCTGAGTTGGAAGGGACCCACGAGGATCATCGAGTCCAACCCCTGTCCCTGCACAGGACAACCCCACAGTTCACACCATGTGTCTGAGGGCGTTGTCCAGTCTCTTCTTGAACACTGTCAGGCTTGGGCCGTGACACCTCCCTGGGGAGCCTGTTCCAGTGTCCAGCACCCTCTGGGTGAAGAACCTTTTCCTGATGTCCAACCTGAACCTCCCCAGCACATCTTCCTGCCATTCCCTCAGGTTCTGTCATTGGTCACCAGAGAGAAGAGCTCAGCCCTGCCCCTCCTCGTCCCCTTGTGATGAAGCTGTAGCCATGATGAGGTCTCCCCTCAGTCTCCTCCAGGCTGAACAAACCAAGTGACTTCAGATGCTCCTCATACAGCTTCCCCTCCAAACCCTTCACCAACTTCATAGCCTCCTCTGCACACTCTCCAGTGACTTTATATCCTTTTTATCCTGTAGCACCCAGAGCTGCACACGGTGCTCAAGATACCTTGTAATGGAGTGATTATGTCTGTGTAAAAACAGAGCTGTCTATTTTTATAGGCCAGTGATCCTCAGTGAAATGCTTCTTCATGTTCAGACTTGCTGTTTCCTACCTTGGATCACTTCATGAACCCAAATAATATCAAACACATTTTGAGTTACCTGATTTTTAAACTGTCTGCAAACCACTGTAACCACTCAAGAAGCAGGTTTAAAAAACTCCTCCCATAATGGACAACTTCTGCACAGCTGTGTATACTCAGTCACTGCAATATATCATTACAGGAAAAAGAATGGTGAGATCAATATTACAGAATGAAAAATGTTAGCTTTTTAAGGTTGCTGTGTCTCCTTCCAAAATGTTAATTTATATTTTTCCTCTACCTTCCTTGAAACTATGGTGTTCTTATTTAAAAGCCAAGTATGAAAAAATCATTCTACCACATCTTCCCATGCCATTTATAGATTTACAACCAAAGTAAATTTACCCAGCAGTCAGTATCATTAATGATTCACAAATGAGACGAGCTAGTTCAGTGAACTGTAACAAAGAATGCCTTTCTGTGTGTGCAGTTAAAAGTTACAACATACCTTTGTTATAACTATAAAATGCAAACTTCATGCATGGTTGCAACTAGCTACACAGGATAAAGCATTGCAAGTACACCTAGGCAGACAGAAGAAAAGATAACCATTTTCTCAATAGCATGCCTTTTATCCTTTTGAGCAAAAATTTACTTGAACCTGCCAGTCAGTGCGCACAGTACAGGCTTGGCTACAGATGTAAATCACCTGACTTCAGCTATTCCAGGAATGGACACAGTGAGGCTTATTAAGGTTATGAAAACCAAGGTGTCCTGGCCTCCAAATTCGCTGAAAATTCTCTGAAAATTCCAGCATAAATCTATTGAAAAACACACAAGACAAAGCTGCTGCTAGAACTGTGGCTGACATATTTATCATCACAATAACAAGACAGACAACTTTGTGATTTCAGTTGTTGACCCACCGCTTTGCATAGCACACTGTTATTATTATGCTGCATGTATCTTTGATGGGAGGAAGAGGAAGGATACTTCTCTTTAATGGAAGCTAAATGAGTAGTACCTGAGTGATGATCTTAGGCAAAGGTTAAACTAGTAATACTGGACCAGCTTATCCATCAAGGAAGTAGGAAGTGTTAGATGGCACCATTATTGCACTAAACATTTATTCATGATCAATTTGACTTTCACCCAATGAAGAATCAAAACACTTCTGCAAAATGGAGATTTTTACTTAAAATATGTGGAAGCTGCATTCTATTGTACACATTCTTTTTTTTCAGTCCTTCTTTAGAAGCCAACAAAAGAATGTGAGGTAAAAGTTGTCTAGTTGCAATACCATTTTTGTCTTTTTGACTTTGTTAAGACAGTTCACAAAGGCATTAGACATGGTAGCAATTTTGTGATCTAGATATGTATTGAATAGAAACTATATTTAAAAGATTAAATTAATTTTAGGGAACCAGCTGAAGTAGAATCTGCACAATACCAGTGATTTCTACCATAATTACTCAAACCAAAGCTGACTCAACATTTATGATATGGCGAGAATACCACACTAATGGAAATGATGCTTAAACGTGGAACCAGAAAGTAAAAAGTGGCATTCAAATCCACTGTGGTACTCTTACTTGTTGCTACAATTTTTCTACTACTTGCAGTTGTGTTTCTCAATTACTCAAGAGCTCTGTTTCACTGTAGAGACTGGTAGATGCAGAATTTGTGCTGGCAGTTGGGCTTTTCAGCTTGGTGGGCCTTCTTCATGGAAACCACACACTATATACATTGCTGAGCAAACATACTCTGAATAAAGGTGAGAGCAGATGTTTGTTTCTAGCTAAAAAGGACTTACATAACAGTGGCTTGATTGCATTTATTTTATGCTTTCTTCTTGGGTCCTTAACCCCAAACATGACAGTTAATGAGATAATGCTCAGTGGCTCAAAGGACAAAACAGAACTGGGTTTGCCAATCCCATTGTTCCTCATTTTACTTTCACATCACTGTGCGACCTCTAAAAGGACACATAACATACAGGAACAAGCTGAAGCCAAATTGCTTAGTCTGATTAGTTTTTCGTGCCTTACTGATGGAGATGTTACTTTCACTGTAAGAATTACAGCCTCATGGCTATTGGTCAAGTCATCATGATGAAGGCTGTTAGCAAAGAAACAAGGGCATTAAGGGAAATCATGACTAAAAGTGATCTTCATACCCCTTTGGACCGAGGGATTGCAGATCGTGCAAACTGGAGCACTCTGAGAGTAAAAGGTTTGCTGAAGCAACTGGAGACCAGTGTAGCCCAGAGCTGGCCATGGCCTGTGCCACCTCAAACATTCTCTCTGCACAGATCAATGGGTTTGGAGTAAAATCCACTTGGCAGCTGGTCACGAGTGATGTTCCTCAGGGCTCAGCATTGGGGCCAGTACTGTTTAATATATCTTTATCAATGATCTGGACAAGGGGATCAAGTGCATCCTCAGTAAGTTTGCAGATGACACCAAGTCAGGTGGGAGCGCTGGTCTGCTTGAGAGTAGGAAGGCTCTATGAGGGATCTCGATGATCTGGATCATTGGGCTGAGGCCAATTGTATGAGGTTCAACAAGGCCAAGTGCCGGGTCCTGCACTTGGGTCACAATAACCCCAGGCGGTGCTACAGGCTCAGGGAAGAGTGTCTGGAAAGCTGCCTGGCAGAGAGGGATCTGGGGATGTTGATTGACAGCCAGCTGAATGTGAGCCAGCAGTGTGCCCAGGTGGCCAAGAAGGCCAACAGCATCCTGGCTTCTATCAGGAATAGTGTGGCCAGCAGGACCAGGGAAGTGATCATCGCACTGTACTCAGCACTGGTGTGGCTGCACCTCGAATCCTGTGTTCAGTTTTGGGCCTCTCCCTATGGGAAAGACATTGAAGTGCTGGAGAGAGTTCAGAGAAAGGCAACGAAGCTGGGGAAGAATATGGAGGAGAAGTCTGATGAGGGAGCTGGGGCTGTTCAGCCTGGAGAAAAGGAGGCTGAGGGGAGACCTTATTGCTGTCTACGCCTCTCTGTAGTATCTTGTAGCATGGTGGGTGTTGGTCTCTTTTGCCAAGTAGCAAGTGACAGGATGAGAGGAAATGGCCTCAAGTTGCACCAAAGAAGGTTCATACTGGATATTGGGAAACATTTCTTCACGGAAAGGGTTGTGAAGCAATGGAACAGGCTGCCCAGAGAAGTGGTTGAGTGACCATCCCTGGAGGTGTTTAAATGGTGTTTAGACGAGGTTCTTAGGGACGTGGTTTAGTGCCAGAGTTAGGTTACGGTTGGACTAGATAATCTTGAAGGTCTCTTCCAACCAAAATGATTCTATGGTTCTATGATTCTGTTCCACCTGAGAATCCCACAACAGAGAGAATCCTGAGGAAGCTGACCCAATGAGTTTTACACCAGACTTGGGAGAATTATGGTTACTGAGAAAAACCAACCAGCTGGATATAATTCTGACCACCTGTACCAGGGAAAAACTGAAGAACAAACCTAGCATCAAATTAATTCCTGCTGGGCATTCTAATACTTATTATTATTACTGCTGTTTCATTGTGTTTGATGACTTTAAAATATCCTTTCATGCTAAAATCAATATCAAGAAAAGAGAGGAATAAAGCTTTTCCTGTAGTACTTTTTGATTTTTCAGAAAATTTTCCTGACAAAGCACACTAAATGTTTTACTCATTTTGGGGCTGCACAAATGTGAATGAGGGTAAATTTGCCCTTCTCTGCTTGCAGAAAAAGATAAGTAGTATAACTAACGTTGTCCTAAGTTACATGTCCTTCTTGGGAATCATACTCAATCTAAATTTAAATTGAAGTTTGGGATTAACTTAAAAGCAAAAAGAAGCCACTGACATGTTCAAGTGCTTTTTGCCAATTTGCTTATAATGTAACACAACAAAATCACCTGGAGGCAGACACGGACTTCCTATCCAATTACTTTCTAGAGTTTAAGTTAATGTGGAATCCAGTTCAGAATGCGGTTAGAAACCGCCCCCCACAATGGGTAGTTGCATGCTGCTCTTCCCAAGATCCACTACAAAACAGTGGTCCTGTGCATGGAAAAGCTACATCTCCTCACCTGCTTAGTGTGTGAAGTGTGGCCTGCTGTGTTGTAGGAGGTATCATTGCTCTGGTGAGGATGAAGTGGGCTGGAAATGCACAGGTTTTCAAAGAATCAAAGGGCAAATGAGATGATAGATAAATAACTTATTTGTCCACTTGAAAACAATAATGAACAATTAGCTTGCAATGAAACGGTCTCAACTGCAAACAGAAGTATCATTATAGCAATAGCAGGGAACTGATCACAGGCAATTGCAACTAATTTTAAATGTAGGGTCAAGAAGCTCTTGAGCATTGATTTTTCAGGACAAAATGGTGAAGGAAAGACTAAAAACAGTCATAGTACAATATGTCATACAATGTACTTACAAACTATACATGTACAGAGATACAGGAAGAACATGCAGGAATTGATAAAAGCTTTTTCCTTTCAAAGCTCTCAAGGCTCTTGTACAATACATCATTAAAGTTAATTTGGAGTTGAAGTTACCAATAACATTTATAAGACTACAAATTAGGTAGTTTCAGTCTAGGTTAAGCCGCTGCAGACATCATAAAAACTAGAAGCTACTACTTAATGGAAGATGTAGGCTGCTTATAATCTGGAAGACCTTCAAGTGGTGGTTTATTGCCTTCTAAATCTGTCTTACCTTGATTTTATGCTCACAGCACTTGAGAGCCTTGTTCCAATTCCATGTAAACCCTTGAGCAGATTCTCAATGGTACTTTACCATATGTACCTGTTAATAGCAAGTTGCCATGGTCACGAAGTACTACCATTCTGGCATGGCAGAGTTGTACATCCACTTTTCCCTGACATAACTGACTGCACAAACTGTACTCCAAAGGAGAATTTTGCATTCACTCCTTCCTATTCTTTTAATCCTCTCTGTTCTTTGTCTCATGTTTTTAGAGAGAAAACCAATACAAGGTGTGGGGTCTTCCTTGGTATTGCCATGGCAGTTACAGAGTACCCTGAGATCCACTGTCAAACTCACTCTACACGGGAAGTAGGGAAAATCCCACTGCAAAGTGAGGAAGAACATCTGTACACTTTTTCTCTCTGTTTTTGCTGAAGTGGGGGATAATAGAAAAGTCTATGAAAGTGTGACATTGAAATGTTAAGTTCAGTTCAGGCCCAATTTGAGCTGAAGTGAACGAGGAGTGATTCTGCTAAAACATACTGAAAAAGAGCATGCTATGAGCATGAATACCAAACCAGACCTAGGAAGTGCCACAATAAAGGCTCATCTAAATTTTATATACTTGGGTTTGGGGGGAAAGGAGAGAAAAAGTGAGTAATCTACTTTTTGCCTCTGAAGGCTGCTTCCTGCTAGACTGTGCGTGGGTCTGTAAAATGTTGGAATTAATCCTATAGCCTTACCTCATCCTGCAGGCATTTAACAAAGGCAGTATTCTTGATTGCTGAGTTTCAGCTAATTATCAGAAGTGAGAGAAAAAGGGAACAAAGAGCACCTGACATGATGCCATGTTAATAATTCACCCAGACATCTAGGATAACATAAGCTTTCTGTGCAACAACATTTCATGAGCTCCTGAAATAGGCTTTTATTTCTCAGCAAAGGAGATGAAGCACTTGATGAAAAATGTCAGCTAATAAGTGTGTTAGAAGTGTGTTACCTCTTTGTACATCATTTAACCTGCACAAGTGTGTAAGGCCCTGTTGCTGCAGGGTTGTATTTTACATTTAATAATCAGGAGGTTCTTTGCTTCACTGAGTTTCCTTACAGCGTTCAGTAATTAATCCTAGAAATTGTACTTGGGAATTCCAAACACATATCTTTGCACCTTGACAAAATGTAATGGAGTTCAAGGGCACTCCGGAAACAACAGGGTGAAAAAGAATGCCAGATCACACCTGAAAAAATAAAATAAAAATTGAAAGCCAGGATCAAGTTATGCTCCAGACCTGATTCAGAGCAAAGATGGCTCCCATTTGTGAACCTGCATTTATGGAGGGAGGATATATTGGAAAGACCCATTTCTCAGATTATCTTCTGGGCTCAGTGTCTTTATACAAGGTTATCAGCATCAGGCAGCTCTAAAAATAACAAACTCGTCTTTTATGAGCTGTTTGTGTTACTTAAAGGTTAGAAGCTGAGGAAAACTCAGGGATGTTGGTGAGCATATCAGCTGCTCTTGAGTGAAGGTCAATAAACTGCTATGGATAAGACCTGCTGTCTAAAATGCAGGAGCAGAGTGAAACAACCTTGAGGCTTAATCCCCTTCATCTGACTTCAGCAAGAGGAGAGCACTGAAAGAAGTGACATCAGGTTCTGCCTAGGCTTTGCATTTGGTGAAGAAGGATCCAGGCCCCATACCTGTCTGTTTCCTTGGCGTCATGGGTTTCCAGTGTGTTCTTGGGAACCACAGAATCACAGAATGTCAGGGATTGGAAGGGACCCTGAAAGGTCATCCAGTCCAATTCCCCTGCCAGAGCAGGAACACCCAGATGAGGTTACACAGGAAGGCGGCCAGGTGGGTTTGAATGTCTCCAGAGAAGGAGACTCCACAACCCCCCTGGGCAGCCTGTTCCAGTGTCTGTCACCTCATTTAAGTGGAACCTCCTGTGTTCCAGTTTGCACCCATTGCCCCTTGTCCTATCATTGGTTGTCACTGAGAAGAGCCTGGCTCCATCCTCGTGACATATTTATAAACATTAATTTATAATGAATTTAAAAACATTTACATATTTATAAACATTAATGAGGTCAGCATGTCAGGGAAAGTGTCTTCATGATGTTTGAACTTCAGGGACACTTTGTTCTGTAAAACAACTTAAAAAGCATTTACAACAAAGAGAACAAAAGCACCTTCTGAGCTGAGATTTGCCACTGAGTTACTTCAATACTGTCTTGAAAACAAAAAGTTAAATTAGCAACAGACATGTTTCCAGCAGCAGATCAACTGTAAGCACTTCTTTGTTCTAGTATTAAGGGATTTTTTTACTTTGTGTAAAAACAAGAAAAAAAAAAGATGTACACATCAACAAAACGGCAGCTAAGGCCCTGGCTGTTTCAGAGTAACAGCGCTGGTAACAAATGTGGCAGTTGCACAAGACATGTAAAATGCATAGAAATTATTACAAAAAAATCCAACCTTATGCCAACCTAAATAACCTTGCTGAGTTATAGGATTCCAAGAAACCGCTCCGTCTCTCCTGAAATTGGTGACGTGCCTCATCTAACTGGTATGTGATCTTTCTAGATTTGCTGACCCTCTCAGTCCTGAGTGCTCAACAGTGCCGATTTTGTTTGCTGACTGCCTCTCTTTATGTGTGATGCTTCTGCTTTTGAGCTAAGTTACCCTGCTTTTGGAGTGGTGTCACTCTGCTTCCAAGGACTTAATTCTATGCATACACTGGTAAGACATGGACTGCTTGCATTGAGCAGAAATGGGCCGTATGCCTTATTGGTGTTTGAAATATTGCACTGACAAAAAAGCTTTGGAAAATTACTGTGATAGTTATGTGTACTGACAAACTGAAAGATCATTTTCCTGGAGGTGTTTAAAAGGCATTTGAATTAGGTTCTTAGGGACATGGTTTAGTGCTGGAGTTAGCTTCGGTTGTGGTTGGGCTTGATGATCCTGAGGGTCTCTTCCAATTGAAATGATCCTATGATTCTATGATTCTATGAGCATATATGTACTTACTTGCTTAAAGAGGGTGGTTATCATTGCACAGTAGTTTATCTGAAGTCCCTGGAAATAAGCTGATGTAAATCAGTATTAGCAGAGTGAGAATCAGGCAATGAGCCTCAGAAAGTGACTGTGCTGGAAAGCGAGTGCAGATCCACTCCCTTGGAGCACTGACACTAAGGGCTCAAAAGCACGTTCTTTCTGCTGTAAAAATATTTAGATGGATTTTGATCTTTAAGATGGCTGGTAGCAGTTTTATTTTGCTCTGAGAATCTTCTTTGTGATGTTATGAGTAAAAAGTATAAAGTATGGATAAAAAGTATAAAGAAACTTCAAACTACATGCAAATGATGTGTAGAAATTTGTCACAAATGTCATGTTCTTCACTTTCCAAAAGAACACCTGCCATAGGAACACATAGCAGTGTAAGATGACCTAAAAGTGAATGAAGTGAGAAATGTATTTCTTAGCAGCCTTGAAAAGTCAGATGAAGTGGGGATAAAATGGGATCATTTCCACAGTGAAACTATGGAGTCTACACTGATGTGATTATGTGCTCCTACATTCAGCTGAGAAAGAGAGCACATAGCAAAACAGTTAGTAATTTATTCTCAGAGACTAAAACATCTCTTACTGCTCCTTTAAGAAAAATCCTTACATAGAGATCCCTTACACTGTATTTCTTCTCATAGGTTACACCAATGGAAAACAGATTCTGAAGTGAGCACCAGAAGAAAGCTTCGTAACTCGTATACTTCATGACTAATCATTAATCCCATTTTTGTGATCACCATATGATAATAATGGTACATCTAAGTAATCCTTTTGAAAATGCTGAGAGAAACTCTTTGCACTGGGCATCTTTCATCTTTTTCTACTATCCATAATCTATATACTAAATGGATATGAAAATGCAGATGTCAAATCTGATGGGTTCTCATTGTGCCAAAATCTCTGTAAGAGACATTTAGAAAGAACCATAGATGCTTATGAATATTCAATTCACGCATCTTGGAGCAGAATTTAACACAATTGTTTTTTCTGAGAGCTGTTTAGATTTAATTCCAGGCATATTCTTGTACAGTTTGTACTGCAAAGCAGTGCGAACTGTCTGTATGTATTTGTAGGATGGCTGCAACTGGAAGAGAAGGCAAAGATAAAAATCTCCAATATGACAAGTGATGGGAAAAATATATTTTTTTTGTGAAATTTCTGGCTGATTTGAGTCATGATTAGCTGTAGTAAAACTGGGTCCAGATTTCATAGTTCTTTCGTTATGCATTCTGAACCTACTCCAAAACTTCCAAGAAATGCTGGCTTTTTATTTTATTGTATTATCTTAAAACTAGAAGCCTATTATTTTTCTTCTTTGTTGTAGTTTTTTAACAGTTGTAACTATTCATGAGCACATTTTTACAAAAATTGACCAAGCACACTTAATATGTTTTTCTCAACCATGAAGGATATCATTTGAGCTGCAATTAAATATTTTTCCTTTTCACTGTAAAAATCCTTGCAGAAACTTCTGAGGTAGTTCACTACCACTGGTCTGAAAGCATGACTCATGTTGATTAAGCCCCAAGACTAAATCCTACCCTAGACTTGGTCTTGTTTAATTGCAATGGCCTTTCCCATATGTTAGTTGCTTTCCCTCTGCTTCCTATACCATATACACTTTTTTAATGTTTACTCATTTAAACCACTCGAATGTAATTCGCATCAGTTCACTGTTTTTCTTAACTGATTTTCTTGGTGCAAAAGCCACAATCGTAATTCCTTCTCATATTTACAGTTTCCAATGGAAGAAGACTATTGAAACCATAGAGAATGTGTGTAATAATGGATCTTTGGATCAAACTTTCATACTCTGCTCTTTCACTCGTCTCTTAAACCCTTTAACACCTGATCTTTGTGATCTGTCCTTATAATACCAGACTGCTCAATTTTCTTGTGAGAAGAGGACATTTTTATTTGAGAAAAAAAGATATTAAAAAAAACCCAAGTCCCATGCTATTGAAGAAACTTCACAAAGAAGAAAAACAAACAAACAAAATTATAACTACTGAGATCTAAATCCCTGAAAAGAAATTCAGTATTGGAATGCATCTAAATATTAAATAAAGATTCTTTCCAGTCTTTGATTTGCAGAATCTTTTACTTCATGCTAGAAAATTACAGCACATCGATGGTTACTTGAGACGCTATTTACTAATCAATGTACTGGCATTTTTTAGTGACACTTGACTTTACACAAAGAAGAAAAACATGAGAAAGCAATAGAACTTTGTCTTTTCACATGAAACTTATTTACTGATTGTCTTTTAAATTTACTTTTCTGTTATGATTTTATACCTTGCAAAGTGCCAATGCCCTGTGGTTTAGTCTATGGTTAAGATACTAAAACACATTGGTACAGATCTCAGTTTAATGTGTGAAGAGCTTCAGAAGGAAAGCAAGCTGCCTTAAATCTGTGTAGGCTGTAGGTGCTTCTACCATTTTACCATAAGTTGAAAAGTATAGTTTTTCCTTTAAAAAAATAAACCAAACAATCAGCTCATCTGGTATAGCTCTGCTCTAATATCTTTGTAACTACAACAGGCCCAAACAGCCTTCTAAGCGCGCTGCTTACTGCTAACATGTTCTTCCAGCTGCTGTGTAGCACCTCAAAGAGTGGCCCTGCAAACTCCTTCAGAGTCCAGGATGGGCCTACCTGCTGACATTGGAATTCTTTGCCCACTTGTCAACCCCAGGATATCAAGCAACCTTTGGCAGGCAGATACCACACTGCAAGGTCTTCCCTGGACATTCCCTGAAACGAGCAACCCATGGCAGAGAGGTTTGGTCAGGATGCCAAAGTCAGATAATATTCATGCTGCATCACTATTCAGAATTATTAAATACAATCTGTATCCTAAAAATATAGTGGTCTTAAAAAACCTTTACTGGATGTAAGATGTGCCCTAGTCTTCAAGACACTCTCAAAAGAAGGCAGGATAGACCCAGTGTAATCAGAAACAGATGACAAAGTGAAGGCTTTTCTGGTTGGTTAAACTGGAAGCAGACAGCAGTGACAGATAACAGAGGTACAGCTTCTTCTGGATGGAGAAACACATAATGTGGCTAGCACACTCTGACAAAGGTGCCAAGACCTGTTTTTTCTGTGAATTGTAACTTGCCGTGTTGTGATTTTCCTTCCGTTTCTGTGAAATATAACTGGATGACAGTTTTCAGGCAAGCAGGCGGCTTCCTCCCACTGAACAGCTTTACAAGCTTCACTCCTGGTTGTGAGCTGGTGACTTCAGCTGAAAAGTGTTCACCTGCAACCTCATTCTCCAGAAGCTGGAGTTTATCATGTTTTTTCCTCCATTGTATCAATGGGGGAAATGTCTTTTAATTTTTTCTTAAATTCAGTTTTCTCTTTCTTTGCTGAATGGAACATCTCCTGGAGGTACATTTGCTGAAGAGATTACAAGTTTTGGCTGTGAAGTTGTAAAATATTGCTTAGCAAGTTTTAATGGGCAAGCTTGCACTATCCACCACACAGAGAAGTCTGGAAATGCCTTAAACAAGAAAGAAACAAACAGATTTTTCAAGTAATAGTAAAAGGCCAATGTAAAAGAAAAACAAACAAAACCAACCAACCAACCAAAACCATAAAAGTAAAAACACCCCGGAAACATCACCCACAAACAAACAAAACTAACCTAACACCCTGTGATCCCTCTGTAAAATAATTTAAATATGCAGAACAAACCAGTGCATTGTCTCAAGTCACATGGAAATAAAAATAGAATGTTAAAATCTGGGAAAGCTGAAGGTGAAGATCAAGATTAGGGAAGCAATGAAAACTTTTGACAATAAGAACAGGAAAATCACTCACTTCTTCTAAGTATAACATCAGGAAAATTCTTTAAAGCAGAATAAAGTAGCTGAGGTGAACAGCAGGCTAGATTTTTGATGCAGAACATCTTCTACTCTAGCAATAGTAGTAACATGGAGCATTGAATAGTAAAAAATCCTCACCACAGATATTTGGGATTCAAGAAAGCATTTGACAACCTGTATCAAATCTCTTATCATATCCCTGGCACAACTTAAAATGTTATTACATGCTAGCAAAACAAATCAACAACATCAAGGCTTGCATACAGGTACAGCAAGTACTCTTAAAGTAAACAAAATGAGCTTCAGTATAGTGTTTGGTATCAAACTTCCAGTCTCTCACTTCTCACTTCAGCCATTTGTTTTATTGTGAAAAACTTGCAGATTTAACACAAACAGTGCTTGGCATTATAACAGAAAATTAGGAATGACATTTTGAGTTACTTGATTAACAGCTTTTAAAAATAGAGATTCCATCAGCTAGCAAGCAAATAAGAAAGGACCCTGCAGTGCTGGAAAAATCCAGAACTAATAAATGTTTATTAAAAAAGCAATTCTAATGGACACTCCAGCAGATTCTAACTAAACCACCACTTAAAATAAAAGAAATACCATACGATGCCAAAGAAATACAATATAATGCCATACCTTAACAGTAAACTATCAGTCAAAGAGGACATTTGGGAGGGAGCAACAACACAGGTTTGAAAGGTACCAGCTACACTGACTATCTTAAATTGCTACTTAATGAATAAACTACTAATCTTTAATTCTAAATGCATTCCTGCCTCGGAAGTCAACTTGAGAAGCAGATAGGTCCCTCAATGTTTTTGTCAGCAAATGCCTTAGAAAATTACTTTTAAACACATTATGAAAACCCAAGATTTGTCAGAGTTCAGCACCCCTTATTCAAAGTTATCGGGAAAGGAAGGTAATGATGCATGATGCATGATGCATGTGAAAATGTGCTGCTGCACGTTTTCCAGGTGACAGCAGTCAGCTGAAGGAATTCCAGTACTGTATAGCACTTAATGAGGATAATTATACGGCACTTCAAGCAAAGGACATGCAAAAGATAGATAGCAGAATCCAGATTTACAGCACAAAAAATCTTCTCACCCTTTCTCTTTCTTTAAACCTTAAGAAGAGACTTTCAAACCAGAATTATGGCTTCTTAATGCATGAAATTAAAAGATTTCACAATTACTTCAGAGAACCTTGTAAATTTTTCTACAAATGACATAGGGGAGACAAAGGACAGAACAAACAAACAAACAAAACAAAACAAAACAAAAAAAAACCCAAACAAACCAAAAAACCCAACCAAAACCTAAAAAACAAACAACAACAACAAAGCTAGAGGGTTTTTCTGTAAGAGTCAGCAAAGATTGTGGATGAGAAGTGGTACTACGACTGCTCACTGTGTTTTGCTGTTATACTTTCTAGCATCATTCCTTACTTCTGACAAGAAATTTTATCTGTTTTGTCCTCTTGTATGCTTCAAAATGTTTGGCTTTGGTATATTTACCTGTGCCTCATATGCTGAATCCATATATAGAGTTAATGGTCTACTCAGTTAATTACTTTTAAAAAGCAAACTTCTACTCTTTTGCTTAATCTGACTTCCACATATATACACTCGTTTGCATAGAATTGCAGCGATGAATTTAGAGATTGCTTTTAGCCTGATTCCTTGCACTTAGGGTTATGTTGTTTCCCCAATCAGAAAAATTATGTGTATGAAAGGTAAAGTTGAATAATTTTAAGCCAGCAGTTTTCTAAAGGCAGTCAAGGAAAAGAGTCATGTTAAAATCAATACACTAACTGCTTTTTAAACAGAGCTTCAACTAAGAAAGCTGTAACAATTTCATTAAATAGAAGAAATAAATAAAAGCATACAAACATGTCCCGGTCTCATAGCATTGTTCTTTCTGCAAAGTAGTTTGAATTGCAGCATTGCTCTTCTGCAAAGACATGGCAAGGTATTGTGAGACACTTGCTTAGTCAGGGAGAGGCATTTATCATAGCAAGTAGTAGTCTGTGTTACTATCATAGTTTTCAGATTTATGTTCTAGTATAAACGACTGTGAAAGAATGTAAATGTTACTCAACTTTTTTAACAGAATTCAAAATAGATTGAAGAAAGAAATGAATCCTGAATCACTGACATCCATTCTAAAGACGGCAATAGGTGGTAAAGCCCCAAGCTGGAGCATCCTCATGCCTCAAATTGTCGACTTCTGTGTTATTGCACTTCAGATTTAACAGGTAATTTAAAAGTCAGAACACATTGTCTGCAACATATCTCATTGTCACAATGAAATAAATTTGAAAACCGATAACACTGATAGTGAATCAGTGTGCTACTTTTGACTTTTTTTGCTTTTTCATAAATGAAAGACAAATAAAGACAAACTTTCTGCCTGTCAGGAAACAAACCAACAAACAAATGACCAAACATGCCCTCCCACCACCAAAACCCAGATAACCTGCGTATTTGTAAATCAGGAATGTTTTGTAGATGTCCATATGCATATACATTGCCTTTAGTTCCTCTTAGGGCAGGGGTCAAATTTTTTGTTCCAAATTAGCTGTCTCAAAGATCGTTCCAAAGAGTAATATGAAGTCCTCACTTTGCTAAAAGAAAGTTGTTCCAACGAGTTGCAATTTTTCATTGAATTTGAATATAAAAGAAGGTGAGAAAGGAATATTTTGCAACTAGACTCAGAGACTTTTTTTGGTCATTCATTATATTTCTGACTCTGAGAAAAGTTTTTCTACAATATGTATGTCAAAGAATTCAGTTTGAGCTTTGTTAGGTCCAACAGAAGAGGCCTGACAGTATGACCCAAGTTTGGCAGACATACCTGTTAAATGATGCAATACGGATTTGGTTCTGCCAGAGACTGACACTATGGTAAACTTGGCGACCCTGATTCTGCAGACTGGCATGCAGGTATACATACTCTTTTTCTGTAGAAGCTCTTCAGGCATAAAATGAGGCAGGCGAAGATCTGAACTGAGTGCAGATACACCAACAGCTTGTTGCCTTGTCCCTATCCCCAACTTTTGCAACTCAAAGTTGCAAAAAAAAAAAAAAATTATAAGCAGTGACTTTCCATGGTTGGGCTGAGCAAGGCCTGCTTACAAAACATTAGACTAGCAGAATCTTCAGGTATCTAATTGCTGCTGTTACTCCTCAAGAGACAAAATTGCTTCACAAGTGTATAAGGAGTATTGACACCATTTTCCTTAGTGTTGCCAAGTAAATATTCTGAGATCTGAGATGTGAAACCAGGTAAGAAACGGCCGGTGAAACACTTTTTCCCGGGTGCCGTTTTGGAGTATTTCAGTGGTCTTTGCTCAGGGTTACTGTGGAAAACACTTAAGCTTACAAAGATAGCATTGTCTATCAACAATATCGAAGAAGGTGACCACCAACTCCAGACCATTAAAGGTATTAAAAGTACATTAATTAGTGTTTTCCTGTTTGGGAGCAAGAAACTGTATTGGTACCTTTTGTAGATATACACAGCGTAAGAGGGGCATTCTGAGCAGGTAAAGATCAGAGCATATGGGAGAAACTAATGGGAAATTCTTAAGGTCTTCTTATACACACTCAGTGTATTTCATGACAGCTACTCACAGAGACTGTATTTGCTGAAGCCTTTCTTGTTTATGTCTCTGATTACGTACATAGTACACACTAAGACAAATAGAATTAGAATCAGGAAAGCTCTAAATTTGTATTTAAACTTTCAATATATTTTAAAAAAACCCCAAACTGTTGGAAAAGGTATTGAGATGTGACAGTATCAGTGCTGGTATTTCACTCACTGCTGTATTCTGCCTCGGTTCTCTTATTCCTAGTCTAGCCCATTAAATAGATGCTTCTGTCTTGAAAACTACTTAGCACACTGTCCAGAAACAAGCAGTTAATAACATTCATTAAATAGACCTAAGAATCCTCTATTGAATTAGGAATGGTTAATCAGCTGGCCTAAATCAACACTGTTGCATTGATCTCAACCAAAGTATGTAAGTTTTCTGTCTGGTTACCTTGAGCCTGTTGTGTTCATCTTGATGAATCTTCAGTATATAATCTTATATAATCAAACCCCTAATCATAAAAGCATTTGAAGATTTTAGTGATATGTGTAGACAAATATATAAAAAAATAGCTAGATAAGGACAGAAACCTGAGGTGGTGACAAGCATTTATATGGTAATTGTTATGAATATGTTAAAATGAGAGCACAGAAGTGCCAAAAAGATGAGTGTAAATATTCCCTCTTGAGCAATGTGTGGCTGTGTTAGATGTCTCTTTCTTGAGGCATCTTTATGAGAATGATGACAACACTAAGTTTTACTTTTCTAATTTATCTATCTGTAAATGTTTGTGTCAGTAAAATCTACCTTGAACTTTTTTGGACTCTGTTGGTCAATTTCAAATGGATGTGACATAGCTACCAATGATAAAAGATCTTGCAGATGCACTTCAAATAATATGGAGAAAACATATCAGTGCACAGGATATGGCATGAACTCAGGTTGTATTTTAGAAATCAAAAATCTACAAAGGAGAGAAAAATTATCTTTATAGGACAAGTTTTAATATGAGTGCATCTCTTACAAGATATATTATAATGCAAGCATGAAACAGAAACATGAAACAGAAATAACGACTTACCACTCGAGGAACTGGATGCTTTAAAAGTGGGGACATTTTAGATGTGGCTGGTATCTCAGGAGGAAGACATGATTTACAGAGAATTTAGAGGTCCTGTGAAAAGAGATTAAACCATGTGACACAAGTTCTATATTTAGTCTTCTGGAAATAAGGTGATGACTAAATACTCTTATAATGGGAAGCAGTGGACAAGGTTTAGAGCAACCAGCAGTAACCTTGGGCTTTAAGGCATGACAAAGTAATGCCAGGACATTTATTACATTCTGAACACGTCAGGAATATTGCATATTCAACATGGTTTATCTACCTGACATGCTAATATGCATCCTTTAATTATACTACTTATCTCAGCCTTTTAAAAATAATTTCCTGTACAATAGACCCTTGGGGTAGGGAGTTGCCGTTACTCACTGGCAGAAATGGAGAGAAAAGCACTTCAGACCCAGTGGCTGGAGCTGCTGGTTTTGGTCTTGCCACCCAGCACTCACTTCTCACTGATTCTGTTGTCTGGCTCAAATTAGAAGGTAGATCCTGAAGCGCCAGGCAAAGTGAGGTAAACGGTTTTCAGTTTATGTCCAAAAGTCTTTGAAATTGAGGGAGGGCATATTTGCCCTGATATTTCATCATTGACAAGTTTTGTCTAGCAGAATAGGCACTTCTTATAGTGTTATAGTGACCTGAGCCTATAGGTAATGTGACTTACATTATACTGTATCTTTTACTCCCATCAGTAAACATTTTACCCAATGCTGAAAAAATAGTTATTATTATAGAAGTGCTTCATTAGGAAAATTCATATCTGCTTTCTTCATTGTTGCTGCCTTTGTGAGAGGCTATAATGCAGGCAGGTCTGTAAAGTTTGATTTCTCTGCTGTGTAAATAGTCCAGAATTCAGAGGAAAAACAGACTTGTACCTAATGCAAGTTTACTTTATCCTGTATTCGCTTGTACAAATATCTGCAAGGGACAAAGACTTGTTATTGCTCCCACTTTTGCTAATATTTTAACTTAAATATTATGCAGGGGAAATTTAAACTTACTAACAGGAAAGTAATAATATGTTAAAAAGTGACTCTCAAGCTAAGTTGTCTGCCTAAACAACCACTGTGGTCATAAATATTTGAAGTAATTCTTCAGAGTGCATTGTCTAGTTATCACAGACTGAGCAATAGGACTGTAAGAGAGTTCACAAACATTTCCAAATGCCAAGTCGTGAAGAAAGCTGTGAAATGTCATCGTTCAGTTCATTTCAGTAGACAAAGAAAATCCAGACCTTTGATGACCCCTGGTGAATAAACTAAGCACTGCATTGAAATGATAACTGAAGATGTACTTGGAAGAAAAGTTCAGTCAAGTCTCACTATTAAAAAAAAAAAAAAAAATCCCATAAAAATCAGAAAGAAAAGTACAAAGCTCTTTCATGGCATGCCAAAGAAAACAGCTCTTCTGTGGTCATCCCCCAACTTATACTGGAATTTATACTCCTCACTTCTTGAGGAAGCTGAGCTCACCTTGCATCTTTATTCTAGTGAGCACCAATTGCAGGAGAGCGGGTCTAGGGAACACGAGAATCTCACATTTCTGTCAAAAGTTCATTAAAATACAACATATTTGTATCTATCCTAGATACAAAAGGTTTCAGATTCAGAAAACCATGACTCCAAGAATTAACACTGAAGCCATTCTCAGGCATAAAATAAACCTTTCTAGATCAAGCTAGTCTGTTCAACTTCGATTAACCATTGAGTGTTCTCCAGCTGTGAGAGAAAAATAAAAGACATCCTGTGACGCATTGTTTGTCACTATTATTTTGGGCTGTAACTTGAAATTTTAGGTTATAGTTACAAATGATCCAACCCTATGTGTAAAATTGTTACAAGAAACCCTGCCAATGTCCTGAAGAACAGATCAGTAACATAATATGGGTGATGAAGAAACCTTTTCTCACTATATTTAAGGATTTTTTTTTTTTCCACCTTTAATCAGTTACATTATGTGACTAACAGTGACCTACTAGAAGTGGTACTGACATACCTAAAGGGCAATAATAAAGGCCTTGGAAAACTACCTCTTCAGTCAAAACACGAGAACTGCATTATCATCTGGCCAGTGGGTTAGGATACAGATGCACCAATGACCAATGAGAATATATTGTCCATATTATTATTTAACATGGATAGGCACTGAGCCATCAGAGGGTGATGGCAAAATCAGTGAAGATACAGGTCTTTGCAGTTTTTCTAACCAATAGAGAAAAGACAGAGGGATCCCAACCAGATCTCATTGCTGCCCTCACCAAAATGTCTCACCACTTTTAAATTAGATAAGCATTGCAGCCCAATGCCATGAGATAAGGTCCTAAAGGCTGGGTAGTCTTCAACAAGAAAAACTTCTCTATTTTTAGATTTGTGTCTATCCATACATGAGTTTTCTTTCATGCACCAGACACACTGTGATTTTCTACTTATACGCACTGTTTGGTATATATAAACACCAAGCACTGTTTTCAGTTACTCTGAGAAGCAATTTGATGCTTCTAGCAATAGGTATAAATATTATCTGATTGCTCAATAAGGCAGACATTACCCTGAATAGATGCTAGGCCACTCTTACAGCTAGAAAGGGTTTTTCTGTTGTAATTTGACAGAAGGTTTATTGTATTAAACATGTTTAAGATGCAATCTATTTGTATGACTTCTATATGACTTGTGTAGATCAGCTATAGTTTTTGCTTTTATAACCCACTGTAAAAAGAACAATTGTGTTCTCTCAGTTTCTTTTATATTGTGCTCCACTCAGTGCAGAAAAGTAAAATGTAGTATTTCAATCACATGGACGGTTCCTCTCCCTGAAACTTCTGGAGAATCATATGTGGAAAACCATTATTTCTGTAAATGGAAATCTACTTATCTTACCAATTGTCATCCTTCAGGACAGTGTAATTTGTGCTGATATTTATAAGGATGTGTAGGTGTAAGAAGTATTTTTGACTGATCTCACAAACTGAAAGGGCGCTGTTAGACAAAAAAAAAAAATAAAACAATCCTTTGTAAGGAAGAAAATATCTTCTATTTACATCACTTTTGCTGGCTTTCTCTTTTTCTTTTTCATTCAATTTGAACAATAAAAGCAGACCAGGCAGCCTCATTTTTGTTTGTATGCATTTTAACTTGCTGTATCACATGTAGTAATATAATATTGTGGTGTTTGAGCTGAAATGCCCTGCAGGAATATGTTTACTTTCAATACACTCCACTCTTACGAACTGCTTTTCAAACACTTTATACATACAAAATATAATGAATGCCCAAATGTTAACGTAAGTTTTTTTGTTGTTGCAAGTATCATCAAATATCTGGTAAAATAGCAAAGTAAGAAAGAATCTTTCACTATTGTGAAATATTTTATCCTACTTTGTTAGGTTGTTTCCCTCACTATTGGTTTCACTTTCCCCAGCTGATCGTACAGAACTTGTACAGACCACTTAAAAATTATAATAACTTGTTACTACAAAACTATAAGAATTAGTGGTGTGTTTCAACAGCTGCTTGTAGCACCTAAAACTACTTCATGGTTTTTCTCTCTCTTTTTAAATCTAGCTCTCTCTCAGGTTTTTTTAATGCATCTGGAATTTTTCTACATACTACTTAAGTGACAAGAAGTTTTTGACAAGACCAACAACCAATGCAATTTCTTTACTTTTGAGATACCACGATAAGGTGATGATATTTTTTATTTGATTGTCAGCTGCAACATTATGCATGCAGCTCCAGGATGAAAAGAAAAGTCATTCCAAAGTGATTGCGACATTCACATGTGCCAAGCAACATGGTTTCTATTATGAGGCCATTGCTCATGCAGAGGGCACCTTAATATTCACATGCAATGTTCTTGGAATACAGATAATACATGATCTTGTATCTCTCTGGGACATTGTTGTTACATACCCTCAGGGAGAGATCATCAAATATGTGTTTTCATGTGATGCATGCCAAAGTCTAAGCCAGGACTTCTATACATTATCTAAATGCTTTTCAGAAATCAACGTCAAAATTTGAAGGGATTTTTTTTTTTTTTAATAAAGAACATTCCAGAGATGCATAACACTGTTCTAGATAGATGTTTGTTATTTAGAAAAATATCTAGGTTCAAACTTAAGCCTGCATAAATTTTTCAGTGTGTATCAAAATACTTTTTAAAGTTTGGATTTTTTTCCTGTCAGTTGCTATCATTCAAGTTTGTTTTCAAGTAGTTTAAACATAAAAGTGTATGGTAGGCTGTAAGCCTAGTTCAAGAATTCACTACAGGCTACAGACTGCAGAATGACTCAGGTGCTATAGGTATAATTTACGACTGTCACTGATGTACAATGTATTTAACAGTATTAATTTGCATAAATTTCAGCTGTAGAAGGATCGTGCTGTGATAATAGAATAGGAGGATCTGAAGACAGAAGGTATATCTGATGGGTGGGGCTAAACGTATTGTTAGGACTACTGGGAAATTCTGCATCCTGTCAACTATCTTTATTAATGAAAAAAAAGATCCTTCCCTTCCCTTCCCTTCCCTTCCCTTCCCTTCCCTTCCCTTCCCTTCCCTTCCCTTCCCTTCCCTTCCCTTCCCTTCCCTTCCCTTCCCTTCCCTTCCCTTCCCTTCCCTTCCCTTCCCTTCCCTTCCCTTCCCTTCCCTTCCCTTCCCTTCCCTTCCCTTCCCTTCCCTTCCCTTCCCTTCCCTTCCCTTCCCTTCCCTTCCCTTCCCTTCCCTTCCCTTCCCTTCCCTTCCCTTCCCTTCTCTTCCCTTCCTTTCCCTTCCCTTCCCTTCCTTCTTTTTCTCATGTATCATTTTTTTTCATCAGTTTTTTGTTGGAATTCCCTCATCCTGAGTTTCTACCATAAACCTTTTATGATTTTTTTTTTTTAACTAAACCTGATTATTAACAGCTGATTATCAACTGTTGTGCCATGTGCTACCTGGACTTCTCTCATATTTAACATTAAATCTGTATTGCAAACCACGTGCTTTAATTTTAAGTGAGCTAAGATAAATTAGCTGCCTAAATGTTAAGTCCCACAGGAGACATAGCAAAGGCTACCTTTATCACAGTTTAGGTAGTAGGTTAAAATGCCATGTCTCAGGTAGGATTTATATTTAGATGGTCAACTTGTGGTGCTTCTTTTTAATACAAAATGCACTCTTTTTCTCAGTGAAGACAGTCTCACTCATCAAATATTGCACTACCAAGCTTGTATATATGCATGTATTTTTATTTATAAAATACATCAGTTAATAATTTACTGTTGTGAGAGGTGACAGACTGTACTCCAAAAGATGTAATATTTGTGTCTTCATTCTTAACAGCTTTCCTACACACAGCACTTTGTACACACATCAGCCCTGACTTGGAGGGGGTGATCCTCACTGCAGGATACTTTGACTGTAGACTGTTTGAACTGCTAGCCTTCAGGTATAGGACCCAGACCAAGACTGAGTTTTGTTTATTGAAGATTGGCACTTCTGGATTTGAAACAAATGTCACCCAAACTGCAGGTGTTAAGATTTAGGAGCAGCAGCTGGTATAACACATGTGCTGCAACTGACTGAGGTGGCAACCCTACCTGGTTTTGTTAAAACAGTGGAGAGCACAGTGAGTTTCTGTCCTCCTGTAACAAAAGACCCAATGGCATCTAGGCCATAATCACCTCTTCTCTTGGTTCAGGTCAACAAAAGAAAGAAGGTCTAAGGAAGACACTTACACAGGAGTTACAGTATCTAATTTAGTAATGTCTGTGTCTTCTGAAGGCCAAATATGAGGTGGAATAAGCATCTTAAGGTCAGGAGTCATGTTAAAGAGAGTGAAGAAATACTAGCACAATTGCTGTGTTTCACCCTGCAGACAATATGGCCAGATGTCACCATTTTGCCTATAAAAAGAATGAAAAACAAATTCTACCTTCTTGTTCCTCTTTCCTCTGGTCTCTCTTGAAGTAAAAGAAAGTACTTTACCTTATCATGTATTTTAATCTAGACATTCTTACCACTGTCTTATCACTTACAATTACCAAAACAAGTGTTTTCTTTTAACACTTTCATTTAAATGGTTGGAGAAATGGGCCAACAGGAACCTTATGCAATTTAGCAAAGGGAAATGTCAAACCCTGCACCTAGGGAGGAATAAACCTATGCACCAACATATGGGCAAGCTGCACAGACAGAAGCTTGGCAGAGAAGGCCCTAGGGCTTCAGAGGGATGCCAGGCTGGACAAGAGCCAGCATGACATCAGGAGAAGTGCTGCCAGCAGGTTGAGGTGATCCATGCCATTTTCTCAGCACTGGTAAGGCCACAACTGGAGTGCTGTGTCCATCTCTGGGCTGAGATGAGAAGCTACTGGAGAGTCCAGCAAAGAACAACTAAGATGTTGAAGGGACTCTCAGCATCTCCTCTATGAGGAAAGTCTGAGATAGCTGGGACTATTCAGCCTGAACAAGAAAAGGCTCAGGGGCATATTGAATAAGGATCCAGAACCTTTTCAGAGCATTTGTTTTACACACACCAAGGCTGCTAAGAGAGCTGGCTTATGTCTTGTGAGGCCACTCTCCATTATCTTTGGGAAGTGGAGATCAGGGCATGTCCCAGAAGACTGGAAAGAGGCTAATGTCAGCCCCATCTACAAGAAGAGCTTATAGGAGGATCCACGAAGTTATAGGCACATCAGTCTTACTTCAGTCTCTGGGAATGTTATAGAACAAATCCTCCTGGGGGCTACCATAAGTCAGACAAAGCACATGATTTGAAATAACCAGCACAGATTGACCAATGGTAAGTCGCACTTGACAAACCTGTTCACCTTCTATGACAAAGGAACCTGCTCAGTTGATGTGAGGCGAGTGGCGGACGTTGTCTACGTGGATTTCTGCAAGGCTTTTGATGAGGTTTACCACAGCCTTCTCCTAGAGTAACTGACGTGTTACAGTCTAGGCCAGTGGTCTCTGCAGTGCATGGGAAACTACATGACAGGCTATGGTGAATGGTTCCTTTTCAAAGTGGCAACCTGTCACAAGTGGAGTCCCCTACGGATCGATATTGGAGCCAATGCTGTTTGATATCTTCATAAGTGATCTGAGTGATGGCATCAAGTATACCCTGATGAAGTTTGCCAATGACATCAAACTGAGTGGGGAAGTAGACACTTCAGAATGGAGAGCCACCCTGCAGTACGGCCTGGATAGGCTGGAAAAGTGGGTTAACAAGAACCTTATGAAGTTCAAAAAGGACAAGTGTAAGGTCTTGAGGTGAAGGTCTTTTTACAAGGAGTCAGATAGAAAAGACAAGGGGCAATGAGTATAAGTTCCTCCTGGGGAGATTACAATTGGACACAACAGGGAAATTTTTTACAATGGACAAGCAGCCATTGGAATAATCTCCCCAGGGAAGTAGTGTATTCCCCAACACTGGACAGTTTTAAGATTTAGCTGGACAGGGTGCTTGACTAACTTGTCTAGACCGTGCTTTTGTCAAGAGAGATTGGATCAGATGATCCTCAAGTTGCCTTCCAACTTGGTATTCTGTGATTCTAAGATTCTATGAAAAACAAAGCACAAGCCACTGCAGGCAATGCTTTCTAGCAGACTCTCAAAGGTGTATGAAAGCAAAAGGGGAGAATGTCTAGGAGTTTGCTGTGAACTTCTTCAATGTATATCCTGCAACAGAGTCATTTTCACTCACATTCTCCCAGCCTCCCCATTCCAAGCACCAGAGTAAGGCTGTCCAAGTCCCTTTTCCATGAGCGGAGCTGCCTGTCCAGAAGCAAAGCTGGGTGTCGTGGACAGAGGTGATGCTGACAGCCCTATCCCTGCTGGGGCCTCCTTCTGGTGCCTCCACACCCAAACAGCCCCTGAGCCGTTCTCTGACACTTCTCTACAACAGCAGCACAGCTCTTCCAGCAGCGAACCATGTGGTCATGGCTGGGAGGCAGGTATGGGATTGCTGTTCTCTTCTGGGAAGAAGCTGCCTGCTTCCCAAAATTCACTGCAGGGGAATGACGCCCATCTGTTGATCTGCATGTCTTGGCTTGGTCTCTGTTGGGACACCAAAGCACCAAATCCCAAGCAATCTGGGATTTCAGGGACTGCCTTTCAAGCAAAAGACATTTGTGCCATGGGGTGAAAGACGCTACTTTCCCCCTCATTTTAATTGTACCCATCCCAGGCTCTGATTTTTAAGCCTTTCCCCAGTCATGCCAGCATGAGTGTTGCACATTTCCACAGCCCCCTAAACAGCATCCCCTCGTAACATCTGGGCAGCCCCATATACTCTTGCCTTGCATCCCACAAAGACCCCCAGCTGTGCTGGCAGAGACCCCTTGCAGCCTGCAAGGCCTCTGTGCAGCATTTCTGCAGGTGATCCATCTCACCTTTGCAGAAAGGGACCTTGGGGTACTGAGGGACACCAAAATGCAAAACACACCAGCAGTGTGCCCTGGTGGCCAGAAAGCCAACAGTCACCTGGGCTGCATTAGGAGGAGTGCTGCCAGCAGGTTGAGGGGAGGTGTTCCTTGCCCTCTCCTCAGAACTGGTGAGGCCACACCTGGAGTGTCCCGTTCTGGCCTTCCTAGTACAAGACAGACATGGAGCTACAGGATGGAGGCCATAGAAATGCCACAAACGTGATCATAGAATCACAGAACCATTTTAGTTGGAAAAGACCTTTAAGATCATCAAGTTCAACTGTTAGTCTAACACTGGCACTAAACTATGTCCCTAAGAACCTCATCTATGCATCTTTTAAACAACTCCAGGGATGGTGAGTTACCGATATCCCTGGGCAGCCTGTTCCAATGCCTGACAACCCTTTCTGTGAATAACGTTTTCCTAATATCCGATCTAAACCTCCCCTAGTGCAACTTGAGGCCATTTCCTCTTGTCCTATCGCTTGCTATTTGAGAGAAGAGACCAACACCCTCTATGCTACAACCTCCTTTCAGGTAGTTGTAGAGAGTGATAAGGTCTCCCCTCAGCCTCCTTTTCTCCAGACTAAATAACCCCAGTTTTCACAGCCACTTCTCAAAAGACTTGTGCTCCATATTATTCGCTAGCTTCATTGCCCTTCTCTGAACTTGTCCTAGTCCAGTTGAAGGACTCACTTCAGTTCCACATGGAGCATGTCTCCTGTGAGGAAAGTTTGAGGGAGTCAAGAGTGTTCAGCCTGAAGAAGAGAAGGCAGAAGGATTTCATCCATATTTATAAATACCAGATACAGTAAGTAAAGAAGAGAGACTACTCTCCATTGTGCTCAGTGACAGGCACATGACACACAGGCAGGCAATGAGCACACTGTGAAATGCACAAAATTCCATTGAAGAAAACTGTTTTACTGTGAGGATGGTCTTAGAATGGTAAGGGAAATTGTTGCATGAACTTCTATACATTTAATCATCATGTCTATCCCTCAGTATCATGAAGAAAATGACAAGCAGAAGGTAGGTCTTCTCTCTACAACATCACTAGGTAGATGGTGGGGAGGTCTTACACTGTCAAAATAAGCCAGGAACCAAGTATCAGACCCCTTACACTTCAAACAACAGCTTTGATGAAGTTATTACTAATTTGAGATTACCTATAATAAAATCTGAGTGAAAAATGCACTAAAACATAGAATGAAGTCAAATTACAGTTCTTAGATGGTGTGTTGGCTCTAAGCCAACATTACTGAAGCAATGCAACTAATCCTGTGTGGGACTCAGCACCAGTTCATGTCTTCACTCCTCAGATTCATGAGAAATTCACCCCCACAAAACTGCTCTCCAAAGTCAGTTTAATGCTGCTCTGTCTCAGCAGAAAAGCTCTGTACACAACTTAAGATAGGCAAGTAATAGAATTACTATTTTGTGCTTTAGGCACAGTGAAAAACAGTTTTGCCTTACAGTCAGGAACTCTTATGCAATAGCATAATTAGGTATTATTTTCAACTTTAAAATAGCCACTGATCTCTGCATGAAGATTCAAACCTAATTTCCATCAAGTTAATGTTATGAAGCTTCAGAAGATTTAAAAAAATCTTCAAAAATGCCCAGATATGTTTCTTATGTTTTTTTTTGTTTGTTTTTAAATTGCAGTCCCCCCATGTAGTTACAAGATCAGGAGAAAGCATGAAAGATTAAGTGGCAGATGAGATAATAGGATAATTACAGAGCATTAAAGCCTCAGATTTATTTTTAAGATGTTCAAGAACAATTTAGAAAAGCCCTTTGCTAACTTCTATGAATCTAAAAAGAATTATCCTCACATATTGAACAATAATGTGACTAATGGTGTTAAACCTTCATCATTCCCTATTGTAAAACAGTCTATACAATAACTGCCCACTGTTTCTCCAGCACAAAAAGAAGAAAACAAGGCTACAAGGGTTGTAGTGCAGCAAAACCTCAATATGCCACAAAAAGAGATTTGTCGTGCTCTGTTCTTTCAGTGTGGGAAGTGACAAGGGAGTCCTGAGTTTTCTCAACGAGCTAAGATGCAGAGGGAATTTAACCACACTTCCCCCTGGAGGCTGCTCACAAGCTGCCATTTTGCTGCTGTGGCAGAAGAGAGGTGATGCTAACTCAGGGTGAGAGCTGCTGTGAAAGGCAGGTAGATACTTCTCTGAAATGGACCTGCACCAGTCTGATAAGGAGAAAAGCAAACATAAACATGTGCTGGAGAGTTTGCAGGCAAGTAAAGTATGTGGCTTCACAAAGAGACAGAAAACTGGCTTCTGTATTGGCTTGGTTTTGAGTCTGTGGAGCTGTCTTGAGACTCCTCTGGTTTTGTTTCACCTTTCTAAGACAATGAATAAAGAAAAAACTGCTGCCTGTTGTCAAAGCCATCTGCACACCTTCTGGTGCTATTACACTACTGAAATCATCACCTCTTTTCAAGAAGCTTCTAGACTCTTCTGTTTGGGAATTCTTCTCTATTCTTTGTATTTTTATAGAAAATTATAAGATAATCATCACTTTCCTCCCCTTACGTTTAAAAAAAGAGTATACTTAAATTAGAACTTAAAAAAAATTAAAATAGGTATATACACATATATTTTAGGTATATACTTACATACACATTTATTAGTAGATATAATTATATATATGTGCGTCCATACATTACACAAAACTAGAAGGCTTGTGCTTGACTAGCCACAATAGATTACAAAGTGTAGGCAGCAGCACAACATATGAGGTGGTTTGTTTCCCTTCTCTTATTTGATGCCTGAAATAATGCCAATTAAATATATTAGCATTTAATTGCATTTTTAAAACCATGAATGACAAGGGACAATTCTACAGAGGTATTTGAAGATGTCCTTGGTTTCTATCACTACATTTGCAATGGAGATTAACCTTACATGCTTACTGAAAGTTCTTTCCTAGAACAAGGAAGTATGCGAAAATGTTTATTTGTATGGAGAAATAACAGACAACAAAGGCTACTACTGTGGGCAGATTAAAGGAAGGGGCTGAATTCCTGAGGGTGAACAAGTAACATAGGGGTTAAGACTGGGAGAAGCAATAAAAATGAAAATCAATATTTTATGGTTGGTGAAAGAGAGAGAAATTTCCAGTGCGGGAGGCCGCAGATAGGTGGTTAAACTGCAAGTTAGTGAAAGTGTGTTTGCCTAACACAAAATGCTGAAGAGGTATTAGTAGAGAGAAAAGAGTGTTGACATAATTACAGTTGAAAATTAGGATGGCTCTGAGCCCCAAAAGACATTTCTTATCTGTGCGGATAGATAAGAAAGGCCTTACCTTAGATATTATTCAGGAAGTATATACAAGAATTTGGGGATCTACACAGAAGACTATGTTGGAGATTATTATAGACCTTTATAGCAGTCAGTATGATCATTTGCTCTACAGTAATTAAAACAGGTATAAAGAAGGGCTTCTCTTCTGCAAAGCTGTAAAAACAGTAAAAAGAAATCAATTAGAATTACCATGGCAACAACCAGCAAAAATTACGTGCAAAAATTAAAAAAAATAAAACAGGAAAACAAAACAGAAAATCAAATGAGAATTTAAACAATGATGGAGTACACACTTTAGAGTGTGATTCTCAGTCACCTATTTCAAATATGAGTTCAGATTAAACAAACTAA
The DNA here is from genome assembly GCF_964273445.1 of Streptopelia decaocto. Taxonomy (NCBI): domain Eukaryota; kingdom Metazoa; phylum Chordata; class Aves; order Columbiformes; family Columbidae; genus Streptopelia; species Streptopelia decaocto. The sequence continues at coordinate 70,377,664 of NC_138657.1, read as the reverse complement.
TTTCATGTTCTTGGTAGTTTAAAGATTCTCAAGAAACTGAGGCCTGGTAAAGTTGAAGTACAAGAAGAAGCCACAAAATCTTATGGTTTTTAGAGGTGAGAAGAAGAGAAAACAGAAAAAAACCTATTTTTACAAACCTATGTAGAAATAATTTTTACATGTTCATTTTCTTGTCATGTCATAAAATAACCCACACAAGATAAACTTAAGAGTTTTAGTCTTCATTATTTCTCTGTGCTGAATTCCCACCAACTTCAGGAATTGTTCAACAGCAAATGATGTAACTTTCCTGAGCTTTTCTGAAATTGCTGAATCAAATTGCTGTGGCAAATAGACTGCTGTCCTCATTGTCATTACAGTCCCTAGCAACGGCTCCACACTTTGTTTTGGAGCAGTGTCTTCCAGGGCTCAGTGGACCTATGGTAACTTACTGTATCTCACACTGTGGCTTAGTAATAACACAACATAAGCCAACAGCAAAATTCAAGTTCTTAACTCTCTTATCAAGACAGAAGAGAGGCCGTCCAGAGGGACTTTAACAGGCTTGACATGTGGGCCTGTGCAAACCCCATGAAGTTCAACAAGGCCAAGTGCAAGGTCCTGCATATAGATTGGGGCAATCCCAAGCACAAATACAGGCTGGGTGGAGAATTGATTAAAAATATCCATGGAGAAGATGGCTTGGAGTAGTGGTTGATGAGAAACCCACCGTGACATGGCGATGTATGCTCACAGTGAAGAAAGCCAACTATATCCTGGGCTGCATGAAAAGAAATACGACCAGCACGTGGAAGGAGGTGATTCTGCCCCTCTACTCTGCTCTCATGAAACCCCATCAGGAGTACTGCATCCAGCTTTGGGGCCCCCAAAATAAGAAGGACATGGACCTGTTGGAGAGGGTCCAAAGGAGGACACAAAAATGATCAGAGGGCTGGAACACCTCTCCTGTGAGGAAAGGCTGAAAGAGTTGGGGTTATTCAGCCTGTAGACGAAAAGGCTCCAGGGATTGGCCTTTCAGTACTTAAAAGGGGCCTATAAGAAAGATGAGGACAGACTTTTTACCAGGGCCTGTAGTGATAGGACAAGGGGTAATGGTTTTAAACGGAAAGCGGGTAGATTTAGATACAACATAAGGAAGAAATTCTTCACTATGAGAGTGGTGAGGCACTGGAACAGGTTGCCCAGAGAAGCTGTGAATGCTCCATCTCTGGCATAGTTCAAGGCCAGGCTGGATGGGGCTCTGAGCAACCTGGTCTGGCAGAAGGTGTCCCTGCCTGTGGCAGGGGGGTTGGACCAGGTGATCTTTGAGGTCCTTTCCAACTCAAACTAATATAGGATTCTATGATTCTAAAAGGAAATAGTAACACTGCACGAGACGAGAAGGGATAAAGAACTGGAAGAGATATAAGAGGCAGGAACCCAATGAGAAATTAATATGAAGGCATTCATTACATCTGATTTTTCTAAAATTAGTGTATCTCAGAAAGCATTTGTTAATATTCATATCCTTTATTCACATGACAGGAAATTTTTAGAGACCTGCAGGACAGTTTTCTGTTTTGATTGAAAACGAGTGACAAAATTTGATAAGCCTTGGTGAAAAATATTAATAAAATATATAAAAACCGTATTTTGTTGAGCAGTGGTGCTAGCAGACTTTACACAAATGACTCTTCTAGGGAGAAGCTGATTTTATTTTTTTACCTGTAGCTCCATGTTTTTATATCATTTATAATCTTACACAATCTGTTTGTCTGCCATCAAGGTCTGTCTTCATTCCTGGCACCCACATTTAATCCCTGTTTTCTTGAGTTTGATCCATTCTGAAGTTATTCTGAACAGCAGCCTTGCTTCTGTGAAACTGCTTAAAAAATTTGAAAAAACCCGCAATGTTGTTTTATCCTTCTGAACATGAATGCTTTAATTCAGTTAATCAGTTGAATGCATTTATTGCACAGTGACACAACTTCATTACAGAGGAGTTTTAACATTATTGTGTTTAATCACCTGAAAAACAGTAGACAAAATTGTTTTGCCTTTGGGAGCTGCAGTATGTATCTTCCAAGGCTTTGTGCTTACAACACGTGTAGTCTGTGTCCTAGAAAACAGATGGAACCACATCTGCATAACAAACTGTAAGTACCGAGCATTAATGTTATGTTAACACGTCCAACCTTGGACCATAATGAGTTCCTCTTGTGCTGAGCACTTGGTAAGTTGTATTCCAGCATGATGACGAACTAATACATATAGAGCTACTCAGCAAACAAACATCAGCAGAGTCCTGTGGCTCTGAGGCACAGAAACAGGATGTCTCTTTCAAACTTTGCTTTCAACAGCAGCATAGTTGAACCATTCTCATGCTAACCTGACAACACTTGTGATACTTCCCTGGTAGAAGTGCTGGCACATTTATCTCTTCAGTGCTCGAATTAGTACTCCTACAACTGCCACTGGAGCGCTATATGCACCCAAAACAAGCAGTGGCAGTGGCCTCTCTCAGGCAAGAGCTACCTATATATAGTCTCCAGCAGTGCTACCCTGGCAGGGCTGGGTCGCTATGACCCTGTTACTAGGAGGGTGAGACAGCCAGAAACAGGCGCCCCCGTATTCTGCCTGCTCACTCAGCATCTGCATCACTCTTTCACTGTTGCCCTTCTCCTCTTCTCTCCCTGCCCCACAGTGGGAGCAGCCAGGAATCCCAAGGATGGGGGGACAAGATGAAATTATGCTGTTGATGGTGCCAGTTCTGACAGGTGACATTCCTTCTGCTCAGGGGTTCAGGTCACCAGCAGCATTTTCAGTGAAAATGAACGAGTCACTTCCTCCAGTGACACATACTCCAGTGGGCTGATGCTCAGCATAGAGTCCCCATCAGATTCCTGATTGTCTGCTGTAACCTGCTCTCTTAAACAGTTTTATTTCTGTTTAGTGAGTTATTACCTTTAACCTGTTTCCCTGGACTCACAGTTGCTCTAAGTCTGCAAAGACTAGACGAGCTCCCTAAATCTAGCCTCCCAATGTTTTATTTCTCCTTATCCCCTCTTTTTCCTCCCTCAGAAAATGCTTCAACTTTCAGTAACTGCAGACTTCAGATAACCACAGCTAGAGATGTGCTGCGCTCTGATTTCTCAGACATTGGCTGAAAATGCTCCTGTAGTAAGGACACCTGCTGATGGTGAAGCTCTCAGGCATCTGCCCTCAATCTATAGGACAGTTTGCAGTTTTGATCTTTACGTATAGATCCAGTCTGAGAACTTTGTTTCTGCCTGGAACTGGGCCTTATACTAGTGGAAGACACATTCATAGCTACAGATTTTTTTTGGTGGTCTGTCAGGCACTGTTGTTTTTCCAGCTAACATTTACACCACCATATTTGGCACTGGGATACTCTCTTCTTTCCACCTTTGCAGTTCTTCCTTTGAGCAAGCAAGGTTCTAACTATTGGAAGCTGAGATCCATATGTCACTACTAATTGTCTGTTTAAGCTGAATAGCCACCTATTGGATATTTTATGGACTGACCAGAGTAGACTTCATCACTAATGCTGGATAAACTTTTTTCATCTTTGTAAGTGTGAATCAGACTCTGAAAGAAAGATTGAATTATTGTAAGACACTGCACAGGGAAGAAAAATCAGCAAGGCAAGCTTGGTTTGACTTAAAAGTTAACTTTTTTGAAGTGAGTGATTTAAGCCAAACTATTCAAAATTCAGCAAAATCCAGGGGCACAGCTGTGTCATATAGATTTTTTTTTGTTTTTTTTAAGATTCAGGTAAGTATGTGTATTTGATATCTGTAACAGTAGCCCTCTTCCCTACCCTCCCCCAGAAAAAAGCAGAATAAAGTTTGTATAAGTGCATTTTCTATCCACTCACTCAGTAGAAATCAGGTCAGCCCTATTTACAGCTACATTAGCATTCAGATCAAGCTCATCTAACTCTCATTCCCACCCAAACATCTTATTAGAGCGGTCCATCTAGGATCTTCACAGCACAACAGATTTTCTCATCCTTTCCACATTTGGCTGCTCAAGAGGTGTGTCAGCTCCTCTGACTTGCACTACAGGAGCCAGAAGCAGCGCTCGCAAGGTTGTGGACCAAGTCATGTGAGTCATCCGCATCCAAATCCTGAATCCACCCAAGCAGAGAGTTATCCTCCCCAATGGCATCGAGCATGCATATAGGTATCAGCCCCCCAAAACCCTGATGGACCAAATGCAGTAATGTTGCTTTGGAAATAACCATGAGAATTTTGCAGCTTGTGAAAAAAAATCCTTTGAAAGGCACTGCATGCACTAGATTCCAAAAATAAATGTTTAAGCACCTGCAACACCAAAAAATATTACTTGATCAGAAGTGAACAGATAGACATGTTATTTCAGGACAGAGCATGGTGAAACTCAAATCAATAGCTCATTTTAAATGCACTAAGGTACTGGTAGATCTCCTACTATTAGAAAGTTGTGTTTTAAGAAATTGTGAACCTACAGAATGGCTGAGTCCACCTAAGATAGAAAATGTGGACCTCTAGCTTTAAAGCTTAGGAATGCCCTCTCAGCGTTTTTGGGAACAGCATTTCCACCGGGAAATGACTAGATGCCACCTCTGAGTAATTCCTCCACCCTTTAAAGAGCAGACAGAGAGAAATGTCAGTAGGTGGAGCTGCCTTTCCCGCAGCCGACAGAGAAGTTTCTCTGCAGAAAGAAGTTGCATTTGCAGATGCTCAGTCAGCTCTTCACAGTCTCTGGCAGATGGTCCTCAAACAAAACATGAACATGCAAGAATGTGGCTTTTACATCATGGTACCGAAGTGCACAAGGCAGGAGAAGACAGAACACAGAATTGACAGTGTTTGTCAGCACAAGCTGTTTGTTTCTTCTTCTTCTTTTTTTTTTTCTTTTCCTCTTTTCTTTTTTTCCCTAGTCATGAGGAATGGTTTTATTTTAAAGCATTATGCTTAGCTCCAGAGCATTTTGTATGCAACAGTAAAGCACACTATTATTCGTGCATGGACTGGAGGTAGTGCTAATGTAAATATGTCTATTTTCATCGTCTTCAGTGCTGAGATGCATGAAGTACATCTTCGCAGATGACAAGCAGGCTGACAGTTTTTTCTTTCATTGTTGTTCTGCTGAAATATATGTGCAGATCGTTTATTTATTACTAAAGAGTACTTCAGCTTAGTCTCTCAACTTGAAGTTGTACAGCATATATAAGAAGGCTGTGATCAATCTATTGTGTTTATTTTAAAAGGGAGATTTAGGAATCTGATTAACTGAAAGAATGCATCTGGTATGAAAAATGCTGAGAATCCTTCATATAATGTGAAGAATAATCATGGCAGGAATTTATGACACCTGTCTGAATAGCAGTTTATTTTATATGAAGAATGTCATATCTGCTTTATTTCTGAGGTCCTGAATAATTATTGTAAACAAGCTTCTCTGACTACCATGTTCAAGTTTGGCTGAGTGACTACAGTTCAGTTTTTTCACAAGTCAGGCCACATGCCAAAACTTTAATATTAAAATGAGTAATTTTGGCTATGACTAAAGAGGTGATCTGGCTCTGGGAGTCATGAATATCACTGTAAAATCAGCTCCTCTGAGTGCTTACAAGGCACATAGAATATACGTCATCTTCTGATTTTATACATCTCCATATGGCCTTCTCCAGCATCCTCATTTCTAATTGTTTCTCCAATATGCCCATAAAATTCAGAGCGGTTGATGACCACATATGTGTCCATCTGATATGCTGTAAAAAGTTAGTCAGTCAAAATATTTGAAGATTTTTTATTGCTCCATGCAAAGTGTTTAATTGATGGCTATGGCAAGAAAAAATATACAAAGCATGCTACTTAATTTCGCCACGCTGGTTATGCCTGCAGTTCCTTTGGGCTCAAGTCCTCTGATACCTTTCTCAATCCACCATTTCCAAAATAACCAAGAAAGACACTTTTAACGAGGACCTGGAATACACACCCATGCGACAAGAGGTGGTGCTTGGAAGCAGCTCTTAGCAGTAAGGCTTTGTGGTGTTCAATAGACTGTGGACATGCAGGGTCCTCAGAGTGTCATTCAGCAGTTCATCTTCCTGGTCTTGGGAATGTGGTAAGCCACCTTCCACATGTTCGCTGCAATGAACACTAATGTGCAGCACTCTGCAGAGGATGGGAAATAGGAGGTGCCTGTGCTAGGCACTGCAGGACAGAATTGAACAGCACAACAGCCAGCCAGGAACCTGAAGGTTCAGCGATGTAGTGCATGACTGCAAGGCCATCAGCTAATACACCGCGCATCCCCAAACTCTGGCCATGTCAAGATCAGAAGGTGGGGACAACAATGAAAACTCTGCAGCTTTGTTATTTTTTCCTATAGGTAGCCTTGGTGAAAGGAAAACCTGTGCTCCTGATCTACAGTTGCCTTTGCTGTCTCTTTTGATCATACCAGGTTTTGGTTTCTCTTATGAATGCTTCAGAGCTGGGGCACCTGCTTCTTTCAGCCAAGAGCCTCTAACTAGCACTGACTTCACTAAACATCAAGATCAGCAGTTAGATAGCTGATCATTCATTCCAGCCCACGAGGTAAAACTTTTATTTTTGTTTTGGTGGATACACCCAGAGTTGCACACTTCTCAGAAGTAACTTCAGGTCCACATTTAACCTCAATCCAACTAGTAGTTACTAGAAAAGCTTCAAGAGGCCAAGGTTACTGGTCAAGGCTGCTCTTTGAGGCTTCTGGCTTAACACCTTCAGTTTGTTTGGATGGTTATTTAATTTACATGGATAGCCTGCAGCTAATACTTCTTTTCAGTTCCAGATGTTACTTGGCTATTGTTTAAACGTATCCCTGTGAACTGGGTATCCTGCGACAATGTCCTTGCAGCTATTATTCCAAATATTGGCAGCAATTTAAGAGAAAAGCACAGAAGATATTTGTCTTCATCTCTCTCTCTCTCTTCTGCCAGGAAAAAGCTGAACCTGGCCCCACAGCTCACCAGCTGACATTAGGATCTTTGGGGGATGTTGCCCAGTCATCTTTGTTATGCTGTGATAATGCAAAGCCATGGGCTTTATTTAAGTTTCTGCCAAATAGCACCTTATTATTCATGACTCAAGAAAATAAAAATTGCAGGATGGGATCAGCACTGAGGAAGATTTCAGATAAAGAAAATTTAACAACTCCAAAAACATTTGTTGCAAGGACCAACATTGTACAAAATAACATTTTCATTCCCACTTAGATTTGATATTTTTATTTTAACAATTGGAAAAGCAGATGGGGAAATATGTGGAGCTCTTTATTCATCATTGTTCAATACCCAAGTCTCCCTTGTAGACCTGCTGCTTTGCCAAAAGTCAGTTTTAAATGTGTAAATTAAATGCTTCAGTTTTGTAATGATAAATTTCTGGGGAAAAAAAAAAAAAAAAAAAAAGTGAAATTTCTTAATATCATGATTGATTTGCCTTCCTTTCGTGAGAGTTTTAGGTATGATATATGAAGACAGGATCAAAACTAGTATACCATCATACTGGATAACTTCAACATTTTATGTAGAGATCACATATTTTTGAGCAGCAAAGAGAGACAGAAGGCAATAGTCCCATGAGGTTTCCATTTTAGTTGGCTAGGTTAACTGCATTAACATAGAAGCCTAATTTCTGAACTTATTGTTATCTGTTTATGTTCCATGTTTTAACAAAAGCTCTACTACTACTTCTTAAGGTAAAGAGAACAGATCATGACAGAAAATGAAAAAAAAAAAAAAGAAAAGAAAAAGAGAGAGAGCGATAAGGCGGATAGAAAAAAATAATGTTTACTCTTAATGAAAAATTGTTTAGCTTGAAGACCTAGAAAGCATTGTGCATTCCAACCTTAGCCATACTTTAATTATTTTATTTTATTTTATTTTATTTTATTTTATTTTATTTTATTTTATTTTATTTTATTTTATTTTACTCCCAATTCATTCATTAACATGTGTCAGGAATTTACTTTGTTCTAATGTTTTTTTACCTTCATTTTCCGAATCTTGATGTCCAACTCAAAAGAGAGATAAAAATGTGAATTTCAGCCACTCAGTGTGAATATGATATGTGAAAGGTTTGAATTATTTCAGTTGCTATGCACAATACAGTAATTTTCATGAAGGCCTAGGCAGATTTCACCTAACCTGTAGCTGAGGAATAATTTGCACTAATGACAAGCTACTAGTTAATTTCTCAAAACAGTTTTGGCCTGTAGTTTGATATGTATACATCCTCCCAAGCTCTAAGGAATTTCCTTAAATACCCATAATCTATTAATATGTTCTAAGATGCCTTCTTTATTTACTGCATAGAATCTTTGGTAACTTAGGAAAGGCTGAAACGTTTCAATATCCTCATCACCGCTCTTCAGAGGTAAGAATAAAGCGTGATAAACAGAAATGAAAGAACAGAATTCACCTAAACGGCCAGATTCCAAGCGTACTCAGACTTAAATAATCCTTGTTCTGTAGACTATACTTTAGAAATTATGCATGTATCAGTATATTTAATGCATACAAGACTATCACTTTACCTTTAGGTCCTTTGGAACAAAACTCAGAAGCATTATAATATCTTACATGTGAATCTAACCCGCACAGATTTGTTTGGGTCTTAAATACCAATTGTCTATAAATCTGCTGAGGATTTTTGCACTTCATTATATTATCTTTTTGCAGACTTGCCTGTGTTCAGTGTGCCTTACTGTAAAAGGTAACTCTTTCCTGTATGTTAGAGAATAGGTTGCCTTAACTTATTGAATTATTTGGTACATCGCTTCTTGTAAAACTTGTTCAAAAACTGCTCACATAGAATTTGCTTAGCATAAGTAAGTTTGCATAGCACAACTTCTGCAAGTCATGAACTTTTGATACTTTCTTCTTTGTTAAATAAAAAAGGCCTCAGAGTCTTCAAGACAGAAGATAAGGGGAGATGTGTCCCTAGAGATAAATAAAGGAACAGAATGGCAGCGAAAAGAAGACAAAATAGAAGAATGTTTTGGTTTGTCAAGAGCTTACTTTTCTCTAGCTGCAGGTGAAAAATAGCAACTAGAGGTCAGGACTTCGACAGCACGCCTGATGAAAATGAAGAGATCCAATGAAGAATGGGGAGACCCCAGACTCTAATTTTGCAAGTGGCCCAGAGTGATGCATGGGGGGGTGGAGGGTATAATTGTCTACATTTTTTTCTGATGAGGATCCCTCTTCAGGAGGCAGCAGCTGAAGCTGCTCTATGCTGTATCTTGCAAATAAATCATTTATTTTTGAAGAATTTCTGAAACCCATACCTGAGTCTTTGCTGCAGGAAACCTAGAGAAAAGGAACTTCCCTGACACATATTTAGGCTTGTTTGGGGATGGCTGTATGATGTAGGAATAACAGCTGTAACAGTGTGCTATACTTCCAACACTGTTGATAAATTTGATACTATATATTTAGAGAATTGAAGATTACTATAAATACTTTGAGGAAAATTCTAAAATCAATTACAGGTGTCCAGGAATGAAAAGAGCTGTACTAGCTATATTTAATATATATTTAATACAATCTAATTTACCTTTTTCACACAGGAGGGCTGGATCTTGCTCTGTTACAAACAAACCAGCAATTCCAAGACAAGGTGAAGATGCTATTCAGCCAACCAAGAAGGTTAGTAAAGATTAAAAGACATATATATTCATTTAAACTGGTGAAGTTCCCAGTGACTGGAAAAGGGGAAACATAACCCCAATTTTTAAAAAGAGAAAAATGGAGGACCCAGGGAACTACAGGCCAGTTGATCTCACCTCTGTGTTTGGCAAGATCGTGGAGCAGAACCTCCTGGAAACTGTGCTAAGGCACATAAAGAATGGGGCGGTGATTTAAGACAGCCAACATGGCTTCACTAAGGGTAAACTGACAAATTTGGTGGCCTTCTATGATGGGGTTACAGCATTGGTGGGTAAGGGAAGAGTGTCTGACATAATCTACCTGGATTTGTGCAAAGCATTTGATACGGTCCCACACAACATCCTGGTTTCTAAAATGGACAGACATAAATTTGTTAGGAAGACCACTTAGTGGATAAGGAATTAGCTGGACAGTCACACTCAGAGCTGTGGTCAACAACTCTATGTCTGGGTGGAGATCGGTTATGAGTGGGGTCCCTCAGCAGTGTGTGCTGGGACCAGTATTATTTAGCATCTTTGTCAGGGACAGGGAAAGCGGGATCAAGTGCACCCTCAGCAAGTCCACAGATGATACCAAGCTGAGTGGTGTAGTTCATACTCTAGAGGGAAGGGATGCCATCCAGAGGAACCTTGACAGGCTTGAGAAGTGGGCCCATTCAAACCTCATTAAGTTCAACAAGGTAAGGTCCCACATGTGAGTTGGGTCAATCCCAAATATGGATATGTGCATTCAGCTCTAAGGCCCCAGCATAAGAAGGACATGAACCTGGTGGAGCAGGTCCAGAGGAGGCCACCAAGATGATTAGTGGCTGAAGCACCTCTCCTATGAGGACAGGCTGAGAGAGTTGGGGTTGTTCAGCCTGGAGAATTTTCAGGAAGGCTCTGGTGTGACCTTATTGCAGCCTTTCAGTATTTAGAAAGAGCCTACAGGAAAGACAGGGAGGGACCCTTTATCAGGTAGTGTAGTGGTAGGATGAGAAGTAATGGATTTAAACTGAGAGAGGGTAGACTTACATTAGACATTAGGAAGAAATTCTTTACTGTGAGCATGGTGAGACACTGCCCAGAGAAGCTGTGGTTGCCCCATCCTTGGAAGTGTTCAAGGCCAGGCTGGATGGGGCTTTGAGCAACCTGGTCTACTGGAAGATGTCTCTGCCCAAGGCAGTGGGGTTGAAACTAGGTGATCTTTAAGGTCCCTTCCAGCACAAACCATTCTGATTCGACAAGTGTACAAGGAAAATTAATGGATTTTTGGATCAGTCCTAATTAAACATTTGTATAATTTTCATTTTAAAAAAAGGACTCAGTCACACAGCTTAAAAAAATTTTGCAGGCTTAGTTCTGAAGCTGTGATTTAAAATATATATATATATATATTTTTTACTTTAAATACAACAGTCATTCCAGTGGATTTAGTTGAACTGTTCTTGTTCTTTAAAATACGCTTGTTCATGTTTTTGCAGGATTGATGACAGTTTCGTGATGGAGTTCTTCTGCCATGTGAGCTCACCAGGTGTGATGCCAGCTAGCTCACAGGTCTCTGTATAAGACTGCAGAGGTCAGGCTCCCTGGTGACAGCTAGTGCTTAGTTCAACTAGTTTCCCACTCTCCATTTTAATATAAAATCATGGCCTTTACTCTCAAATACTGAACTAACATTCATTTTAATACTGTGAAGGAAATGAAATAATGTCTCTGCTAATTATTTCATTATTAATTTCACATCTGTGGCCAAACAGTTTCCTGGCACAGTAAATCCAATATTAACTGTAACACAGAAGTAATTGGGAAAGATCAGACTCGCCAGGGCTCAAGGCCTCCTCTTTCACAGCCCCTATGGGAAATAATAGGAGCTGCTTGAAGGAGGGATTTTAGCTGCCCCTTGGAAGCTTCTCAGCTTCTTCTATGCACTCAGGGCCAGCGTGGACAGACCACAAAGGCTGTAAATTACAGCTTCATCTGCCCCCTTCTCCATGGTCTCTCAGGCCTCCACCTGAGTCCTTTGCTATGAAAAACTGAAATGCCAGTGAGAAATCTCATCATTTAGTGAACTCTGACATGCTGGTTTTGCTGGTTGTGTTAAGATCTCTTCTACCTCTCTCCACCCTTCCTCACTCCTTCAGTAATTTCCTATCATTATCTCCTCTATTGCCACAGAAGGAGAAAAATAACCATGCTTAGTTTAAAATTTAAGGGAAATTTATATCTAATTAAATGTGTGTATTGCAAGGGTAATAAAATGACAGTATTGCCAACGTTATGTAATTTTGCTTTGTCTATCTCCCTTCTCATCTTTTGGTTATGATTCGCCTTGTTTAGATCTTTGTGCCAAAAGGATTCTTTTAAATGCTGTGAAAAAACTGTGGTTGCATCTTACTGCAGTAGCAGTTACAATCATGGTAGTAGGTTTTGTTCCAGTCACTCCAAAAACTCTTATTTATTTCTTGGGAGCTAATGGCATTTAAACTAGTTAGGAGTGGACAGTGGGCTCCAGAGCAGTCTGCTGAGGCCCAAGTCAGGCTCAGCTGATGAGACATTCCTTTTACACATCACAGCTGGTAATGGATGACACAGATCAAGTGCAAAGGTAAACCCTTAGTGAGCTCTAGCAGGGCCTCCTCCAGCATTAATTTATATAATCTTTCAGCATGTAGAAAACCCTTTGTAATTTTTTTTATTTTCTGAACTATTTTCACTATTTCAGTGTTGTCCTTAGGCCTACATAAATGCTCTCATTTGTCTCCTCCCTCAGTCAATTTACATAATCCTCTTTGAAAAGATATGGTTAAATGCTTCTTAGTTCCACCTTGGATTGAATTTAAAGTGCTTTTATTATTATTATAATGCACCAGGTTTGCACCTGGACAGGCTCCAGCTTTTTTCCAGGGCATCCTAGCTCTTTACCTCCATTCGTTCATTTATGCATTGCAACCCTAATGACGAACCTTGGTGCATGCACTTTGGAATTTAACAGGTAATTTTCACCAGTCTCCTTTTCCACCCTGCCCCCACAAATGTCCACACATTTGCATTACTGTCTGAAGGGCTGAAGTCAACTGAATGGACAAGTTTTCTACACATTTTTCCAAAAGCGAAAACATTTGGTTTTTGATTAAGTTATGCAAGCTAATACCATCCAGCTGAGAATTCAGACTGCAAAAAAGCATGCAGGTTACATATATGAACTGAACTGAAAAAGATATCGTTATCTATGTATTATATCAGCAGCTTTTGAACTTTATGTCCTGATATAGATCTTTTAGCTTAAAAGCAAAGCATTGCTTGTCCTGAACCAGATCATTTTCATATGGACACCTACATGCACTAAATCAGTGTAGAGTTAAATTTTCAGTAAACAGGCCATTTTAGAAGTTGATCCTAAGATGCTCACTACCATTTTTTGGTTTTAATGAAATGAGAACCATAATTACTAGCACAGGCTGTGATTTTGTGCACAAGGGAGGACAAGGGATATGAACAGCGCACTGTGAAATGCTGCTAAGAAACAGGAAGTGTGAGGAGCAAAAGAGATGTTGGAAAGTGTACACTGGAAGCCTAAAGTGAGATGAACAGGTGAGTAAATGAGATACAGGAGCACGAAGAAGAAACGACTGCAAAATTATTAGAGGCAACACCAAGTAAAATGTTGTAAGGGACTAATCACGTTTAGGAGGCTGGAAAGGCAGATGAAAATTTTGTCTTGAAAAGGCTGAGAATTAAAAGAGTTGTCCTTCAGCAACATTAGGAATTATCTCACATGTATTTAAGGCTGTATGTCAGTCTTTAAAAGTTACTCCATTTTAGGGAGCATGTGGCTCAGGAAGAATATTTGCAAAGGTAAACTGAAGCTGCACAAGCATGGTCTCTAAAAATCCTAAAGATTTGAAACCCAGTATTTTTCAGGGGTGCTGATGAGTTATGTTCACTCGCCTAGGTTGGCAATATTGTTTTTTGAAATCAGCACACACTAATGCCATTATAGGGACAAGTAGCGTGTAAAAGATCTGAAAAAGCATTTTTTAGAATCTGTTTCCTTCATGTCACTTTGTCTCTGGAGTGACATGCTGTTACTTCTGTGAAAGTGGAAATATTACTACTAAATTAATGTTCTCCTGTTGCAGACACCTTCTGGCTCGTTAACTTATTAAGAAAAACATAATGATACACCGTCATGCTGCTAAATATTTCTTCCTACATTAGCTTTCCAAAGGTAAAAAGAGATAAAATTGTTCTAGCAGCATCAGGACTACTGAAGCTTAATTTCTGGATTGGTTGACTGAAAGTGAGTTAATTTTCTTCATGCAGTTAGAAACTTTTCTTTTTCATAGTTAGCATGGTCATTGCTTAGATTTAGTTTGAGAATAATAAGATAGCATCCCTGGACAGAATTAATGTTTTTTCTGCAAGTAACTTTCCAGTGGTTTTGAGGTGGAACAAAGAGAACGTAAGAGCTTGCTAGTATCTTAGTTGTTTGGGAGCTGAAGTCTTTCTGTCTCCAGGTGTGAGAAAGGGGGGCATAGACGAGACAGATTTTGACTGCCATCCAGACTGATCAATGAGAATATTCCATGCCATTAGCATCATGTTTCGAGTTTAATGGGTGTTGGGTTTTCTGGCTGGGAAGACCCACTCCACTTCTGTGGAGTTCTGATTGGGAGTTCCTTTAGTTTGACCTTTTGCCCTGTTGCTGTTTTGCGGAGGCCTCTGGGCCTTTCTGCCTCTTTTGGCTTTTTCTCTCTCTTCACAGAATCTGCTGTACAAGACCAGGGTGCTCTCTTTCTGTCTTCCTGGGACTGACTGCTCAGTGCAGATGGAGTGTCTGAGCAACTGCATTGAGTATCACTCATTTGATATTCTACTCCCATTTTATATATGTTAGTAATAGTAGTAGTGGTAGTATGTTAGTATTTTATTATTTTATTAAACTGTTTTTATTTCAATTAAAGAGTTTCTGTCTTTCAATTCTCTCCCCTATTTGAGTTGGAGGGAGGTGTGGGGAGTGAGCGAGCTGCTATAGTGGTTTTGATTGCTAGCTGGGGTTAAACCATGACAGTTTCCTATGTTGTTTTCCTGGAAGTCTTTTAAAATCTCTGCCACTAGTTATATTCACCTCATGAGGCTGGCATACATTTTTTTGATGCTGTCTCCTACAAATGCTGCCATTAGGGGCAAACAGGTGGCTGGTGGGCTGTACAAACACTGACCTGCCAGGCAGCTGGTGTCTCGTGGCTGCTGGTCTTGCCAAATGGGAACAGTCAGGACTGAGTTTCCCCCAGTTTCTCCCAGTAAAGGGATACAGTAGAATCCGCACATCCATTTTCTGAAGCTATAAGACCCTTATCGAGCTACCCGTTTTGATTAGTTCCATCCTCTGTCATTTGATGGCGCTGATCCTGGATACTGTAGCAGTATTTTTTTGTCCAGCTGTAAACCAGGTGTTAATTACAGCTCATATATGTTCCCAGTAGCGTTTTTGCATGAAACTGATACCTCGGCAAAACTGCAACTATGATATCTCAAAATGCTTCCTTACACCCTCCCTGCATTTTCAGCACTAGCTGGTGTTCAGCACTACCATTTCTTTAATGCCTGTATAGTACTGATATTTGCTAGTTACATACATCCAGCTATACATATAGATGCTGAAAATAACAGAAGATGCATTATTTCCTTCTTAGCCCACACAGAGAAATTACAATATGAGTTTTTGGTGAGGGGCAGAGGGGAAAGCTTTTCAATGTTTTATAAACAGCAGAGGCAGGACTGGCAAAAACCACCTGCGTCCTCAAGGACAGTTTTCCATGACTGAAGCTTCACATGCTATGGAAGCTTGATGCAGAAGGCTTTAAAGTTTTATGCCTAGTTTGCTTTGGACTGATCTAAGAACTCCAATTTTCTCATATTTGAAAATCAGCTCTCAGATCTCAGAACAACTTTGAGAGAGTATTAGAGCCCCCTGGGGAGGCTTAATGAAAGTGCTGAGCTGGCTGTTCTCCCTTTACTATTCCAACAACTACTGATTAGAGAAGGACTTGTGTGTCAGGTTGCAGTCACTCTCTGTAGAGATTTACTCACACAAATCCACCTTACAGAAAAAAAAAAATCCAGGCTACTTGCAGCATTATGCATTCAAAATTTCACTGCAAGTTTTTTATTCTCCAGTACTAACAGACAGACACAATAAGGCAATGGAGGGGGCTAAGAGAATAGCGCTTTCCCTAAAATAGCAGTCTGCAGGGGTAGCAGCATGCTACCATCCACAGTCCAGCTGCTCAGCCCTGCAGCACCACAGGTATATTCCTCTTCTGCTTTCAATTATTTGTGATAGCTCTTAAATGCTACCCAGCCTCTGCCTTCCTGCACTGTAGTCACTCAGGCTTTAGTTGCCATTGTCAAAAGGTTTCCTAAGAAGGCATAAACACATGCCAGTAAGGACAGAAAGCCAAGGAGCACTGGAGAAAGTCAATGCCTGGCACATTCCCTTCTGCAATGCCTAAATGCACCCGGAGCTGGCCCCAAGCCATTTGCTTCCTCTTGAAGCATAAAAACAAGCAAACACTGAAAAACCTCAGGCTCTCCCTTTAATCCTGTTCTCTTTTGGGGCAACAATCGCTGGGCTCTTCTTTCAGTGAAAGGACAGGAACCCCTACAGTGCTCACATGCACCTGCGAATGCTAGTTTTACCTCCTCTCTTGTTAAGTTCTTGCCCAGTCTCTGTGCTGCTTATGAGCTCTTCAGGGTTCACACCACATCTGTGTCTTGTCTGTACACAGAGCCTTCCTCTCATTAAAAAGGCTCCATATTATGTAGTCACTTTTCAGATTGGGTTGTACTTTAATTATCAGTATAAACTGGAATTTTATTTGGTCTACAGTGAAAATATCATACTTTGAAATTAACTATGGTGCTAAGTAAACTAATAACTTCATAGATTTTCTAGGAATGAAGCCTTGAGACTTAATCAAAAGGACCAACACTGGAGAAATTACTTTTTACATTTTGATTAAATCTATTTGAACCAATACAAGGAAAATGAAATATATATTGAGGGAAGAATCCAATAGAATAACATTGCTTTTGCATCATATATTAAAATAAAAAATAGAATATGTGAAAAATTTATTTTCAGCTGAAATTGGCTGAAAAGGAATAATCTTGAGATCTCCAAGGAATTCATCCTACCTACAACCCCCCCCAAAAAGAAGTGAGTGAGAAGGGAAAAATGGAAAGTAATTATAAAGGGAGCACTATTGTGTGAGAACTTGTAAAAATAAAACATTCTAGTATTGAAAACATGATGCTTTATAAGAAAGTACATAATAGAATTAAGGTATATTTAAGATATATTTCTACAGTACGTATAAGGTATATTTTTACGTACATTCTAGAATCCCACTATTAAGTATTTCCCTCAGCTACTGGGAAAGTACATAAACATGTAAACCTCCTGGCTCTTGGGGTTTGCAGACAAACAGAGAAATACATAGGATCATATGTGAGCATTTTAAAAACCAAAGAGAGCCTAGCTGTCAATGAATATACATGACAACAGAGTTATATCTAATGCTTATTCTTTTGACATTCCCTACTTAACCAAAAAAAAAAGTTGAAAGAATATTAAAATAATGAAGTAATGCTTAGAATTCCAGAAATGCCTGAATCAAACTTTACTTTTAAACTTAGATCTGTCTCAGTAGCTCATGTGTTATACCAAAATCTTTATATACAAAAGGTGGTGTTAGAGATACAGCAACAACCCCACACTAGATCATTTATAATCACCATAATGATGTCGCTGTTCACATCAACAGCAACATGCAATGTCAGCATCCTGCAACTAAAGGTAACACACAGCAGAGTAGTACCATGTACCAAAAGAGGCAAAGGGTAAGAAGCTTCAGTAAGTAAAACACCTGTCATAGGTAACAAAATTTGATTTTTTTTTTCCTTATTTATTGTCCTTGAAGTTACACATGCTACAAAATTATCTGCCAAGATCCTCACCATTTGAAAGCATTAGACCTGCTGCTGATGAGTCAATTTGTTGCTTTAGGGCATATTCTGTCCATCCCCCTACAGACCTCTTCATTCTGACCTGCAGAAACTCATATCTTAACGTCGCTTTTTCTCCCCTTCCCAGGATTTTGCTCTCCAACACCCAGTGAGTAACATGAGCAGGGGGAATCAGTCAAGTGCCTCATGGTTCTGCTGATCTATGTTGTCGCCTTGCAGGGATGAAAGACTTCAGTGCACAGCACAGTGGACTGTGCACAGGCTGGGAGCTGCATGAGTTTCAGCCTTCAGGAGGGACAGGGAATCCCTCCTGTGGCAACTAAATCTTCCTGTAAACTCTATGGGCGCTCCAAATGCAAGCTAACTCTAGATTCTGCACGCTCACTTTTGCAACACCTTTATACCTGTGTGGATCTAACTGCAAATGTCTTTCCTTCTACCACGACTCCCTTTCCATTGCCTAGACATGAGCTACCCACAATTTCAGCCAAATTCCTTCCTTATGTCCTCAGTGAGACAATGAATGTCCTGTAAAAGTTGAGGGGTTTTGGACTACATGCTAAAATTCCTTCTTGTCTCACTGCAGCCACTGAACACAACTCGCAGATTGTACCCTGTGAATGGCCATAGAGATGATAACAATGCCTGATCCTTGATATCATGAAACGCCAGAGGTGAAGTTTGCCATGAAATGTCTGCTTTTCGGTAGTGCCTTATAAACCGGCGTAATAATTATCCAGTTACAGGAGAAGTTAAATATTATTACCAAGGTGCAGAATACAAGAATCCAAATTTCTTTATCTTCTCTTGTCTTAATGCATGATCCTGGAAAAACCTCTGCACTTCCTCATGCTTCTGTTCTCCTGTTTTCAAAAACTGTGTTTGTTCTTCTTTGGATGATAACACTGTATTTGAATAGACACTGAAGTTGGCAGTGAGCAACTTGCACAGTCTAGATCTTACTGTTCCCCCTACATCTTGCCAAAAATAAAAGATAAAGCATGCTACAGTTACTTGAAATAACTTCTAATTCGTGATACGTGCACTTAATCACGGTCATTTTAAAATGCATTTATCTAAAATCTTAGATTAAATTCTGTAGAAGGGATGTCTAAATTCAGAAATTATTCTCTTGTTTTTATTAAAAGCCATGGAAAGTAAGACTGCATTCTTATCACATCTATTGCATTTAATATCTTGTGAAATACGGTCCAAGTACTAAAGTGTAATAGAATTCATGTGATTCACAAAGATGAAGAATATGCCTCAGCCATCATGAAAGTGACAGTTACTTGATGCTCAGAAGCACTAATAGGTAGTAAATATAAGGCCTGAAACAAGAACTGGTGCTCAGTGAGAATGTTGGGACAGCTCACACAACCAGAGTGCTGCAATGGGCAGAAACAGGGCTTGAAAGAAGGACAGACTGGACAGGTCAGACAGGGACATCACCTTTTACGTGAGAGAGCAGTGGGGATGCATGGATCTCTGCCTTGGGCTGGATGATGAGGTGGCTGGGAGCTGATGGGCAAGGACTAGTGGGCAGACCCTAATGTTAGGAAACGTGTTTATGAAGGGTTAGGAAGATTGACACTGATGAGGGATGTGGGGAGAAAAAGAAAGCTTTCTATAGGTAAAGGAAGGAAAAAGAAATACTGGGGAATATGTGGGTCCACGGCTGAATGGGTCAGGGATCTAGAACTAACAGACATGGGAATGGCCAAAGTAGTCAATGCCTTCCTCACTTCAGTCCTTAGAGATAAAGCAATCCCAGGTCACTAAGACCAGTGGGACAGACTAGGGCAAGGAATAATTAGCCTTGGTTGAGGAGGATCAGGTCACAGAACATTTAAACAGACTGGATACTCATACGTGCACAGGACCTGACCAGTTGCATCCACAAGTGCTGAGGGAGATGACCCATGTCATTGTGATGCCATTCTTAAGTATCTTTGGAAGGTCACTGCAAATGGAAGAGGTCCCTGAAACCTGGGGAAAAAGCAAATATCCACCCTATCTTCAAGAAGGGCCCAAAGGAGGATCCAGAAAACTACAGACTGATCAACCTCACCTCAGTCTCAGAGAAGGTGACTGGGAGCAAATAATCCAGGACACCATTTCCAGGTATTTTGAGGAAAAGGTGACTGGGAATAGTATGCATGTATTTATGAAGGGCAAATCCTGTGTGACCAACCTGATAACTTTCTATAATGAAATGACTGGCTTGGTGGACGAATGGGAAGTGGTAGTTGTTTATCTTCACTTCAGCAAGGATTTTGACACTGTCATCTGTAAAATTCTCAGACAACCTGACGAAGCATGAACTTCAAAATGGAGGCTGATTGACAGCTGCCTGAACTGCCAAGCCCAAAGGGTTGTAGTCACTGGCACAAGGTGCAGCTGGTGTAGGGTCATCACTATGGGTATGCTACAAGGATTGAGACTGAGTACCGTGCTGTTTAATAATTTTATCAATGGCCTAGAGATGGTGGGACAAGAGTGCGACCTCAGCAAATGTGCAGGTAATTCAAAACTGAGATGAGTGCTGATACTCAGAGGGACCTGGACAGGCTAAAGAAATGGGCCAATAGGAACATCATGATGTTGAAGAATAGAAAATGCCAAGTCCTGTACTTGGGGAGAAATAACCTCCCACACCAGCACAGGCTGAGGTCTGACCAGCTGGAAAGAAGCTTTGACAAAAAATGCCTGGACGTCCTAGAATTTGAGTATGAGCCCGTGACGTGCCCTTGCAGTAAAGGCAAACAGCCTCCTGCATTAGGAAGAATGTTGTCACCAAGAGGTGCAATGTCATCGTTCCTCTCTGCTCAGTGCTGGTGAGAGACATCTGGAGAACTGTGTGCACTCCTGGGCTCTCCAATGCAACAGAAACACAGACATACAGTAGTGAGTCCAGCAAAGGACCACAAAGATGATTAAAAGACCGAGGCTTCTGTCATACAAGGAAAGGCTGAGGGAGCTGGGAGTCTTCAGCCTGGAAAAGAGAAAGCTCAGGGAGATATTATCACAGTATATAACTACCTTATGGGCAGACTAAAGAAGATGGACCCAGACTACACCCAGTGGTACCCAGTGACAGGTGAAGCAGCAACAAGCACAAATCAAAATACACAAAATTCCATTTAAACATAAGAAGGAACTTTTTTTTTTTTTTATTGTGAAGGTGGCTGAACACTGGAACAGGATACTCAGAGAGGCTGTGAAGTCTCTATCTCTGGAGATAATAAAACTTGGGTGGATACAGCCCTGAGCAGTCTCCTGTGGCTGTCCTGTTCTGGGCAGGGGTGGGACTGGGCACTGTCCAGAGGTGCCAGCCAGCCTGGATGCTTCTGCAGTTCTGTGGTTGGAATCTTGGTGAGACCCAATGGTAGCACAGCACAGCCTCAGAACAAAAATTGGCCATGCTGTGCTACTGACAATGGGGTCTCAGCAAGAAGGAACAGCATCTGAAATCTGTGTTAAGAAATTATCAGCATCACGTGCTTTGAGCAAACTCAGACACCACCTGAGAAAAAAAAAAAAAGCCTAAAGAGGGATGAAACCAACATTTATTTCTGTCTCTGTTTTCTAATGGCAGTCTCAGCCACTTTTCTTGACCATCCATGTTTTGGCTTGAGTTTTGGCTTTTGCCTTTCCTAGTTGCTGTGTCAGGGGACACAGTGTTGAGGTATCCCCTATGCCAGCTTGGCTGCTGAGCTGCCACGCGCCATTTCTGCCCTGCAGTTCTGTGGCCAGCAGCCTGGTGAGAGGGGTCTGCGCACCCAGGGTACCCCTGCTTACTGTGGTCCACAGGCACCCACATGGCTGGTCGCTTGCTGAGAAATTGCATGTGGTGCTCCCAGTGGGGAAGGAATTCACACCCATGTTTTTCAAAGCACTGGAACCTGCTTCATCCCTAGGAGGATGAGCCAAGCTTATGGAGCAGGCTGCTGACCTGATTATCAGGCTCTTGGAAATCTTACTTCTTCTTGACTCCACCTGATTGAAAGAAGCACCAGGTTTGTTGCAGTTCAGCAGCCCAAGTCCCCCGATCAGCCTCTTGGGACAGCCCTTTCAGGCAGTCACAGCCCACCTTGTTTGACCACTGCTGCTGCGACAGACGTGTCTGCCCCCATTTCACAGCCCTGCAGCCACCACCAATAGGCATAGCCAGCATCTTCACCTGCTTCACACCTCCATGAACAAAGACATGCTTGGTTTGCTGGGGTGCAGCTCAGAGCCAGCAAGGAGCTGCAAGGGCTCCACAAAGACTGATGTCGTTGTGATAACCCAAGTATTTGCATGGCAGCCCACACGCCTGTGGTTTGCACACAAAGCAGTTGTGCCAACTGTGAGGGCTGTGTAAGATCATCCTCCAGAAGGTTACCCAGGACAGTGACAATGAGTTGAGGAACCCCATAGAGCCTCAGTCAAGTAAATGGGACTGTGCCTGTGCAGAAAGGGCCATGCACTTTTGAGTCTTTTTACATGCTTGTAATTTTGGATGCTGCCAAAAAGAAAAAATAAATCCCAAAATAGCCACAGATTTTAAGCTCTAGTATATAACAGGTTTTGACAGATTTGATTGTACCAATTAAGAAATAAATGAAAATACACATAAGAGGCTTGAATAAATGTTTTCTCTAGTCTCACTGTAAAGGGGAAAAAAATGTCATGTGAAACCTTACATATTTATACCAAAAGCAGGCCACAATACCCTTTATTGTATATCACAACTCCCACTGAAAATTTGTTTTTCCATAGCATTGTATGTGTTTCGCTAACTGACTCAATATGCAAAGTATTATATCACAAACAAAATTGTATACAAATGTCAGGCCTTCCTGGACCCTGGACTGGTCTACTCTAGCCCAGCCTAGTGACGAAGTATCCCCATTTGACTACAGCAGAGAGGCCAAATCTATGTAAACAAGGGGATGATTTTGTTTATGATTGCATGCTGAATTTAAATGAAGATCTACTAGGCATATATTCTTGAGGGTGGATGGTTGTATTAGAGCAGCTCTCTATCAGATTTTTAAAATTCATCTACAAAATGAACCACTCATGGGGTAGGTACCACATTTCTCACAGAGAGTCCTGTTGTGTGATGCGTTCTCAACAAATATTCATTTACTACTTCAGCCATCTGAACTTTTTTTTTTCCTAGGAAGGGCAATGCTTACTTGGTTTTCACAGCTGTTACTCAGTCCAGCCACAATCTGGTGAAGGCAAGGACTTGCACTAACCCAGCAGGACATCAGGGTGCAGAAAGTGACAATTAATTACTTTATCCTTTGTCACTGTCTTGAGTGGATTGATTTAATCAGAACTGATCAAGGGGATAATTCCATCTAACCCACAGACTTTCATGCCATGGCCTTTGAGCACAAGGGAGAAATTTTAAAGCCTCATGTGTGGCCAGACAGCTGAACACCTTCCCTGGTGTCTGTACAAAAGACAGTGCTTAGACTCCAAAACCTCTGGCATTGCCACATCTGCAATGGTCATCAATTCAACATAGTTCTCTGACATCAGAAAGTAGGGAGCAAAATGATTTTTTGTAGAAATTGTTTAAATTACTGTCCTAACTCTGATTAAACAACTACAAACCCTGAATTCAGTAATAAAAGGGACTTCTTCCATGATTAGGGATGGAGATTTCAGACATTTTCCTAAGGAGAAGTGGATTCTCAGTGGCTGGTATAATCTCAGATTTCATATGGCAACAAACAAATCTGTATCTGTTTATTTAAGATGCAATGTGGCTTAACAGATGCCTACTCACTGTTTTTTACATTTGTTACATCAGACACTGAAGAATGATTAATTTCTTTTATATTGGATTTTTACTCATTATATAGGTAAAACTGTTCTAGGAATATATCTCAGTGTGATTTTTAAAATCATGACTGATACTTCTGGTTTATTACAAACTCAGTGTAATGAAACTGTGAGAGACTTTAAATACCAATTAACACATCCAGCTTCTAAATGAACTATGGATATGCCTACTACAGCATTTTATTTCATATCTGCAGTGCATTGTCAAGGGAAATGTCCTATCACTCCCACTTATCACGTTTGGATTCTCTTCATGATACAGTCTTGGTGCCTGCAGACATCCTATGCTTTTTCACAGTACCTTTCCAATGCAACCAAACTGGAAAATGCATTCCTCTTTTCCTACAGTATCCAAAAGAACCATCACAAGCAGACAGACAGTGTAGCCTCCAGATGTGCACTAAATTGCCTATCCCTTAACATCAACATCTACATATATCTTTTTTGCTTTCTCCCCCTTACTATGAGCACTCACAAGAATGGAATTCAGAGAAAGTAAAAGGGCTTGGTTCTTCATATAACAGTTGCTAGACAGTTGGCTCTTTCTGACAAAAGATGTTGCAAATGCAAAGCTCATACATGAGTTTAAGGGGACACTGGGCAAATTATTGGAACCGATTCTCTGAAGGTTATAAAAAAGACATATCGGTCATGCAGGGTTCAGAAAATCCCTAAACTGAAAATGGTCCTAAGGTGGCAAAGTTAACAAACAATTGAAATCCAGGTACATGCTTGTTCTTGCACTTCTCTAGGCATAAACTCATACTAACTGGGCCAATAAGATTTATGAGATGTACCCATAGTCTTAATCAGTTTTCCTGTTCTCACACACTTTAATATTGTGTATTGCCTTTATACTGTTTCATAAGACATATAGATATGTGTTCAGTACAACACAGCTGATAAGAATGCCTTATTGTACATTTCAGATATGCTACAAATGACAGAATGTATCTGAAAACCATTTGGAAATGCCAACAACCTACAAAGTGGATTTAACAAAAAATGGGCTAAGTTGTGTGAAATTATTAGACAGACTAATTATGACCTCATAAGAAATACACTAACTCTATAACATTCTGTATTTTGGAAAAGTCCTGAGGGATGGCAGCATAATTTTCTTGAAGATCAAAAACTGAAAGCATTACATATCCTGTATCAGAAAAAAAGAGTTCACAGGAATAGCCTTTCTTCCACTGTCATTCTCGACATAAAAAAATGAAGGATAAATTCCTGCATGTGAAACCAATTATCTTTCAGAGGTGTTAAATTTTTGATTCTGACAACAAAAACAATACTTTTCAAAGTATATGAGCAACTTCCATCCAACTCCATTTTTGTTCAGTGGTGAAAAATTTCGATTATATTTTGATTAAGAAGAGGGCATACATTTTTTTTTTTTAGATATACAGTACATTCTGCATCTAAATATGAAATACAAGGCTTTTAACAGTACAACCACTTTTAATCAATAGCTTTTTCATATTTCAATTCCACATATTTTTTAATACTGCCATTAATTACAGAAGTTCTGTGATGTGACTGAACATTTTTATTGATTATCTTGCAATGGGTAAGTGCTTGCAAGTTTAAAAAATATATAATTTCTTCACAAATTAAGATGAGACATACATTGATAAAGACCAAATTGATAAAATATTGAGAGGAAAAATTGTAGAAACATATTTAAAATTATTTTGTATCCTTATTAAATTTCTTATGGTTGTGTATCATCTTACTGTTTCTGGCTCCTGTTGCAGGTGTGAGCTCTTGAAACACCCAGAAGCTGAAGATCCCAGCAGAGCATCTCAAGATTAGGTTCCACAGTGAGTAGTAAGACATAGCTTTGGCTTTAGAAGTGCTGAGTTTTATTAATTCAAAATTGTTGCTATAGGCCTAAAGCTTCACCAGTTAAGGTATTATTTTTATATACTTACAGATTTTTCACTATTGTTTTGTAAGTTGTTGCAGCTAGAATTGTTACACGCAGCCTTGAAAACCACAGGAAGTTTATTAATGTTTTGAAAATGCTTCAGTGGTTTGTAAGAACAATCTACATCTGTTCCTGTAGGGACAGGTGTAGTGGTGTGGTTGTAGGGTATGCAAAGCAAATGTCAGGTGCTTATAGCAACAGGCATGAGAAACATATCAACATTACCAACCCATGTGTTGGTAACACTTGTGATACAGACCAGTACACTGGAACAGTCATGAATGAACTATGGGGTTTAGAGACTATGGGCAAGCATTACTGGCTACACATGCAGCAACAGCGGAGCACGGAGCTGCAGAGATACTTGGCAGGTTAGTGAAGAGCTGCAGGTGCGAATACAAAGGGGCAAGAGATGCACTGTAGTGGCCATGGGATGTGCGGCCATTGTACACATGCAGAAAAACACCTGTGCCTCGGAGTCACAGGCCCCGAGCCCACACGTAGAACGAAGACTCAACGGGCCAGGCAGCGAGCAGCTGGTTTTCAGCGCTGTTAGCACGGCTCGTCGGGCAGGGCCGGTCGCTTGGCAAGGCCCAGTGCACCCAGGGCACGCTCTGCGCGCCCCAGGCCCCTGGCTCGGCCACAGCGTCGCCCAGCGCCTCCCGCCGGAGGGGCCGGGGAGGACGGGGCCACGCGGAGCCGCAGGCCCGGCTCCGCCGTTCCTCCCGCCTTAAAATGGCGGCAGCCGGACAGCACCACCAGCGCCGACGGCTCCTCACTGCCATTTTCCGAGGGAAGGAGGCGTGGGGGTCCTGTGACAGGCTGCGCTGGAAGGGGGAGGGCGGCCGCCGCCGAGCCCAACTTCCTGCTCGTCCCGCCCGGCGGCGGGGGCTGTGCGACCCCCGCAGCGGCCAGCGCGCCGCGGCCCGGCGCCCTCCTCCCGCCCGCCGGAAGTGGCGTCAGGCGGCCGCGGGCACGGCCCAGGCAGCACCCGTGCGGCCACGCCCCTCGCGCGGGCCTCGCACCGCCTCCCGCTCGCCCCGCCGTCCGTCCCGCCGCCTGCCCGCCGCCCCGCGTGCGCACGGACCCCCGCGCGGCAGTGGGGCCCGGACACCGCCCGGTCTGGCTGGAGGAGCCGCCCCCGCCCGCCCCGGCCTGTCCGTTAGGGCAGGCCCCGCCTCTTCCGGGCCTCTCAGGCTGGGCCGCCGCCTCCTCCTCCCTCGCTCGCTCTCCCTTTTGTGAGTTATAGCAACCGTTGCCTTGTGAATCAAGCGCCATAGTCACCGTAGTCCTGGCGACTGTTACCCATCAACAACAACCGCTCCTCTCCTGCTCCTCCTCCTCCTCCTGCTGCTGCTGTTCCTCACCCCCTTCCTCATCGTCACCCACAACAACAACAACAACAGCCACCTCCAGCAGCAACGACAGCGGGAGCACCGCCGCAGCCCGCCGCAGCCCAGGTGAATGTCCGTGTCGGGCGCACGCCAGCCCTCCCTCCGCTCTCCCTCCCCCTCCTCGCAGCATCCGGGCCGGGGCTGCTCCCTGGGGCTGCGCGCTTGGTTGCGGTGCAGCGGGGGGAACGTGGGTCGCCCTCCCGGGTCCCCCGCTTTCCCCCGCGCCTCCCCCACTTCGTCCCTCTTCCTCGTTCTTCTCCCCCCGGCTCCCCTGCACCCCGGGCCCGCTGCCCGGCCCCCCGCCCCGGGGGTGGTTTGCCGTTGGGTGGGGAGCGGCGTGCGGAGCGGGGCGGTTGGGATGGGGGTGTCTGTTGGGCGGGGAGGGGAGCTGGCCGCGGTACGGAGTGAGGAGGAGGAGAGGCTTGGCGGTGATGGGGACGGCGGCACGCTTCTGGGACCTCCAGACAATCGCTTGAATGCGGTGGGTATGCATCTTCCTTGGACTCTCGTTTGCACGGATGAGGGAGTGTGGAAATCGGGGAACGAGGCTCTGGCCGCAGTCTAAGGTTGCTGACTTTAAACCCCCAAAAAACCGTGGGGGTGGGAGGGAAGATGCAGCCAGAGACGGGTCCTCTAGCCCACCGGGGAGCAGGGGCTGTTTTTCCCCTTTCACTTGTAGGGGCCTTGTTCTGATTTGATGTGACTGCTGAATGCTGCAGATATTCGTGAACTCGCTATGTCTTTTAATGATGCTCTCACCATGTTGATCATATCAGTCACATTTCTGTGCTTTAAATTTTTCTTTTATTCATAATTAATGTTGCTGGTTATTTTAGGGCAAGCTGTATTTTCTTTGTACTGTGTTTTCTTGTTTACCCAATGCCTCCACCCGTACACACACAGAGTATCAGGGTTTTTTTCTTGCACTCCTTCTGCAGGGGGTTATTTTTTAAATGATGCTTTCATACTGCCAGTGTAGTATGGAACAGTGCATGTGTAGATCTAGTTTGTGCACAGTGAGTTATGTTCATGTGGAGAGAATCCATTTCCGTTTCCTTAAACTCTCCACAATGAAGGAAATCCAAGACATGGACTGTCAGTTTGTGTGCTGAACAGCGAAGAAAGGAGAAAAAAAGACATAGTATTAAAAAAAAAGTCTTTGTGATTTTGTTGTTACTACTATATTTCGAGAGTACATTTGGGAAAGAGAGAAGAGGCAGATCTTTACCTATCAAGGAGCTGTAGTAGAAATTTTATTATTAATGAGGATGTTTTGCATTTTTTTCATCAAAAATGCTTTTTTTTTTTCATCTTTTTGTGATTGCTTATTATGATCTAAAGATTTGTGTTGTCAGCAGTGTCAAATCATACTTTATATACTTTTAAAATTCTTTCAGCTAAAGTGAATTTTTGGCATCTGTTATGGGAATGGAATTCTCTTTTAACTCTCTGTATCCAGTTGCACTCTCCCTTTTTGACTTGTCAAACCATCTGTCATTGTGGCAAGCTTTTTTTCTTTTTGAAGTGATGACTTATTTACTCTCTTATTGCCTTATTTATTAAAACAGTTAGGAAAAAAGATATTCTTGTTTTTAATCTAAAACCTACATTTTAATGGTATATATGTTTTTTTTTATATCTGTAGAACCTGGTGTAAAATGCAGGGTTTCTCATTTCAGCAACAATATATTTGTCTGTCTCACGCTGGAACGACCAATGAGTTTGACAGGGACAATTTTTCCAAGAGGCTGTCAACTACAAAATGTGCTAAGTGTGCACTGTTAATATTTCTTGAGCTAAGGCATCTTGGCTCTGTTTTGGTTTGTTTTTGTTTTTTATTTTTTTATGTATATTTCACGGGCCAACAAAAACTTAGAAAATACATTATTTTGAATAATGACCAAAGGTCTCTACATTGTAATCTTTGAATGATTTTGCTCAAGATGAAACCACTGAGTGCTAATTTTCTAGGTCCTGCTGTCAAATAAGTTCTGAAGACATTAAGAATTTTCAGGGTGAGTTATAGTGCCGTATCACTTATATGGCACATTTAAATCTTAATGTATTTGTTATTAGTTTTATTGAGTAGTTTATGAGATTCATTGGTTGTGAAATCATTGCTGGCATCTTCTGTTGTTGAAAAGAGAAGATGTCAGTTCTGCACCATGCCTTTCTTGAGTAGCCCTCTTACAGCAGGACAGAGTACTGCTCGGGATTGAATCCTTCCTGGATGTTGAAATCTGTCTGTTCAGAACAGGTATCCTGACCCCTGGTAGCAAAGGAAAGTGTGTCCATAGGCTATGAGACAAACTTTCTGTTTTAACTGTGTGAGAAGACCTACAGAAGTTTCTTAAAAATTGGATTAAAAGTACATGATTCTGTCCAGAAACAAAGGCTGGTTTAGTACTATTTAGCCACATTTTATTTAGGCAATGACTGCAATTTGGAAAATAATAATGCGGCTGTAATCACCTCTTTTAAGAATATTGACTGTACTGAGAAAAGTATTGACTCTTTATTCTCTCTGAAATACTGTAATGATCACAGATGAGATCTGGATTATGCATTGTGATTCCCTGATGCCTTCAGCTATCAAGATAGTTGGTGTTTGTGATGGTAACCAGTGTTTGAATGTGAGGTGGCTTCTGATTTTTTTTTTATTCCTTGGTTTTCATGACTTGGACTATGTAAATATCTGATTGTGTTTCAGCATACCCTAACAGGCCTTTCAAGATCATATGCTCTGTTGTGGTGTTTGTGAACTAACCTAAATTGTGCTACTGTGGAGAAAGCCATTCCAGAATGTAGTGTAGGTAAACGAAATGGGAATCAAAGGCACAATGCTGTTAAAGAGTTTAAAGTTCGTGTGCTTTATTTGAGAATAGGTTCAGGTTTGTTAGCACTAACCCATTTCTTGTTCCTGTCTGGTAGAGTATGTTAATCACAAAACTATCTACAGAAATAGATGTTACTGTTTCTTTTTGTTTACTAAACTCTACATTGAGAGGGAAAGCTGTTACTGTTTTCCTCTCTTTTTAGTTAAAATGTAAGCAAGTATCTAAAAGGCAACAATCTTTTATCATTGTAGTTCCTTTTGGTGTTCTAGCTAGTATTGCAGGTTTTCATGCTTTACTTTGTCCTCCTATGAAAGGCATCCTTCACCCTAAAAATATTCCATATTAGTTGTATTTTTACCTGCAGTCTCCAAAAGCATATCAGCTGCAGATATTGTCATGTAGAATACTTAAAAAAATGAGTAGGTTGTTAAAAATATAAGATACATGACTCCTAAAGCCTTTAAAAAAAATTGTTTTCACTTGAAATGACATGTGAATGCATCACAAATACAGACAGCTTAAAAAATAAGCTTTCGGTGGTACTGTAGTGTCCTTGTAGTTGGAGTTCCATTTCAAAATCAAACTTTGTCAAATTAACATATTAGGATACCAAAAGCAGTGTATTTTTAAATTATGAATGAAACTACTTACTTTTTTTACTAAAAATGAGGGCTGAAAAATTAATGAGGCTTTTAAAATGAACAGGCTAACATTTAAAATGATGTTTTTCTGTTAGCCACAAGTTTATTATTTATGTATTGCTGGTAAAGTTGGTTGTCAATTGTAACTATATTTCTCTTTTCTCACAGATGCTATGTGTACCTGTATTTTGGAAATTTGAGGAGCAGTACATATATTGATTTGGCTCAATCTAGTTTGTTAGGGACAGATGGCTGATTTAAACAGGTGTCACTTTCATTTCTTGTGCATTGTGTTGAGACTTCCAGAGGTTTACAAAAGAGCTGCCTAAAGCAGGTGGTGAGCTCTGCTTCTGCCATTAGCAAAATGTACTTTTGTAGGCAATTATTTTCCCAGTAACTAGGTGCATTTTAATAGTTAACTTGTCATATCAGAGTTTGAAGTGTTCTATATAGTACAATCATGTTATTTTTTAATTCTTTTCTCACTGGACTTTTAAAAGAGATGTGACTGTTTGAGTGTAAAATTTAGTGCTTTATGACTGTGTGGTTAGCTGTAATCCTAATACTTTTCATGCTCACCCAGAGAAGATTCATTGCTTGATGAAATATTTTGTTTCACTAGATTACTTACCTTTATTTTTTTTCTTGAAGAATATTTAACTTAAGAATATTTTAATAAGAATAGCCTATTATTTATAACATGGGATTAATGTTTATTTTTAGTTAGTTTCTTTAAAATACAAAGAGGAAAGAAAATCCTAAAAATTCTGTCTTTGAAATACATTGATAATGTATATGGAAGTTGTTTAAATCTTATTGAAATATTTCTACTTTTTTTTTTTTTTTTTTTTTTTTTTCCTGCACATTGCAATATAGCAAACTTACTATTTTGGCAATATTGTGCTAAAAATGTTGAGATAAATGAGCTGCTCCATATCTGAGTATGTGTGTGTCTGTACACACATACACACTTAAAATATAATCTCTGAACATATAGTTACATGTAAATTGCGTAACTTATGTCTGTATAGCATATAGCTGAAACAGTTTTTACTGACTGAAATGAATTTTTGCTGATCTGAAAAGCTAGGTGAACCTGAGAAATGCATGCATTTTGGAGTGGTGTTTATTGTATGTTATACATTCTAGGAGATAAAAATATGCACCCCTCAGAATAACCCAAACCATCCAAAAACAAATAAAACCCACCAGTTTAAAAATTGTATCCTCTACATACGTATGAGTACCACTATGTTTAATTCCAATAATTTCTATATGGCTATACATGAACCCGACAGATTAGAAATTCATTCTTGTAAGTTCTGTAGTTTAATAATATCTATTATTTTGCCACACACTGTGAGGTTAATACAGCAATGCTTTTTTCGTGTGTATGGGTGGATAATAGTGTCTAGTTCAGTGTAGTTTCCTTTTGGAAGTATTTGCAAAGGTGGATGCCAGAATTGGGAGAGTATACCTAAATTGCTTGGTTTTGCACACTATATTCGATTGCTTTTCCTGTTCCATTGTGGTAAGTTTTTTGTCTTTGGTCCCCTAACTATCCAATATAGTGGCACAAAATCAAGAGGTGGTGGACTATATTGTAAGTTGTATTTAATAAAGTATTTTCCTGTTTTACTATGTGCATTTTAATGAGACTTAAAAGTTTAAATTCTAGCAATTCAAACTTCCTTTGTAAATTCCTAACTTAGTTCTAACTCTACTTTTTAAAATTCTTACATGACATCCATAACAATACTATGGGAACACTACAGATTGTATATTATTCACTAAATTTGAGTGTACTTGTAGCATTTGGAACTTTTATTCGTGAATTACAAGAGAAAAAAAATATCTAGCACTATTTTTAAAGGTCATTTCATCCACCCACGGACCCACTACATTGAGTATAGCTTAGCTTCTTGGATGTTCTCTGAGTAAATAATTTCTTTAGTTCTTTCATGTTGTTCGTATTGAAGTCTTATTTCAAATAAGTTTATAAGGTCTTTAAGACAAGAACTGTGTCTTTAGATTGTGTTCAGGCTTTGGATGCTACCACTACAACTTATGACTCAAAGCCAAGTAAATGGTTTCTCTCTTCTATTACTTCATAGTAATTAATCTGTGTTTTCTCTTACATACCACTTCAGGGATATTTTCTAAACACTTAGAGGTGTAGTTAAGTCATGTGACATTGCAAAGCAGAAACAGAAACAACCAAATCTGTTAAAAGGTACAGTATGTTACTTTGCAGGTATCATTGAGTCAGTTTATTCTACTTCAGTGAAGGTGTTCTCTTTTCTTGGCGGATTAATCATTTTTCTGCGTTGTTAACTATATTATCTTGAGAAGAATGAAAATGTTTAATACGAGCCAGAACTACTTACAGCACAGTTCCTAAGGCTATAGATAGTTATTTATTATGTTTCTGTGGAGCTAAAATTAGAAGATACATTTTTATCTCCAATGAGTTAGTTCATGTCTGCTGAATTTTGATGCATTGTATAATGTTTCTGGAGTACCCTTGGTCTGATTTTCTTCCCCCTCCAGGATAGCTAAATTCTGGAAGGGAAGCAAGGGAAAGCAGTCTTGCTTATGTAGCTCCCTTAATCTGACAATTATATTGGATGTTAATAGGCTATCTGAAGGGTTTACTTGCTAGTGGATTAGATGACCAGGATTGTGAATTTGAGTTAATGTCTTTTGGTGTGATCAACATTATCCACAAAACATTTACAGAACTTGCTATCGATCTGTGTAGCCTCATCTAAGCAAGAAGAGATAGTATCATCTGAGTGTTTTTTTCCTTATCCCTTGGTAGTGTTTTGGACTTTGAACAGCTGAGAGTGCAATTTGACAGTGCAAGTCTTTGATGACTGGAACTGCAAAAAGGAACTGGTATTTACTAAGGAGGACTAAATCTACTCATTATAGGTAGGTGAAAGCAAAAATAACAAAATAATTGTAGTTCTCTTACCATTGGAAGAAGTGGTAAATATCAGGATTTCTGTCTTATGTTAAAAGTCTCATAAATTTGAAGATTCACCTTCTATTTAACTGCTGCAAAATGTTTTCAGAATTCTCCACTAACTTCTTTTTTTCTAGAAAGGTGTGTGCTGTATTCCTACCTCTGTATTGTTCTGTAACTTGATGTAAGCAGGAGAGACAACAGAGTTACAGCTTTAGTGAAGGAAGAATGTTTCCCACGCGACATTGTTGTTGACAAGATGACCACTTCCTCCTGTACACTTCCATCCTACATTGATAAGGTGTAGTTTTTCCATATGAAGGACATGTGGCTGTACACAAGGGGTTTTTAATTTGTATTTCTATTTAAGTTTTTACACACTATGTTTATTATTAGGATTCAATGTTAATTGCTTTGGGTCTCTTGGAGAATTTGGAAAGATACAGTAATGAAAATTTAGAACTACTCACCTTAAAAACCCATGCTTGCTTTTTAAAGTGCGTTTTAGGAAGAGTTGTTCCATAATCACCATTGTGAAACTAAATTTACTTGAAATTTCTGATTAAAAAAATAAAATAATTTAATTATCAGATCATGCATTTTACAGTTATTGAAAGTTAACGTTTAACTAAATATATATAGCTCTACGGACCACTGTGCTCATTTATAAAATTAATGTAGGATTTATGAATACTGTCGAGATTACTTCTGCAGAAATGTCTGGCTGTATTCAGAGTTACATTAGCCTTTGCTGGTGAGGAACAGTTGAACTATCTGCATAGTGGCTGACTTATCAAATTGTTAGACACGAGGTGGAATTGACATGCTACTTTGTTGAGCATGTTGTAGCTAAGGTAATGTCAACAGACAGGTTTCTGTTTAGTATTTAGTTCACTCCTATTTTATTTGGTCCACTCTTTGTTAAACCACTTACACTGAGTTGCTGTTTGCAAGGTAGTTGATAAATAACTCTTCTATATGCATTTTATTATTTGCTATCAGATTTAGTGAATGGAAAAATGTACAATCCAGGATGTTTTAAACTCCTCAGAGTTGATGCTGGGAAATATTAGTAGCAGTTCCCTGTAACTTCTAGAAAGATTACTCTTTGGACCTTCGGAAAGGCGCAAAAGCTCTTCTGTGAACTATACCATCCTTATGGTTGTTTTAGGGACTAGAACATGCTTAGCTTTAGAATGGAGATATGTTGTACGGAAATGTGGCTCCATTCCTGTATTTTGTGGAAATCCTTTTGCGTTCAGATTGTGTTTTGAAGTGAGGCAAGTGTAAATGAGCTAAGATAAAAGCACAATTTTTAATGATGTTGCCTCTCCTTAGCTTTCCAGGTGCTTCCTAACTGAAGGTTGTCCTACATTTCTCTGTTTTTCTACAACTGCTCTGAAACTTCTTTGTACCGTAAGGAGCGTAGTCCTGACAGAGTATTGCAAGGAACAATAGTGAGCAGGTAAATTCATAGAGGTTTTGGTGTACTAGGTCCGTAGCTATGTGGAGATGATAGAGGCTTAGGGTTTTCTCAACCTCGGATGGGTTTACAGAATTCAGGTTTTGTGACTGGAGTTCACTTCACTAGCAAACTTATGGCAAACCCAGGGAAGGTTTAATTGCAATAGACTGAGAATTAGAGCTGGTCCTACAAAGCAATAGCATAATTTATCATGCTGGTTTATGGAACAGAGATTCTCTTGGTGGTTTAAAGGTTGTGTTTTTATGCTGGTTTGGTTGCAGTTGTTTGGTGTGTTTTTTAAATGGTGTTTCAAGTAAACCAGATGGTCCGTAGTGTAAGAGTATAACCTTACGAGCTGGTGCTGTCTGGAATGTTCAGCTTTCAGGTACATATCAGTAGTTGTTCAGGGAGGCAGGTCATACTAAGATTTAAATTTCAGATACTAAGATTACCTGCCATGATTCTGATAAAAGCTGCTTCCTTGACTCAGTTGAGGGATTGTGATGAATTAATTAACATCTGGTACTGGCCTGTATTTTTGATCACGGATGATCCAATTCCAGAAATTTGTGAGGATAGAATTTTCTTATCTTTTACAGTCAAGGCTTGAAGGTGTTCAGGATCTTCACTGATTGTCCTTGCCTTAGTATATATATTCTTCCCAATTTAATTCTGAAGAAACTGAGATTTCATGACTAAAAGGAAGAACTAGACATGGGATCATGATTTCAGTGCAGTGACCACCTTTCATGACCTAGTGAAGATACATTATTTATGTCATGTGTATGACAAACACATTTCAGGCAACTGAAATGAAGAGGAAATTTAGGATTACTCTATGTATGGAAGACTGCCTTTTAGGGATTCCCACTGCTTGATTTCAAGATGACATACTAGGTTGTATGGTGGGAATCTGCAAGAACTCAGTGCTGTAAATGTTAACACCCCGTAATGACTTGTGTCCTGAGCACAGTCATAAACTTGGGATACTCAAAGGTTCTTATGTCAGCTTAGTTGTGCTCTCACTTACACGTTGTGATCCAAGGACAGTAACTCTTCAGACACAGCTGAATTTCTTAAAAGCTCAACATCGACAGGCAGACCATCTGTAGCCTGCTGAAACAAGGTTAAGCTGTAGCCAGCAGTTCATTTTTTTTTTTTACTGTAATTAAAATAACTAATGTTTTTAATAAAGTGTAAGATTTTTCTTCGCACATTCATAATATAGGAAAAGGTATAATGGCAAGGCAGAAAAACAGATGTATCTGGTGGATAGGAAATTGGGAGTTATATTTTGGTCATCTGTGATAAAGGTAGGTCTGTGTGTGGGAAGTTGGGATCAGAAATGCTAAAGGAATTTTTCCAAAGTTTGTTGTACAGGAAGGGCAATGTAGCAGGGTTTCGCCACTAAAAGTGGCTTGAGAATGTAAGTGGGTGTTAACAGTGGGGATTGAGATGTTGATTGATAATATGTTAAGCCCTTTAATAAAATTAGCTGTGTCATCTCCATAAACTAAGCTTCCTGGTCACAAGTATAACTTTGTTTTATAGCTGTGCTTCTGAACTCACAACAATCTGCTCTCATTGGCTAATATTTATGTTTTGCTTTTAAAAATATGTTTGTTCTACATGGAATACTTCTGCCTTTCATGTACTGATTCAAAACCTTTTTACATACTCTACAGCATTCAACCTGCAAGTATGGAAGTGGTTAAATTTGCCATAAAACCAAAGGAGCAGAAGGTGCTTAGGGCACTCAGTGCTGTGTGGTGTCCTGTTTGTTTGTTTTTCCTCAAAGAGTGAAAGAAATGTGGCATATAATTTCATGGGAAGAAGAATGATATAGCAGGCATCTTTTTTTAGTCTAGGTGGCCCAACCTTTTCAAATGGAGTTACTTGTGTTATGGCAATGGATAAAACTGTTGATTTTGACATCACTCACTGCTGTCGTGCTGTTTCTATGTTACGTATGTTTTCTCAAACATGGTTGACTGTGCTTCACAGAGTGTTAGAAAGTGCATCTTTATTGGCTATGAATATGGTATTTTTGTGCTACTTAGTGAAATCTAGTACAAAAGTGGTCACTGAGAAAAGGACTCTCTTTTGACCTGCTTCTACAGTAATATACTGGCCAAAAGGCAGAGAAATACCGCTCCTGTGCAGCTGTCTAGATCTTCAGGCCCTCAGCCAATAATCTGTAGACCATGGGCTGGGGAGAGTGTGGCTGGGAAGCAGCTCAGTGGAGGAGGTGCTGGGTTCCTGGTGGCAGTGAGGTGAACATGAGCCACAGCATGCCTTGGCAGTAGGGAAGATCAACAGTGTCTCATGGGCTGAATGAATAAGAGTATAGGCAGGGAATTGAGGAAAATTATTATCTCACCCCTCTCCACACTTACTAGGCAACATCTACATCCATATCTAGTTTTGCCTGCACCCTCATGCCATTATGGGAAAGATGTTGGTAAACTGGAGTAAGTTCAGCAGAGGGCCACTGAGATGGTCAGGAGCTGGAGCACACGTCTGTGATGGGACACTGAGGGACCCGGGCTTGTTCAGTCTGGAGAAGAGAGAGTTTCAGGGGTCCTAAGAGCAGCCTTCCCTAATACCTACAAGGAGGTAATCAAGAAGAAGCAGCCAGGATTTTCACAGCAGTCCAATGTGGGAGCATGAGACACAATGATCATAATTTGAGACAAGAGAAGTTTAGACTGGAGATACAGAAAATCTTTTCCCCCATGAGGACAGCCCAGCAATGCAGCTTGGGCCAAGTGAGATTTTGCCATCTCTGTCCTTGGAGATTTTTAAGCCCTGACTGGCTAAATCCCTGAGGAGCTAGTCTGATGCCAAGTCTGAGCCTGTTTTGGGAAGGAAGTTGGACTTGAGAGCTCCTGAAATCTGTGGCAGCCTGAACTATACTATGGTTTTATTTGTGATTCTCACTCTACAGCAGAAGTTCTAGGCTGTGCTCTTGTTTGTCTTCTTTTTCTTGTTAGCCCGTTCCATTTCTTATGGGCTGCAACTGAATCTTCATCTCTGGAGGTAAATGAGGAGGGATTGTTGTGGAGTCTCCTTCCCTGGAGACATTCAAAACCCACCTGGACATGTTCCTGTGCGACCTCACCTAGGCGTTCCTGCTCTGGCAGGGGGATTGGACTGGATGATCTTCTGAGGTCCCTTCCAATCCCAAACATACTGTGATACTGTGATTGTCTCTAGAGTTAAAATCACAAAACCGTTGTCTTGAGATATATCACAAAGACATACTTTGAGTACCCAAGAGACTGTCTGCCTAACAGAACAGAACTCTTGTGTTCCTTTTTCCTTCAGTGCATTACTACAGTTGTGTTATTTGGTCCAACACTTAATTGTCTAGATTTCACAGACTTAGGACTCGACATTGACTGAATTCCATGCATTTATTTATGAAGTATTTTACAATGAAACCTTGAGAGTTTTCACTGGAGCCCTGCAGAGGCAAAAATAATAACAGTAGAGAGAACTACAATAGAAGGAAAACAAATTTCTTAGATATCTTCAGGAGAAGACAACTATGAACAAAGAGATTTAAAAAACAAGAAAGGAAGACATTGAACACTTGGCAAAACTAAATCCCAGTTGTTGATTTCTGTGGAGTTTTTGTGCTTATTTATTAGAATCTTTGTTTGCAGTTCTTAATGCTTCTGCTGCAGAGAAAGAGGAAATTAAAAAAAAAAAAAAGAGGAAAATGAGCAAACTTAAAATTTTTATTGGAAATTATTTAAATGTTTTAAATAAATTGGATAATGTCCTTGCTTTATTGAGACAAGTTTATGGGTGTTCTGTATATGGCTAACTGCCCGGTGATTGGTAAGTGGTATTCAACAAATATAATGGCCAGAAATCTGAAGAGGGTTTTTGCTCTGACGAGGATATTTCAAATATTTTTCCTATAACTAACCTGTATTCCTATTAATTTTGATAAGAACTGTATTCTGTCCAAAAAAGGATTTGGGAGTCGAGGATGATAGTTTCTGATTGTGGGTAAAGAGATGTGTGTTTAGAAAAATGTTTGGTTTATCATATAGCTGCAAATATGAAATGAATGGCAGTGATGGAGATGAAGAGCAATGGTCTGAGGAAGAGGATATGGCAGTAACTGCTATTGGTGAAATGAGAAAAATAGTTTCTATTGATTGAAGTGGTTCTGTTTTAGATTTTTTGTTTATGTGCTTTGGCTGGGGTTCTATCATTGTGGCCATTCAGATACCGAAGTCCATAGCAAAGTTAATGTCTCTTGTATTCTTGTTCAGCACTGCCTGAGGGACAAGCAAAGGCTTTTGTACAAGTTACTAATATATATAGTCTTGATAATCAAGGCAGTATTAGAAAGTAATGCCTTTAATTAAATGCAGGTGTTTCATTGTTAGCTGAATCAAATTCAATGATTAAGGCATAAATAAACAAATACATTATTCAAAACTGCCATTTTGATTTTATTTGTAACTTGTTAAACTTACCTCCCTCAAATTTGAGGATTTTAAGTGGAAGAGGTACATAAGGTTTCCATAAAGTGTTTGCAGTCCATTTTTTCTCGAGTAAAATATTTTTGCTTCTTGAACTAAATAACTGCATGCACATTGAAACATCCTAAGGGATCTAACACCATAACATAGTCAGTACTTTTTTCAAGTATCTGTATTTTACTGTGCTTGTCTTTAAGAACTTTCCTGTCAAGTAAGGTTACATGTCTGATTTTTGCAAGTCTCTGATTAGAATTGATACCAAGAAAATTAAAGTGATATAAATTCTGATGAGCAATACAAAGAGTAAGTAGTGTTTAGTGTTGGTGGTATATGTGTCATAGTTTAGATTTTTATGTTCCCACATTATAAATGGGATAGCTAATGGTATCTATTTGATAGTATTAGTTTACTGTCACTTGCCAGTTATGAAAAACAATCAAATGATTTAAGTTACGTAGTCTTACATCCTTATTTTAAGACTTACAAGTAAAATCTGCTTTCTGCTGTTCATGGCGTATACCTGCAATACATATTGTCACTGAATGTTCTTTATATTTGAATTGTTTTCTGATCCTCTATATGTGCAGTAGGATAGACCCTAATAAAACAAATCTTACTAAACAATTATAAAAACTATTCAAAATTACCATTCTTCAAACAATCTTTTGACAGTAATGGTCTCTACATTACCTGAGCATCAAGGTTTTTGTCAGATAATATGAAAATTTCTGTTAGGAATGTTCTATAAACTTAGAAGCCAGGAAAAAAGTGAACAAACGTGCTTTGGATCCAGTTGCGCAATTCTCCATATTCCATTTGTATTTTAAGTACAATGACTGTAAACACAGAGATTTGTTAAGTATTCACTATTGTACAGTACTAGCTTGATTAATGACATTCTTTTCTTCTTTGTAATTAGTGGATTACCTTTTTTTTTTTAATTTCTGTGTGCTGATTTGTTGTTCAGTATTTATTACTTCAGTTCGGTTTTATGCTGAACCTCCTATTTTTTTCTGTCTTGGTGTCTTTGGTTTTGACGAAGAAAGCCATGCTAGGTAATCCTAGCTAAAGTACTGTTATGCTTGTTTTTTTTTTCACAATTTCATGTTTTCACGTGCTTTCTAGAGTCAGTCTTAGCTAAGAGCTCAGAGAACTGTTTCTCTGAGTGAAATGCAGTGATAAGTAAGGAGGACTTAATAATTTTAGCATGTTGTTTATAAATATATGCCTGTAATCTAATATAAATGTTGAAATGATAGGTTTTAAGTCACGCAGGGAACAACAATAACAATATTTATATATGTCCAGGAGATATAAGCTGAGACTTGTTCAGATCACTGTGTCTAAGGTGCTGAGTACTGTCAGGTTGGAAAAGCGGAACAGAACACACTATTTACAATTCAGTGTGTTTCACTAAAGGTAGACAAAAAAACATGTAGGAGTTTTTTGGAGTGTTTGGCTTATGGAATTTTTTGGTTTATTTCTGTGTGTATGATTCTATTTATATTTTTACAATAAAATTTTTTATCATTTCTGGAGACAACAGAATCAAACACTTTTTTGGAAATATATATGATAGTAACAGTGTCTTGTGAGTAAATATTGCTTGTGAAAGCTGAGTTACTAGGAAAAGTCACATGAGAAAGCAGGCATGGTTAATATAAATACCCTAAATGTTGTCCAGTATGATACTGAATTTCAGACATGTTTGGTAAAATGATGTTGTTACAGTGGGAGAATTTCTTTGTAGTTGCTTCCAACATAACATAACATATTTCTTGATATTTCCTATAGAATTGCTGCTGCTGGATTTGCTCTTCACTTGAATATGTTTCTTAAAAAAAAGAAAGATCATTATAAACTCGGTGAAATATTAGTTGCCTCCTAAAACTATACCCAGATGTCAAAGGACATGAATACTTTTATCATCGGTTACCATCTGTCTTTGTGTGTTGTTTTTTTTCCTCCTTTTTTTTTTTTGTATGCTTTTATTGAAGCTGAATGAGATCGTTTGATTTCCTTTTGAGCTAACTTTAATACTGTATTAGGAAAATGATAATTTAATTTTACAATTAGTGTACTTCAAATATGTGGATACAAAGCTAAGTGGTAGATTTTTAAAGAGATACTTAAAATTCTTGTGATGGGGCAAAGTGAAGAATATCTTTAGGACATGAAACAGTATTTTAAAATAAGTTAGCTTTTTCTAAATGTACCAAATTTTGTAATTTCTCTGCGAATACTTGTTTGAAAATTTTATGTATACCTAAAGATTGATTTTCATTTTCTTTTCTTTCTTTTTCCCTAGACAGGATATAAAAGTTTATACCACTATTTAAATCTTCCTTGATGTCAACATCTTTTTTCCTTTGCAATTCACTATTTAGTCCTTTTTTCGCTATCTTATTATATTATAATTGATGGCAGTGATATCTCTTTATGTATATTTTGTAATTAAAATTATATTTTCATTATTTTATAACACTTATTTTTAGTTACTATGCTGTGCAGTTCAGTATTTACTGTTTTTTCCTGTTCCTTCTTGGATGCCTGACTTGCATGTGGTTTAATATTTAACAGTTTACCTGAGATGGTGGAGTGTGACAAGGCTGCTAAGCATCACATATTGCTCACATATATGTGGCTGGGCTTTAGGGGTAGCCTGCAGCT
The DNA here is from genome assembly GCF_964273445.1 of Streptopelia decaocto. NCBI lineage: Eukaryota > Metazoa > Chordata > Aves > Columbiformes > Columbidae > Streptopelia > Streptopelia decaocto. Next base: position 70,335,698 of record NC_138657.1, on the reverse strand, counting down.
ACTGGTCTCTGCTTCCAGGGGTTTCATGATTCTTTTTTTGCCAGCCTTCACTTAGCTTTCTTGTTTGGTAGTGTCTAGCTTTATTTCAGGGCACTTTAGCCTGCTTCATGTCAAGGTACACTTCAAAAATATATTCTGAGGAATATTCTTGTAGCCAATTTTATATAAATGGAAAGAATATGTATTGAGAAGTTCAGAATCTGTTTCTCTTACAAGCAACTTGAGAATATGAAAGTCTCAAGACTTTAGGGGAAAAAATCATACTGAGGAGCGGGAAGCTCTGAGATTATCTTAAAATCAGATTTTCTGTCGTTTGGGGTTTTTTTTGTTGGGTTTTGTTTGTTTGTTTGTTTTTTGGTTTTGTGTGTGTTGTTTTTTTTTTTTTTAAGGTGTGCTCATTTCATAGCTTCTAAAATTTCTGCAGAGCCTGTTGATAACCTTGTGGACCGACAAAGCCAAGCTCCCAGAGTTGGAAGGGCTGTCTGAGGAGCTGCTGAGGAGGAGCTGCTGATGATACTTCCTTGGGGTTGTCAGAATGTGTCCTGGAAAAAAAAATATATACAATACTCCAAGGCAATTAGAGGCTAACTATTGAAAAATTTGTCTGACTAATCACAAGGTATCATCATAGTATTTACAGCCATAATTTTCTACACTTCTTTCCACACATAGTTGCTTCTTGGTCACAGTTTTGAGCAGTTCATCCACAGTAGTTTTTAAACATTTAAGTGAGTCTAATCATATTGATCAGCTTTAAGGTGCTAGCTCGGTATTGCTTAGTTCAGGAGAAATGGGGCTTTAGGATTTGAAATGTTCTGATTGCATAATTCTCTTTCAGTACGAAACTCATTTTTATAATGGGATGAGAAGCTATGCGTGTTTAGAGATCCATGTTTCTTTAAGAGTTGTTCTGGATTCTTCCAATCTTTTATATTCATATAGTCATATAGATATTCATAACAATTTATGTCCTTTATATGTGATAAATGTTAATCTGTGTTTTCATATTTGAGTGCACTAACCTAATACTGAGGTCTAAAGATAGTTTTTCTAATTTACAATCATAATTTTCGTTTTATGCCAATTATTGTGATAATGTTACATTGATAATTTAGACTATGACTTTTATTAGTGTTACGAAAAAGTCAAGTTTTCAGGGGAACTATAACAGATTAAAATTAGCTTTCTCTGTTATTGATTGTTTATAGAATATAAAAGTCTTATTTAAGGCCATCCTTTTATGTTTGGATAGGTGAAAAGAATAGTATCTTGTTTCCTATAATTGGTTTTAATATTGAATTGTAATTTAGTTTTTGCCAAAATTTGTAATAACAGAAAGACATTACTTTTAAAGCCTCATATATGTTCAAAATTAAAAGGGCAAGTTTTTATTTCACTGTGATCACTGTTCTTGTAGTGCATGGTCTTACATCTAATTCTGTTTTTTTCTGAATATGAAACTTCTAGCTCTTATGGTCATTAAAATTTAATACCTACTGCAAATGGTAAGTGATATGACTGAGCACAACAACGTAGTTTTCATAAATGTAGTTATTGAGAATGTATTACATTTCAGTAAAAATTATAAACAATTACTGAAACACATCTAGTCTTGTTTATTCTTAAGTGAAATATAGTTGTATTATTGTAAATTTTGGACACTTCTGACCTCTCTGTATGGAAAATCAAACTTGTGCCTGCAATGTGCCTGTTTTTTTTCTAGTATACATTACACCAATTTTACAGTCATTCCAAGGATATATGGATAGTGCCTTTCAAAGTATTTTACCTTCTTTTTAGCTTTAAAGAAGGAAAGGTGAGATTTTTCAGAAAGCTGAGAACTATTAATGATATGCATTAATTCCCACTGTTTTCCCTGCCTTTCACTACTAGCTTTCACTTGCATCTCACCTAATGACTCTTCCTCTATCCTTCCCGCTTCTCCTTATTGCTCTCCTATGTGCTTGGCCTTTTACTGTTACTTATCCTGCCTTTGTTCTTTTGTTTGTCTTCAACTTCTTTGTGCTGCTTCTGTATTAGCTGTGGGAGTGTTGGAGATACAGGAACAACAGTTTCTAAATCATTGACTTTAGGGCTAAACACCTTAATAAATTTGTAGGAAGGCAGTTTGGGAGAAAATCATAGCTTCAGCTTCAGCGTGTTTACTCATCTGAGGGTGTGGTGTCAGTAATCTGTATGTGGAAGATGATTATTTGAGTGATTTGTACATTGTTAAACGGTGTCACCAGAGAAATTTAGCAGTTTAGTTGAGTCACAGATAAAAGCCTGATATTGCCAGTTTCTGGTAATGAAGTTTCATGGCTATGTAATTTTTAAATTACTGTTGGAATTTCTGCATTTACTAAAACTTAGTAGTGAAGTAGCTGGGTTTTAAGTATCATAAAATATGTATGTGTTTAAATACATACAAGTAAATAACTTTTTCTCCCCCTGTACGTTATTCTCAGCATTGCTGAGAATTTTAATCTTCTGAAACTACTTATCACAGTATCACAGTATCATGGTATGTTTGGGATTGGAAGGGACCTCAAAAGATCATCTAGTCCAATCCCCCTGCTGGAGCAGGAACACCTAGGTGAGGTCGCACACGAACATGTCCAGGCGGGTTTTGAATGTCTCCAGAGAAGGAGACATTATGTATGAGAGGAACTACGTATAAAAATTATTTTTATTTTTTTAAAGATAAAATGAAATTAAAACAATACTGTAATGGAAAACGTTCAAAAATGTGAAGTATGGCTAACAACATATGCCACTTAGTTTGGATGGCTGGGGGTATATGTATTATATATGGATGAAGCAGCTGTTTTGTATGTTTAGACGTGTATGTTTATGTATATATATTTACATGTAAAATATATGTGTATGCAGAGTGACAGTGTCTCTGTATATGTCTCTCGTTTGTGTTTATAGAGAGTGTGTAAAACCAAATGTAGTCCATCTACTTTACATGATTTGACATCTGGTAGAAACGAGTGGAAAATACTTTCTGTAGGACTGCTACCCCGTACACTGTTTCTGAAGTCTGAAATAACCTTTCTAAGCACCTAGCACCTTAAACGATACAGGGTTGGTTTGGTGTTGTGTTTTGTTCGTTTGTTGTGTTTTTGTTGTTTTGGTTTTGTGTGGTTTTATGGGTTTTTTTTTTTTTTTTTTTGGTAGGTTGTTTGTTTGTTTGTTTGTTTGTTTAGGGGTTTTTTGCTTGTAGCAATAGCCACAGCTATTGTCATTCATTACAATTTTTTTCTTCTGAACAGAAAACATAAGGAAGCAGTTCTGTGTGCATTTTCTCTGGTATAACTGTGGTGATAGTGAATTATGTAGGAGTTCTAGAGTTAAGGGAGACAGTAATTAACTTCTTAAATCAGCTTGGTAATGTGAAATTGTCTCCAGGAGCATATTTGCTACTTGCCAAGTGAAGATTCAGCTTGCACAGCTTCCTTGAATGGCCAGTCCTACAGGTGAGTGATCTGTAATAAAAGGATGGAGGAATACTGGGCTAGGCCTTAAGCTCATTTTGGCCAGATTCTGGTCAAATTTTTTTTATTGAGCTGTCAATAAAGACAACCAGGGTGCCTCACTAGATTTAATTAATCAAGACCCTATTCTGTTTTGTGTAAACAAAACCTTGGTGTCTGCAAGCTTCACTTGCTTCAGTGACATTGAACAGAATATCATAGTTAGGAAGGGTCCTTCAAGGAACAGTGGTACATGGATCTCTGCTTTCTTTGTCAAAGTCCTTCCTGTGTCTAATAAATCCTTGAGCAACACAGAAGCACTTAACAAGCTTTAACAAAATGGTGGCTATAAAACTTAGTTCGGATAACCGAAATCTAGTTTGTAATTACAAACCAGGAGATAGTTTTACAGTAAAACATGTTTAGACTGTTCTAGCTATACCTCTGTTGATGTTTTCTAAGCTGCCTGTCATCTTTTAGGTCATGATCACTAGGGTTACCTAATATTACAGTGATCTTTGCTTCATAAAATTATATAAAGTAAATTAGGAATGGTGATCATATTCAGTAAGTGTTTAGATCTATGGTTTTGGCTGTACAAATTGATGGAGCGTGCTTGATTGCGGTATTTGGTTGTGGGCTGTACTATAGCAGTGAGTGTCAGCTTTACTAGTCTAAATCCCTCAAGTGCAGGGATTGAGTCTTATCCTAACATAGGTGAGAAGTTTGGCTTTGCTTTAGAAAAGGATTCTGCAAATTTACAAGTTCTGGAGAACCAGTGAAGTTCTAGTCAGGAGAGTTTATATTAATGAATGCATTCTGATGAAGTTTGCTGTCTTATCCCCAACCTTCTGAGATTTTTGTCCTCAGAACAGTCTTCATATTTTTTACCCTAGCATTTCCTTATCTGACTTCTGGAATCCATTTTGTGGCTCTGGCTATTACAGCTATTGTATAGATAATCTTAGCATTTCCAACAACTTCTGGGACAGTGTGTTTCTTTCTTAGCTTTGTACTTTTAAGGAAACAATTTTCTTCTGTTATGGCTGTCCAGGTTATTCAAAAGGGGGATAGCTGTTTGAGAAAAACAGATACCAACAAAATAATTAGTTTGGGAAGGTAAGCAAAATAGCATACTACCACTGAAGAAAAGACAGTTATGACTTGTTTTATACTCCCAGCGTCCTGTTGAGTCAATCAGCAAACACAGCCTGTGCTAGTGTGCTGTAGTATGGATCCAGTTAAAGGACCAAGCTGTAGATTTACAAGCTGGAGAGAACACGGCTTTCTTAATTCTGGTCCTGTATAACAACTTTTTCTTTGATGCAGGCTGGAACGGCCTCAGATTGTTAGAAAGAGTGAAGAAAAGCCATAGTATTAAGATTTTCTGCATATCATTTTTTAGCCATTCTCCAGCTGATTTGCAAAAATATTGCCAAAAGAAATGCATCTGCAGACGTGTATGTAGATGTGAAATTTGACTTGCATAGTCCGTAAAGATGACAAAGATGCACAAAGGCAGAACTTGGTTTGATTGCAAAGTCTTAAAGCCAAGTTGCAGGCCATCATCTGATATAGAGAATAAATACTTAGTTTTATTCTGCCATTTAAAAGTTACTTTTAGACATTATTTTTTTTAAAGTACTGCTTTGTGATCCAGAGTAGGAAACTTAATGTATTGTTCTGTCAAAGTTTATTATAAAATATCTGTGTAGACCATGTTGTGCAACTCCATTATACTAGCTAGTTGAAGGTTAAACATTGAAGGATTTTGAAGTTTACAGATTTTAACTTTCCTAACTTAAATGATGAATTAGAGGAAGTATTGCTGTGTACTTTGCTGTAGCATGCAATAGAGATCAGATATATTGCTTTTGTGTAATTTTTCTGTTTTCATGTTTTTTATGTTGTTCAAATCTGTCACTAACTTTTTTATTAAGGGTATGCTCGGAGTTGGGAATTGACTGAGGAGAGTGTTAATCTATTTAAATAAACTGGTTAGAGCATAGGAGGAGGCCTGCCGTGTTTTCAACGCTTCTCAGCCTGAAAGTGCTGCATAACCTTTTTAGGTTGCATAGCAACCAGCTCCTAGCAACAATAATAGATTGAATTTCCAATAGTGACCAGGCCGGATGTAATAATAAAGCAAGAGTACAAACAGTTGTCATGGTTTTCTTTTCATAATAAACTAGTCTGAATATAGGGAGATTCTCAAAGCAGCAAACCTCTTTGCAAAATGAAGGTACTTTTGAAAAGTTGTGGTACTGAAACCCGGACAAAGCTGATTAGAATTAGTGACTTTGAAGCCTAATAGTCTGAAACATAGGAGAAAACAAAGAAACATTGAATGAGTTATCAAAGAAAGAAGGTATTTAATATCCATGTTAAATGGCTTGTAAATCTCAACTTCTTTTATAAATTAATCTGTCCTGGGACTTCATCGAAGGCCCTTGCTGTACAGGTAGGTGCGTATTATGGAAGGAATATGGTCAGTCACACTTGAATTAATGACGTTGAAAAGAGGCTTCCCTGGAGGAGGTTATTCTGTAACGGCCTACTATTTGGATTCTCAGTGTGTATCTTTGGAGCATATGGTATCAGCTACTGCTGGAGAGTGGTTGCTAGTCATAGTTGGGCTTTTCCAAAGTTAGTATTTGTTCTTTTATCTTGCCTTGATTCAGCTTTTGGGTACTATGCAAAGTTCTTGTTTTGTAAGATGCACAATAAAATAGGTAATTTTAAATCATTAAAATTCTAACATGTTATTTAGAAAAGTTTGCAAATGTCTTGTAAAGAAACTGTAAAAAGGGGTAGTGAATAAAACAGTAGCTGCCAGACAAGTTTATCTTAGATCATGCCAATGTGTCAGTATTTCATGTTTTCAAGACCTGCTATATGTAAAAGGTAGAAATATGTAGGCAAACGGGTGATTTGGGCTGAGAGGCAGAAAATTTATCTCAAAATAGTAACAGATGTGATTCTGGATGGTTATATTTGAGTTTAAATGTTTGGACCTGGCTAACTGGTTTGAAAATTGGAACACTGGTTGTTGGGTAAAGAAGTAGATTTACACTAGATAAACAGTCATATTTGGTTCCTATGCCTGCTTTTGGAATGGTGGTTGAAGTGTCACTATAGTAAAGGACAATTACTTCAATAGAAAGCCCAAGTTGGTTATTTGTGAGCGGTTGTATTCCATTCAGATGGCACCATTTTTTTTCTGAGGAGATGAAAGCTGTTCTAAGAACATAAAACTTAAATTTTTAGTTACTGATAAAAGGGGCAACTCTAGTGGCTATACAGTGTAGAAGAAGAAAATTGTAAAATGTAAACAACTAGATGTTAGAGACTTGTCTAGGGATGTTTCACTGGATTCAGCTGTTTCAGTAGATACTGTTGTTGATCAATAATGTTTTCTTTTATCACAGGAATCTTAAAAATTGAATTCTGAAAAAAAATTCTTTTAAATTGACATCTTAGGTCTGACTCTGCAGATAGTATCCTGCAGCTTAACTGTTCATCTGGAAATGTTTTTCCTCAACATCATTTAGCACTGGAATCCTCACTGCAAAGGATATTATTATGGTGATGGAGAGGTATTTTGGATATGTTCAGTGAAACAAGATGGTTTTATACAATTATATTTGAAAATTATATTAAAATGTAGCATATATAAATCCAAATCTAGAAGAATATCTTTAAATGTAGTTTGGTTCATCTGAGCCATCTTCAGGCAAACTGCTCAGCTGGTGCTAAGTTTCAGGCATGTGAGGTCTGTTAGTTTAAATTGGAGTTAAGTGCTAGTCTGAACAGCATTCTGAATTAATATGAAGTTTGTAACTAATTTAAACCCTGGAGTTTAAAAAAAAATTAGCAGCATGATCTAGTCTATGATCTACTGAAGAGCATTTGAATAGCATTTGTGGATTGCCAACTAATTTTGTGCATTACAAGGGTATTTATATGGTAAAGTAACTGCTTCTGCCACAGCTGCAGGACTGGGAGAGTTTGAAAGATTTAGGAAAACTAGAGGTTTGTAATTTAGAAAGAGGCTAAAATCTGATAATGAAATTTTAGCTAGTATATAGAAAGCAGAAATTAAGACAAAACAACACCCCCCTCCAAACAAACAAATAAACAACCACAAGCAAAACAAAACCAAAAACCACCACCACAAACCAAACAAAACCATCATCTTTTATAGGTTCAGATTCATAGATTATACCTTTTTAAGGGTTTTTTACTAAGAATTGTTTTATATAGTACAGTTGTGACATTTTCAGAGGAGACTGAAACATTTTAATCTTACAATATAAGAAATAGTGTCCAGTATTACGGCAAATACATATTCCCAAATCATGTAGACTACTTTCAGAATTTCTCTAAGGATGTAATTTACTTTCCAGTACTGCAGTCATTATCTTTGTTCAACTCCCCATGCCTCTTCTCCTAAATAGCTGGACTTCTGTATTTTTTATTGGTACTTATCTTTATTTCTAGACCAGAAGATGTTGCTTAGAATAGTTGCTTCCCAGTATTTTTCTTACTGAACAAACCAGAATAACTATATTTGCAGGTTAATTGCTTTCATTGCATCTAGTCCTAACTTATTGAGCTGCTTCCTTCATGATTAAAAACCAAAACAAAACAACCAAACAAACCAACCCCTTCCCATTTAAAACAAACAAACAAAAAGGCAGAGGTTAGATAATGTGCTGTGCCAAATATGATAGTAATGAGTGTAACTTTGATTCCTATGTTTTTAGTGGAGTTCAAGTAGAAATTGCATCTGAAAGGATACTTTGCATTTCTTAGAACTTTACCATATTTATAAAAACGGAAAAAACCCACAGTATTTAAAATGATAACTAAAAACTGAGAGGTCAGAAAAACAATTGCATGTAGAGTGTTGTAGCATGTAAAAATGGAAAATCTTGGAGACTGGGAAACAAAAAGGAAAGTAAGCAAACAAGAAAATAAAATAGGCTTATTCCTGATTTTATTTAATTGATTATTTTAAAATATAGCTTTGTACATATAGGAAATTTACTTAAGTGTTTGGAAATGTAAAAAAATGGGCTAGGATGAAGTAGACCACTGAAGTTTGAGGGACAATAGAAAAGAAGTTTGGCAAAAAAATCTTTGCAGTCTGTTTGCCTGTTTGTCTATCCCTCCAACTGAATTTCCATGCTGTTCAATGTGTTGTGGCATTGCATTATGTGCTCACTCCTAATTTTTTTTTTTAATTACTGCTGTTCATATGCAAATTTATTTCCAGAATTTTCCATTTAATGTAAACATGTTGTATTCTTATATTGATTTAGTCTAAGAACTGTTGTGTTTAAGTTGAAACAATTATTTATCTCATTTTTAATTTTATATCTGTATATTGAAAAGCATAGCTTGAAAAAATAGGCCAGGCACCAGTTATGAAATGAACTTTTCATCTGCTTTCTGTTTAATTTTTGTAGAGATGTCTTCCTTTCTTCAATACACTAACCATTACTAAAATAACAAATACAAACAATGTTACTTTGTGTGTTGTTAGTGTAATGCTGTGTAAAATTGCAAGATGTTTAAAAATACAGGGGGTTTAATGGGTAAAGAAAGAGTTTTAAGTAGTGAACATTTTTCAAGCAAAAGCCTATATTGGCATTAAATGTACTTGTTATATGAAGGACTACAAGATGTAATAAATTTTCTGGGACCTGTCTGCTATTTATATGCTACTAGAGCATGTATGCTATTCTTCTTGAATGAATTTACCAATATACAATATTCACTGTGGGATCATATACTGTATTTATGGCACAATTATCTGCCAAGAAGTGCGAAGAACGTAAATGAGCTCTTTTTCTGCTTAATTAAATACTTAAGACCAAACTTAATGAGCCTACATCACATAAACATAGCATTTAATCAGATGTAAGTACAGAATGCTGTTTGCATTTAAGCTATATTTGTGTATGTCTCTCTTCTCAATATGCCCTTGAAGATTTTAAAATGACTTGTGTGGGAAATGCAGGCGTAGGAAGCTAAAATGCAGTATTCTTGTGAATCAGCCCTGCTTTTATCTAGAGCGGACAGAGGTGTACAAAAATGTTTGCTGATGACCCTTTGAAGAAGTAGCTGGAATTTTCAAGTTGGTAGATTTATGTCTGTTAGTTCAGAAACAATAATATTGTAGGAAATGGGCAAAACAAAATGAGTTTCCTTGTGAACCTGGGAGACATGCAGAAAGAATACAGAATTTTCAGAACACTGTTGGACATTTGTGCAAATAGAGAACTATTTGAAAAAATATTTCTGAAATTATTTTAGTTTAATTTTTTAAACTTCAAAGAAGAAACCTTTCCATTGGATGAGGGTATCTTTCTTGGCTTAATGGAATGTGAGCATTATGTGAGCACTCTTGTTTTCTCTAGTATGTGTGAAGACAGGTCATCGTTAGGTTCAAATTCAGGACAGCACTTTATGATCAGAAAAGTAACTTGCATTTAATTGCTAGAAATGCGTGTTTGTGTATGCCTGCTTTCTAATTGTTGGGAAAGCAATCTTATTGTTTCTAGCTTTTCCATTGCTAAGAAATGACCACATATTTCAAATGCTAATGAAGCAAAAAAATTCTGTTGGATTATGATATTAATAAAAAAGTATGAAGAATCTTCAAGTATAATGTGGGTTAATTTTTAATATTATGTATTTATATTACTGACTTTAGAAGGGCATCTGGCGGTTTTGTATGTCAGTTGTATTCTCTGAAAGAGAAACAGTGATGACAACAGTGGTCTCACAAGGCTTTATCTGTGCACAAGTAGAAATTAGAGATGGATGAGAGTTCAAAGGTGCAAGTGAAGATTGACATGCACCCAAAAGTTGTAGGGTTTCCTTTGACTCATTTAGGTTGAGCAACCTGTGTTCAACTTTGAGTAAGTGTTGTGAAGTTTGATTGTGAATGGTGTTTATTCAGATATTTAAGTCCTTTTTGAAAACAGTGCTAGGCGTGTATGTTTTACTGGAAGCCAACAAAAACTTAATTCTTCACTGGGTTTTTTACAAGCACCAAAAAATGTGTGGCCCATTGTGCAATGCCTGATTAGATATACTAGCCACCCCAGCGTGAACTGTAGTTGCAGGAAGGAGTTGTGACTTCTGTCAGACGCACAGTCCTTGTTCAGGCCTTTGGCAGTGTAAATCTAAAGTAGACAAGATCAGCTGCTTTAAAGGAGTAGTTGCCATCTTAATCCAACTGTTTCCTTGAGTTTTGTGCTGAGGAGGGCTATCTGTGGTTATGTGCCCATATGATTGTGCTTGTTGTTTCCTGCTGTCTGCTCACTCATCATTCATGAACTTTTGGCAGTGATCACCAATGAGCTAGTATATTATCTACTGTTCATATTAAATTATTGTTGTTGGATTCTTTTCCATTAAATTCCTGTGTTTTGAAAGGCATCACCATGGGTTTTCTGGGAAGTATTTCTTCAGAATGCTCATGTTTTACTTTTATTACAAGGGTTTTCATTACTGGAAAGTTCTGAGGTGCCCAGTCTTTAAAGATTTTCTTTGGTACTTTCCTGTATTGCTGACAATTGAGAATCTCTCAGATTCCTTTAAGCTTAATGGAATGAATATATTAGACATTCAGAAGCCAAATGGTGAAAGAATACTGTAATAAATAGGAAGATATCTAAATAATACTAAGTATTTTGTATAACTTCACTTTCATACTTGTACTAATTCATTGCATTTCATTTTGTTGATGTTTTTTAATAGAATTCTTGATTATTCTGAAAATGCTAACTGTGATGAGACAATGTTAAATGTAACTCTTATGGAAAAATAATATTTGCTGCTACCTATTTTGCTTTAGTTTATCAATGAGAAAGTCACTTTAACGTGTTTTCCAGATACAGAGTTTAAGTTGCTGTCTTTCAGGATTTGATTTTTCAGACTTACTAGACCAAAAGTCCTGTGTTTGGAAATTCGGTAATTTGTAGATCTCTTTAGAAGCACAGGAATTTCCTGTTTTAGTCATTGAAGGTACTGACCTATAAGGCAACCTTTACTCAGTTTTCTCTTAGTTCATCATGGAATGTAACATCCATGCCAAAATCACAGTCCATAACACGTGGTTATTCATGTCTTATGAAAAATATGCCAATCAACTATTTTAGGTGTATGAGAACAGCAGTGATACCACCTTACAGTCATGTACATTGTTGAAATTTAAAAAAAATTAAGCGTGCAATCATTAGAGAAATAATATTGTAGTTAATTGAAATGTCAGTAGATAGGAATGTTTTTTCCTTTCCTATAGAAGATGCAATTGCGTTTGAACTAGAAGGTTGCATTGATGTGACAAACGTGACATTAAAATAAGTGTAGTTCTTTTTAATAATAAGTTGGCGTGCCACTGCTCTTATGAAAATGGGTGAACATAGCAAGTATCTGCTGTTATTATTTTAAAATAATGTTATTTTATGACTGGTAATGCTCAGTAAAAATGTTAGTGTTGGAGATTTGTCCATACATCAGTCCTTTTAAACAACTTCCTCTTCCATAGATGTTTGGCTAAGTTATTTCGTTACAGTTTATTGTCAACTATGCCATGTGTTTGAGGATTTTTTTCCAAATAAGTTCCAATACTATTTCAGCTTTCCATGTTATTGCTGATTTTAATATGTGAAATGAAACCATTGTAGTGTTGAAAATGAAATCTTAGGCCAGGTAATGATGCCCAGAATATTTAGTGTTTGTCTCCAAAGTTTTAGTTACTTCTGGCTGCACACTACAGTTCTTTCCTACACTTGTCTCATTCTGTATTTCTTCTTCAATATGTAAGGTAAATGTGTAATGGGTAAAGTGCATTGTTTAGTTTTGAGTTGAATAAACAAAATATCATTCAAACTGTGGTAGTATGACTAAAATAATTGCCATATCACAATCCTATATACCCTGCAATGAGTTTGATAACAGGAGAACAGCAGATCATTATAAGAAATAAGTCACTTTAAACACTCTCTTCAGGGACTACTTAAATATTGAAGTGTATGGAAGGGCGAAGGGGGAATGAAATGTCCAGATAATAATTGAAGATAAGTTCTGAGGGTGCAATTTGGGGCAGATGTGGTGGAAAGGAACACGGAAAAGACCAAGGTATCCAATGCATTCTTCACCTTGGTTGTTATGGGTAAGACCTGCCTTCAGGAGCTGCAGATACATGAGAACAGTGGGAAAGACTGGATCAAAGAAGGCTTACCCTCTGTATTGGAGAATCAGGTTATGACCATTTAAACAAATAGAATATACTTAAGTTTTTTGGACCTGGTAGAATGCACACAGAAATGCTGAGGGAGCTGGCCAGTGTCACTGGGAGGTCACTCATGATTATTTTTGAGAGGTCATGGTGATCAGAGGAGGTTCCTGAGGACTGAATGAAAGTAAAGGTCATGTGACTTCAAGAGGAAGATCCAGGGAGCTATAAGCGAAACATCTTCACCTTAATGGCAGAGAAGGTGATGGAGCAAATAATCGTGGAACCAATTTCCAAACTGTATAAAGGAAAAGAATGTTACTGGGAAGTAATCGTATTTGACCAACCCGACAGACTTCTACAATGGGATTACTGACTTGATGGATTAGGGTAGAGAGATCAGAGGATCTTGTTTGTTTTGATTTTAGCATGGCTTTTGACACTGTCCCATTGACAAGCTGATGAAGTATGAGTTAGATAAGTGAATGCTGAGGAGAACTGGAAGCTGACTGGCTCACAGGGTTGTGATCAGTGGCACAAACACCAGCTTTGAAGCCAGTCATCAGCAGTGTGCCCCAGATATTGATACTGGGTCCAGTATTTTCAGACATCTTCACCAGTGATGTAGACATGGTGTGGCAGAATGCACACTCAGCAAGTTTTTGGGCAATACAAAACAGAGGAATGATTGGTAGATGAGATGGTTGTGTTGCCATTCGCAGAGATCTTGGCCAACTGGAGAAATGGGCTGACAGGAACGTCGTGAAGTTCAACAAAAAGAAATGCCAAGTCCTTTCCTGGAAAGGAATACCCCTATGCAGCAGGACGTGGTGGGGACTGACTGGCTGGAAGGCATCTTTGCTACAAGGGACCTGGAGGTCCTGGTGGACAGTGGGTTGACCACAAGACAGCAATGTGCTTTTGTAGAAAAGCAGACCAGTGGCCTTCTAGGCTGCATGAGGAAAAGCATTGCCAGGGAGTGGAGGGAGGTGATCCTTCTTTTCTTCTTGGCTCCACAGTACAAAAGACACATGGACATACTCGAGTGACTCCACGAAGATGATGAAAGGTCTGGAGCATCTCTCCTACAATAGGCTGGGAGTGCTGGGACTGCTCAACCTGGAGAAGGGAAGGCTCAGGATTGTTCCTAAATAACTGGTAGGACTGTGTAAAGAAGGGGAAACCAGACTCTTTTCAATGGTGTCCAGTGACACAGAGTTGGCCGTAAAAAATTGAAATACAAGAAGTACCATCTGAACATAAGAAAACATGCCATACTGTGAAGATGGTAGAACACAGGAACAGGTTGCACAGAGAGATTGTGGAGTCTCCATCGTTGGAGATATATTCAAAGCCTGTATGTATGTAGTCACAGGCAATCTGCTCTGGTTGACTACTATTTGTGGAGGGGTTGGACTGGAGAAACTTGAGATGTTTCTGATTCTCTGAGTTATTCTTTTAAAGAGAGAGGAAGAGCATATGAAGATTGAAATCTGCTGGTGTCTCTTGTATTTGCTCCCATGACATATCTCTTCTTTTTCTGATTTTATTTGCAGTTATATCCAGAGCTGATGTTTGCATCAGCTGTTTTCTTTTTGGACTGTAGAGAGAAAGAAAGAATAGGACAGCCATCTATCTCTGTTCTTCTTAAATTTCACTCTAGGCAGAAATGAAGGAAGATATAGCCTTAAGAAAGATGTGACTGTTCTTTTGAAAATAAATCTTTCCTGCAGTTAATTACCCATAGTTCATTGTTGTATAAGGATAAACAAACTTTTTTCTACTTGACAATTAGAAACTTTTTAGAAAATTTAGGACTTTTTATGCAGACAGGTGTAATATATATATATGTAGATATATATATATAGTATTTTGTCTTTAAAATATTTCTGTTTCCTCTGAAGGTGTGCTAGACTGGTCAGATCCACTGTCATTTGGCAGACAGTATTGATTCCTGGACCTGCAAAAGGGATGAGATTTCTTACTGCTTCATTAAAGAGAAGAGAGTGAAAGCCTTTTCCATCAGTTGCATGCAAGTCAACATTACGTTTCGGAGATTTGTTCAATGAGATGTAGGTGCAATCTAGTTCTTTCATTTTACCAGTTCTACAGATCTCCAGACAACCCTGTCTGATTGGTGAAAATACATAGTAACAAAGTATTGATCCTTGGTTATTTTTAGTAGTCTATTCTGAATACTGTTTCCCTTCTATGCGTTCTAATGGTTGCTTCCACATGGATGTGGTGTTGCAGGTAGCTCAGTATGCCTGTTCTGACTGATTAATGAGTCAGTCATCGACAAAAATCTGTTTTTTATGCACTTGCTTCCTGACAGTAAGTTTTAATATACTGGTTTTGTTGCAGTCCAGGCCTGTCTGTTGTCTGGACAATTTAACAGCAGAACACAACCCATTACTGTCCAATGGGAAAGCATGAGGCATTTCAAAGAAGTCTTGGTATGTATGGCCTGAAGACGGGAGAATGGAGTGGGATGTGAAGACAGGCATGCAGTCATAGCAAAATGATGAATTCTTCTGGGAAACTGTTGAACTGTGTGCTAACATTTCAAATCTGTGTCAAACTCTGAATGTCATCTCTGTGATTAATTTACAGTTTTTCACATTGCAAAATTACCTTCATAATATTGAAATCTGGAAGGTATTTTTATAAATGAAAGCTGTAGTTTTGGAGCATACTCTCTAGTGAATCTGAGAGTCATGCCTAAGTGATTTAGGTATATAATGTCAAACAGCTGCAGTTGGTATAAAGAACTGACTTACCATTTTGTCTGTATCTTCAGGTTAGTCAGTTCACAAAACATGCAGTGTGGGGATAGGGATATGAGTGTTAACTTCATTTTTGGTCCATGCTGCTGTTCTTGATCATTTATCACAGAAACATAATTGTTTTGTGTATATTCTCATTAAAAGTAACTACATCTTCCTCCACGTCTTAGTTTATTTTATTAAACTTCCCTTACCCCTCTCTCCCAGTTAATTGAGGTCTACCTAGTGTTCACTTTTGCTTAGGATCATATTTACTTTCCTGGTATGACACTGACTACAGAGGGGTGCTGGTAACCTTGACTGTTTCTCTGTTTAATTTTCTTCCATGCTGGCTTAGCATTGGATAAATGAGCTATTCAGTTATCACAGTTTGAGAAAATTGAGGTTCATTCTGGATGCAATAAGATATTCTTTATTTAGAATATTTTCAAAGCTGTTTTTTGTGATTTGATTCTGGTTTATTAAAACTGCTTTATGATAGTTTAGATTCTGCTAGTAAAAGACTAATATAAGGAAGTAAACAAAGTACTAGGGTTTTCTGCAGTGAGTTGGATTTCATTAATTTAGTCATTAAATAAATCAATTGTAAAACCTATTGAGATAAATCTGGTTAAATGCCAGAGCCAAAGCAGAGTACAGTGACAGTATAGATAAAAGTAAGTTTTGCAGGAACAGTCTGTGCTTTTCTGCTGTTTTGATGAAAAAGATCCCTGAACTTGTCAACATACTTGAGGCTTTGTCACTGTATATCTTACCAAGTGATCTACTGTTCAGCAATGAGCTTATTCCTTTTGCTGATGACAGGACACGTGGAAATTGAATTATCAGTCATAAGCATTACCAGAGCATATTTTGATAGGAAATATCTGTTAGAACTCATTTGTTCCTGTTAGCAGTTTCAGTCCTAGAAATCTGAGAATGATCTACTTTGTGCTCTATACCGCCATTTCTTTACTACTGGATCTCAATGGATCAGAGATGTCACTATATTTCCTCTTGGGACATTTCTGTGAGGCAGAGAAACACATCTCTCTCCATTTCAGAGACTGAAATGGTGAAACTCAGGCAGGCAAAGTGACATACCAAAAACCATGAAAAAGAATGTGGGAAAGCAGGGTACTGCATTTAAAGATCCCGACTCTTAGTCAAGAATCTTCACTGTATGGAGCAGGACTCTTATGAGAGTTATTTTGGTCTTTGTAACCTAGAGGTTACATAGAGAATGAAATATTTTCTACTGGATATATTTCAAATTCCTTTTCTAACCTTTAGTCAGTGAAATATGTAGCATAATGTAAACCATTACATGATTTATGGACATAGATATTGACCAGTGTTGTATATATTACTAGAGTGTAGAGCTGAAGAGACTCTTCTGCTGTTATTTCAGAATTCAACCACTTGATAAGATGCATATAATCTCTTTTTTGCCACCCATTAGAGAGTTGAATTCTAAACTTTCTAAAAAGTGACTTTCTAAAAATTGATGAGAAAAACAAGTGGGTTAGTACACCCATTACATACCAAATAAATTGGTTAAAATAATCTAAGTCTTTGTTAATTATTTATGTATTTATTTTTATCACGTTGCACAATGCACCCCTTCTGTAATGGTCTTGCAGTTGTCTAAATTAGCAAAACTACTGAAACAGCATAATAAGCAACCACAGTTTCTTCTAAAATGAAGTCAGTAAGCAGCCAAAATACAGTTTCCATGGACTAGAACTTCCAGGATTAGCTGCAGCTTAGCTACATTCTTAGTGTATTTAGGTCTGTGTAATTCACATGTTCATAATTAAATTTCAGAAGTGAATGTAATTAATGAAATTTTGGAAACCTATCTTTGTCACTGGTCATAACATAATATAGGAAGAGTTAATCAGTTTATCAGCTTGTCTTCAGTGATATTGGAGTTGACCTATTAACATCTTCATTACCTGAATTTTAAGAAATAAGCTTTACATGCTTATTCACTGTAGGGGAACATTTAATGTCATAGTTTTTCTTGGTGGCCAGATAAGTGATGTATCAGTGTGACCTAGTGAGAGGTATACCTAATGAAAAGCATTTAAAATTATATGTAGGTAAGAATGAGCATAACAATGCTCATTAAAAAAAAAAAAATAAAGGTATTCTATCATATTTCATTAATATAAACTATTTCATGTTTTAAAGAAATTTCTGCATACTACCACAAGGAAAATCAATGAAACAATCCAGGTTGAATAAATATTTGTCATATGGCTTTGAATTCTGTGTAGGTATCAATGCTTGGTAGATTTCATACAGTCATGCATATGGAATTAAAATCTACTGTATGTGTGTAATTTCCCTAACAGATGCTAGTCTGTAATGTTTCTGTGCACTTCATGTTTAAGGTTTCAGGCAGTTTAAAGACTTCTTTTGAGCTTTTCTGCCATAATCTGTTCAGGGATGCTTGTCTGAACAACTGTTTTCCTTTCTTTGTGCTGCTTCTGTAGCTGTATCACTTAGTGATATGAGGGTAGTGATGATGGGGATTTTAGTTAAGAAATGTTAAGTTCCTTTTCGTGTGTGTGTGTGTATTTTCGTTTTTTGTGTTTTTTTTGTTTGCGTTTTTGTTTGGTTTTGTGTGTGCGTGTTTTTTACTGTGCTAGAAAACATTCAGACTTCAGTCCTGATTATTTTTAGGCTGAACTGGAATACCACTATACCAATGCAAAACTAGAACTAACAGTAAAACTCTGGAGCATTCACTGTAATAAAAAATTATCAGAAACCCTAGAATTTAGGAAGAAGTGTTCTCATTTTAAGGGGAAGACAGAACACACTTCTGGAAACAGATGGGCTTACTAAACTGCATGTCTAGATACTACTCTATGTAGAAAATGTATAGGAAATATTCATAAATTGTGTGGTTACTACATTATAATATACTACCTGCCTAGTTATCCACACTATAATGAATCTGTTAAGTAAGCTATATGAATACATTGGTACCTTACCTCATTATTATTCCTAACCATCTTGGGTTGTTTGTTTGTTTGTTTGTTTGTTTTTGTCAGGCTACTAGGTGAAGTGCTACTAAAGCTAGATGATTTTCTTCAAATAGGATTCAGGAATTTCTCTTGCATATTTTTTATTTTGTGTATGTGTGTCTCTTTTCTGCCACCCTGTGGGCCAATTTATTTTATTTCTAGAATGGATTTCCTCTGTTTCCTGGAAAAGAATAGTTATGGTTTTTTTTTTTCTTACAAAGACTTTTCTGCAGTTGTCTTTTACTCTTTTCTGTTTTCAGAGCTGAAGTTTAATAAAACTCTTAGTATTTTAAACCTTGGGTTAGCTGTCTTGGGAAGGTGATCAATTCAACTTCTGTTAATGGCCTCATGTCTATCTTTTTTTTCCCAAAAATTTTTGTAAGCAAATTAATGAGAGGAAAAAACATAATTTGTAATTACTGTTCTTAAAATATATACTTCAAGACATCAGAATATATGCAGTTCAGTTCCTTTATAATAATAACGTTACTTTAACTTGTTCTCATAAAGCAAAACCAGCAGAAATCTTTGAATAAGATACAAGTTTTACCAGGAAAATACGTAGGCATAATATAGGAATGAATTTCAGCTTTTGACTGGAAATATTCTGTACTCATAAAATTCTTTAATAAGAAAAAAACGTTACAGTCTGCTTATACCATTTGCCTCCCCTTAATCCACTATAGAAGTAAACATTTTAGTATTTGTTCCTATTGATTCCCATGAAGATTGAGTGTTCTGGCAGGAGCTGATCTAGTGAGTTTAAATTATGTATGTAATTTCAGAAGGTGAAAAAGCATGGGTGTTTATTTTCAGCTGTCTGTTCTGGAATCAAGTTATTGTCCTGCAAAAGCACTGAAATTTTATTTCAGTATGTGTTCCAGTGGGACTCCTGACTATCACATTTGCATTTAATGCAAGTTTACCTGCTCTCTATCTACTCATGTAAACTAATCTGCAATACATTCAATAATCATTTAGTTGTTAATTTTAGATCGTCCTCATATTTTTTTTCTCTGGATACGTAAAGATTTTAATTAATTTTTTCCATTATGGAATTCAGAAGTTTAAGCATTCCTCACATATTTAGTGTTTAAAATTGCTTTGAATTTGATGTCTGAATGTGTATGCCATTAGATTACATCTTACTGTAATCTCACTGTGAGGTTTCTGGACTGTTGCTGATGAGCTGGCTGAAAAAAAAAGAAATGTATGGAAGTAAATGATTAATATTTTAGCAGAGAAGTGTCAAGTGGAAGACCTTTAGTCAACATTCCTTGACTGTGGTAAGACACCTGATTGCTGGAAGAGGTCATCTTAATGATGGAATTGAGGAAGTCTGCTGGTTTTTTGTTCCTGCTATTTTTGCCTTTATTGGAAATAAAATGCTAGTACTAATGGCTGGAATTTCAGAGGATTCTAGCAACATGATTTTTCTTCAAATAACTTAGTAGCAAGTGGTGTCAATTTAAGAATGAATGTTTAAAAGTAGCCAAGTGTTTGAATTCTCAGATTATCTGACAAAAATGGTCTGTTCACTTGTTGTCTCATACTTGGAGATTTTCCTCTTTAGATAGTTGATTGACTGTGGTGGCAGTTTGAAAATATAATATCTTGTTGGAAAATCAAGTTTGGTACAGGGGAATCAAAGAGTTTGTGGAAGAAGACATGAGGGAAGATGGGGCCAGTTCACCAGACTTTTAAAACAGGGTGGAGAACTGAGAAAGCATGTTTTGATAAGTACATGCTATAGTTGAAAGTGGGAAAAGATCAATACATTCAATGTAAGACTAGGGAAGGAAAAGTTTGAGAACTGCTGTAACATAAGTAGATTCTTACAAGTTCAGTAATTCTTTGGTTTTGACAAATATGTAGGAAAAAATAAATAATGTTTCCTGAAAGCTCTAAATGCACCAAATTCTGTAGTTTAACTGGTTAGAAAAGTGAGGACAGAAAGTGTACTTGTTGTCCTTTTCTATTCCCCCTTTCTGTCCTCCTTCCATTCTTCCCTGTCCTGCTTTCTGACCTTTCTTATATTTTGCTGGATGAGGAATTTTCTAGAAGAAGACAGGAGAAGAGAGTTTTTAAAGCCATGGGTGAGTGTCCGTAAAACTTTGTAGAGGGAGTATTCTAGATACATTTCATAGCTCAACAAGATTTTAGTTTTCTCTTTGAAGTTTGAATTGATATATAAATGTTAATATTTTCCTTGTTGTGAGATACCCAACCTTTTTAGTCTAAAAATTGAACAGTTCCACATAAAGTTTAAATTACTAATCACAACTCTTCCTGTGATTATTAGACTATATTTTAATGTATGTTCTTCACAACTGTCAAAATTCTAGATGTGATAATGAAAAAATGAGTATTCTCATTCTGTATGGCATATATATTTTAAAATAATATAGGGAATTTTTGTTTATGTTTATGGAAATAAAATCCTTATGAGTTTTATGCCTTGTATGTCTTTGTTCACTTTTGTGTAGATACTTAGTGTTTTACAATAAAATCCTGCTTTCCAGAATGAGGGAGAAAAAATGGGGTTTAAATGTGAAAAATACTTTAGCTTGTCCAAGGCTTATGTTGACTTAAATAGGTATAGGTCTTCATTGTTCATAACTGCAGATAATTAGCTTTTTCTTCCTTAGTAAAGAGAGCAAATGGAGCTGCAAGACATTCCTTGCCTTCTCTGTCATCATAATAATAATGTATGTATTCATCTTCTGCAGTTCCTTAAATTGTTTTGGTGCTAGGCTGCCTACATTACATATAATGGGAGTGACAAGTAAAAGCTGCAAAGCATATTTATGTTGCCAGAGAAGAAATGATTGACAGCTACATTCCTCTCTACAAGAAAAAGCTGTGTTGCAGAGCCTAAAAAATATCCTAGATGTATAATCCTTAATATTTCAGACCTCAGAAGTTAATTTTGAAAAGTGATTATCACTTTTGTCACTTCTAGTGTGGAAACAACAATGGTTAAAATATTACTTTGAAAATGAGCTCAGCATTACCAGTGATGGAAATTATAGAGTAAATAATATGTATTTTATAGTATGAAATAGCATTTTTACCCCATTTGAAAGAAACAAAGCAGCAGTGTCAAAACTAATCCAAATACGTACTCTGGAAGGCACAGGGACATAAACTGATATATTAAAAACATACTATTTTGATATGAAATAATTTAAGATTTATGGTTTTATTTTGTGAGAGGTAGTTATGATTTACACTAATGTATTTTTGTAGTTTGTAAGCTTAGCTCTAGTATATGTCAATTCTAGTTGAAGATGAAAGAAGATCTAGAAATAAGGATGCCAGTCTAGAAACCTGCAAACTGTTCCCTGTGTTGTTGATTCTCTATGTGTTGTCCAGAACAAATTCTCTAGGTCTGTGTACCCAAAAGTATTTAGGAATCTGATTCCTCTTAGCTAATCCTTAGAGGTTTCAAGTATTAGTTTGTGGGGTGGGATGTTTGTTTGTTTCCAAAAGTGTGGTGTTTTTTGAGTTTGTCAATACACTTGACATAATTTCATACCTTGATTTTGCATTTCATGTATGTTGCTGAATTTAGAAGGGAATTACTAGGATTTAAGATATATGAGTGTTAGCTCACCATCTTTTCTTTCCTCAGTACTTATTCCATGGAATTTTCTGATTGGATTTAAGAGCTTCCATTTGAGGAAAAGAATTTATTGTTACAAAATTGACAATATCCTAATCAACAGAGAAGGCATGAGGCTAAATTGAGGGTTGAAATTGTTCATCATATATCAATCTCTAAAAAATGTTTTGGAACTGGAGTATCAGTGTGGTGTTGTTTTTGTTTTGTTTTGTTTTTTTCAATCTTATCCATTTATTTCATAAAGATTGATCCTTATCATTGTGTGTCAATGCAAGTAAGTGAATTTTTAAAGTAATTAAAAAATCAAATTGATTGTATTTTGGCATTGCATCACCTACATGCTTGCTAAGGTGCACTCTGTTCCACTATTGAAGTCATTAATTAAAATGTTAAACAGCACTGTACCCCGTACCAATCCTCACATGTACTCAACTAAAGTCTGGGCTCCAGATGGACTTTGTGCCACCTGTGACAACCCTTTCTTGCTAAAACCCAGAACTCTCATTTTGAAAAACATGTACCACTAAATCCATCTTTCAGAATTTTGCAGACTTGAACATGCATGCTTCCTGGTCATAAGAGGTCATTAGTGGTGCAGGATTCTCTCTCAGGTCTTACTGCAGAACCTGTGTGCTTATACAAAATGCCTGTCACTCACAGAGGATACCTGAAGGTGTGTATACCCTGGTTCTGTGTTTAGTTGATAAGGATTGTATGACAGGTCTCTCTATCAAATTTATACAACATGTGTAGGCTGATCCCATGAAGAAAATCCTTTTAGCCTCCAGTGGCATAAAAACAGTACACTGCACAGCCATCAGGGATTGTAGCATGAGATGCTTCAAATACATTTAGGACTACTTAGTAAAGAAACATGGCAGCTATGATATTTGTACCTGCAATTTGTAACAGAAGATTCTGAGCTACAACTCAAAAATTAGGCTCCTCTTATCATAAACTTCTCCAGTAATATTTGTCTCTCTTAAATACCACAGAGATGTTTATTCATACCTGTTCTTAACCTGTTATGCTTTTGATAACAGACACATTTTATCTATGCAACACAACAGCTGAAACAGCTTTATAATCTTCATTGCTCTCTTTTCACAAATCTCATATTTGAGCTTATTTTTATTTTCCTGTAATGATGGCTATGGTACTGTGTTTCTGATGATATGATGGGACCGAATTTCAGATGTTTCTCCAAGTAATTCTATTTCTTTTTTGGGCAGGAAATGAGGGGAGGGTCCAAAATCTTTGATATTTTTTGACACATAAGATTGTAATTATCTAAATCCATTTCCTAATCATATTAGACCTAGTTCTTTCATTAACTTTCACTTCCCTTGCTTATGTTCTCATCAGTAATAGTAGTATTTTTCTCTTTGCTTTTTATTGCTTTATTAATTTATTAGCTAATTTTCTCATTTACTTAAAAATCATGAATGGAATTAAATTTATCTTTCTCAACCTTCTTTCCTCATTTCTTATTTTGAAGCTCTCACTACATCATGTTGGAGTGAACCTCAAATTCAAATGGGATCTAAGCTTTGAGAAGAGCCCAGTCTCAATGAATTGCTTGTGGTGATTGGACATCCTAGGAACTTGATGATAGAATCAGCTCTTAAGCTATTATATTTTGTTGTGCATTTGTTCTTCCTGTATGAGCTGGAATAATCTGAGTAAAGCTTATTTTTTTTTTTTCTCAAATACATGAGGCGTACTGCAGAGGATACCATTTTTCCTTGCCAGTTTCAGACTCTGTGTTTGTTGTTAGTTACTTACCTTCTCCTCCATTCTCTCAGTCTGCTTTCTGGCTCCAATACAGTAATGCTTCAAATAATGTACTGCTTATCATAAACTAATAACCAAAGTTTTAAATAATTTGATTATCATAAAGATACATCAATCCTCATACAGAAGTTAGACAACTCTCAAAAAATTGAATGATAAAGTATTAATACATTGTGACTTCAATGTAATATATTAACTCCTGAATGTATTTATGATGTTTATTGCAGTGTATGGTAACAGTAACCATTTAATTTATGATAGCTTACTAAAGGAAGTATAGCCCTGTTTCTTGATGTCAGATTCTGCTTTTGCATTTTGTATACTACTTGTGTACCTCCTGTTAAAATGCTCTACTTCCCCAGTGATTCATCTTTTTTATTTTTCCTTGCTTAAATATACCTAGAAACTTCATTTGTTGGAAACTTGCTTAAACCGGAAACAACAAAATCCATCTGATGGCTTTTTAAACTGTGCAAATTATCTGCATGCAGCAATCTAATACAAAGCAAGGATCATTTGTATTTAGAAAAAAAAAATAAATTGCAATTTAAGTACAATTTGGTTTGGTGTCTGGAGGTCATAGGAAGTTCTTTTCAGAAGTCAGACTGAAAGTCTTGCCAAAGATTAATATATTATATTTTCATACATACATACATATATATATATATATAAAAAAAAATCATTCGGTTTTACTCCACCTGGCCTTTTTGTCCCTGGGAGCCCCTGCTTTGTCATCACTGTCCCCTTGCATGTGCGCAGAGCACCCTGGGACTGGCTGGAGCAGCAGTGCACACTGATTTGCCCAAAGCAAGGTAGAACTGGAGGTCCCCTCCTTCTTCAGAGTCAGGGCCACTACTTTGCTTTAGCCATCATCTCATGGCAGGAAGCCGTCATCTCTGGCTGCTTCCTAACCCATGTGCTTACATATTGCCCCGCCACTGGCCGCCAGTACTGACAGCAACAAAGGCACGTGACCTCAGCACACTCTCCAGTTGGTTGCTTATTAATCTTGGAACAGAAAGATCCTACTTACAAATGTATGTCCATTTATATGTAAGTATATACATAGTAAACCTAGATCTAAAATGCTTTACAAAGACATAAAAATATTTATTTTTCCTGTATTTTGATACATGTTATATATAGTTTTATGTTAATATTGTATACAGTATAGATAAACATACTTTATATAGTATGAAGGTATATAAATATATATATGTAGAAGTGCATGCCTCAAATGTGTAAAAACATTTGTTAGAACTAGTGAAATGAATTAAAATTTAAATGTGAGTGGAAAGTAATTAAATAATAGTATAAAGTATGTTGGGAACCCCCCACTTCACAAGTCCAGTGAACAAATCCTGATATGTTTGGGGTGGAGTCAGGTACCAGGAGACAAGTAGCGGGTATGAGGAGGGCAGGGTGGGGAGAGGGGCACAGCCAGGTGGGAACATGCCCAGGGGCTACTGGCCTGTCCTCAGAGGTGGCCCAGCAAGGGGCCTCAGAGCTTCCTCTGCCATGTGCGAAGAGAAGCCCAATTCTGGAGCCCCACCTCTGGCACCGAACTGCCTGCCAGGATGGCCATGCACTGTTTATTACTGGGGCAACTTTGGGGCTCCCTGCAAAGGTGGAAATCCAGAACAAAAGACCAACTTCAGAAAAACATAGATGTGGAGACAATAAGGACAAGCCTCAGCAGGACTCCTGAGAAAAGACCACATGAAGTAGAGGAGCCATCTGACAGGCCTGCAAATCAGGAAGACCATTTCCAGGTAGGTTTCACAGAGGAAGGGCAAGTGCTGTTGGGAGCTGCCTTTGCCTGCTGTTTTGGTGGAACCTTGCAGTTCCTTTTAACACCACTGTGAGGTACAGGCTTGTGCTATGTCTGTTTCCTTATCCTTAGGCCGATGTCCTTACAGAACGTTTTAAAAAGCTCCAGCTGACTGACTAGCTGAGGAAGCAGAAGACGGAAGTGTTCCTATCTGGGCCTGCAGCAATCAAAGAACGAGTGAAGAAAAGACAGTGGCTTTCACAGAAGAGCAGAAAAACCTGCAACAAGAGCTTGGAAAGGCCTGACCAGTGACTGGCATCCATCATAACCAGTTAATAAAATATCTCTGTGCATTAATTAAATTGTGGTGAAGTGTTTTATTTCTCATATGTGTGTAGTAATGGCATGTCAATAGAAATGTTCATGCTGCCGCTTCTCTTTAAAGGCATCTGCTGTGCTCCTGGGGAGATGGAAGGCTTGGAGGATATAAATCTCTTTTTAGAAGCTGCTAAAGGGCCTGACTTGATATGAACTGGAGCCAAGTGCCAACTTGACTTGCAAACAAGGATACCTGGACCTTATGCAAGCCACCAAGAAAGCCTGTGAAGAGAAACAAAGTGGTTGTGGTGGTGATGGATGCTCGATATCAGGAGACTTGGTGGACGTGCAGTAGTTTTCCAAACATGACACTGCTGCTAAGTACAGCTTAAGCGTGGTGCTAGACTTATTACGCAAGCATGTCTTTGTTGTTGGTCTGCCACTCTGAGCCAAATTGCTTTCATGGGTCATTACAGTAGCTAATTTCACTGATAAAATCTATGTATTTGTAAACCTGGTTTAACTTATGTAACTGCTTTGTTGTAAACTTCTCATTCAGAATAGACAAAATAAGGAATGGAGTGTATGGAGTTGGCACAGTGTAGTGTATCTCAGCAGGTTGCTGTGTTACAAGCACAAGGACTGTTACATGTGTTGATTCTGCATTTTATGGCTCATTTTAAAAGGTGCAACAGAGTTACACTGCATAGGATGATTTTTTTTTTATACAGTCTCTCTTGGCATAGTAAATGACAGCTTTTTTATGTAATGATTTATGTAGTGCAAATTGAAATGTTATCTTTAGAGAAGGAGGTAAAATTACACCTACCCCCACAGCCAGTTTAGCTTATTCACATGCAGTGTACCAAATGATTTTGAAAGACACACACTCTGAAAAGCCTTTGGATCCTTAGTCAATGTCCACAAAGCAAATAAGCTGAGCTTGCAGCATGAGGACGTTGAAGTGTGAAATAGGTCCATGGGCAGGGCTGGCTGGGTGCTCCCTGCAGCTGCCAGGGCAGAGGTGTCAGAGGTCTTTGGAGCTGTGTCCCCCCAGACCCCACGGTCCCTCCCCACAGGCCCCCTTCTATCAGCAGTGACGGGCTCCTTGTTGATGGGCCTTGGGCGCAGCGGTAGTGCCGCTGCAGGGACATACTGGGCACCCTCTGACTTGCCACGGTCCTCTGCCAGCAGGGGGATGATCCGACCATGTATTCCAGGTAGTTGCCATCCACCCTCACCCTGTGCAGGTTGCGGCTGAAGCACAGCGGGTCAGCAGCTCTCTGGGCAGCCCACTGCCGGAGGCAGCTGAAGCAGAAGGCATAGGGGCAGGAATCAGCATAGGCCGCGTTGTCCATGTAGTCCAGGCAGGTGGGGCAAGGGCTGTCTGCTGCTGCCTTCCACCGCCCTGCCTGCTGCAGCTGGTTCGTGCTGGCTGTCATGGCAGAGCAGCTGTCCTGCAGAGCCTTCTTGATGCCTGACACCACATCCTGCCACAAGATACGCAAAGCTGTTCTGGTGCCAGGAGCAGAACAGCAAAGTAAGCCCCACAAAGTGGTGAGAGAGGGCAGGCAAGGGCCTCCCGAAGGGCCTCCTCACGGGCTGGAAAGTGGCCAACCAGCCCAATGGGCTGCCTTCCATGTATGCCTGCCTCTTTTATCTGCCATAAGCATGCTGCCCCAGAGCCAGGGACCCTGCACCCCCGCACTGCCACCAGCCAGCTAGCATGACCTGAAACAGCACAGGGCACCTGCAGGAGATGGCCAGGGAAGTCTAAGGAGCTGGAAACCTTCAGTGGTACCTCAGGGCCACCACTCTGAAACAGCTGCCACGTAGGACCTGTCACAGCACCTGCACCAGCCAAGTCTCTGCAGTAGAAGTGGAGAAGGGCTGCAGTCCGGCTGGAGGTTGCGCGCTGTACATGTGCACTTGCAGGAAGCCTGGACCAAATGCACCAGGACACAGCAGAGAGGTTGCGTCCATCACAAGTGACCCCTGGTGACAGCACAGGAATTTCTGGGGCCATTGCCCATCAAGAATATGGATATTTGATCTAGCGTGGGCCTGCATGGGCAGTGGGAGGACAATTTGCATCACTATGGTCTTCACCACAGGCTGCAGTGGAATCTCTGCTCTGGCACCTGAAGCACCTGCTCCCCCCGTCTTCTTCGCTGACTTTGGTGCTTGCATAATAGTTTCACATTTTCTCAGTCTTCTCTGTCAGCTGCTATTGCATAGCTTTTTTTTGCCCTTTCTTGAATATGTTATTGCAGTGATGCTACCACCATTACCTCAGCTTTGGCCAGTGATGGCTCCACCTTGGAGCCAACTGGAAATGGCTCTGTCTGACATGGGGGAGCTTCTGTTATCTTCTCCGAGATCTTCTCTTCTCTGTAGGCCCCTGCTACCAAAACCTTTCCGTGCACACCCAATACAGGAGCTTAGAACTGAAAAGAGCACTCCAGGTGTGGCCTCACCAGTGCTGATGAGAGGGCAAAGATCATGATGTCCATTGACTTGTATTTAATACTTTGTGTAATGCAGCTGAGGGTCTTTGCTACAAGATAGTTTCTTTCAAGAGAGCTTGTACGGGGGGTGTTTCATAAATTCGGGGTGGAATCTGTGGTGTGTATGCACATACATGTCAATAGTTTAAACACGGAAGTATTTCCTTTGCATGCTAAAAGTCTAGGTTATGTGGCATCCAACTCTGCCAATGTTAAGTTTAAATATTCAGTATTATATAGGTGAAGATGGTTCTATTGTGAATAACTGAATTATCTTAGAAATTGTTTTAACTTAGTTGGAGGAGGCAACTTTTAAATGACTTTATAAATTTTTGGAGGGGTTACATGGTTTCATGTATATAAATGTTCATGTTCATTCTTTCTGTCCTGTCATTCAGAAATATATTTTTATTATTTCTGCACAGAACTTCTTGTCTGTTGTTGTTTGGTGTATTTTGTTTTATTTTATATTGTTTTATTTTTTTATTTTATTTTTTAATATTTAACTTTCTATGTAACAACTGATTATATTTATGATATATAAAATAAAGGAAATTTATTTATATTTTAAAGCAAATTCCTGCTTCTGGAGCAAAGGCTGAGAGAAGGATTTTAACTTTGTCACACACAACTTGCAGTGAATACTGTAGACACTTCCTTTCGTCCTAATGTGCTGTATCTGGTTAGGTGATAATTGCGTAGTACTTTCTTTGTGTGCACCATCTCTAAATGGAGACCAGAGAAAGAGTGAATTATCTCTGTTGATATAAGATGTGCCACATTTCAGACACATTTCAGATACCAAGTGGGAAAATATACAATGGATTGTTTTTCAAAGTGCAGAACTACTGGATTTTAGAGGTTTGAGTTGGGAGCAACATGCAGGTAGTTTCCTGCAGAGTAGAGAATTTTTGTCCAGGAACCTGAGAATCTTGGGAAGGTGTGCGGAGAGATGGGAAGGGAAAGAAGAGAAAAACGCTGATTCTTGTAGGTATCACAGAACTTTGATAAGGATATGATTGTGGCGTACTCTTATTTTAGAAGATGCACTGTGTCCCTCCTTGTAAATAAAGAAGGGAAGGGAATTTCATCAGTGTTTTGTTAGTGTATTTTCTTGTACTGTGTGATAATAAACTGTGCAGTTCATCCTGGTGTTCTAGATTCATGTAATTTGCACTTCGAAAGAAAAATTCTGTTTTGTTTGAAGTACTTAAATACAGTAATTTAAAAAGTAGCAGATATGACTGGCTGCTTCTTTAAGAAGCAACCCTGACATTTCAAGTGTGAATAAACCATTTAGATTTGACTTCTTTGCAAACATGTTCATAATGAAAATAAAATTAACAGGAACCAGAGCATGAATCTGTCCATATGTTAAACTCCTTCAAGTACTGTCACTTAACTTATTTTATATATTATATCAGTTGAACTACACTTATTTCTCCTGCCTCCTCAAAGCAATTGAGGTAGTTGTGTCATTATCTTGTTTTACCAAAAATGGAGAATCATTTGGGAACATACGAGGTTCTGACATTTTAATTGATTGTAAGTATCTTAATTATGGTTTCAGAGTTCTGTGTGGGTTTTTGTTTGGTTGGTTTTGTTTTTTTTTCTTAGAATAGAAAAGGGAATTCTGTTTGGTTGACATCATAATACAGGGAACTGTTTAGTATTTCCCTTGGAAAATTAGAACAAAGACAAAATAAGTATTTGGTCTGGCATTAGTGTTGTTTACTTTGGAATAACACAATGCAACACAGCAAATCACTATTGATTCTCCTAAGCTGAAAATAAATCTTGCAGTAGCACAGCACTTTTTTATACTTTGTAGAAGAAACTTGAGTCACACTCCACAGAATTAAAAGAAAGCTGCTCTTCACCAGAAATCAAAAATCATCACATTTCTAGGAATGATGTAGACAGTGTGGTACCTGTCAATTGATCTCAGGTATGAAAATATAAACATAATAGCTGCATTGGCATATATACTGTGAGCAGTAACACTTCAGCAAACTTGTTTAAAACACATAGCTAATCATGTGCCGTCTGACAGGCAAGGTTTGTTTTGCTGTCAAAGAACTCCTTATATAATGACTGATAATTTTTGTATACTTCATTGAACCTTAGTAGAATAGGCTGTGGCGTTTATCCCTCTCTATGCTAAATAAGTGTACTGTTGAGAGCAGTTGGAGCATCATTTTGGTGCCCACTATTCTTTTGTGTACAGCACAGTGCATCTGATGCAGACAAACTGTTTTAATTCTTAAAGTGCAGTAGAATCTGGAACCGAAGTGTCAGTAACTTCTTTTAGTTTTATTTTGAGTGCATTCTTTCCTTAACCAATCTTGTTGGCTGCTGCAGCCCATTGGTATTTTTCACTTTCTATGTATGGACTTCTTAAATGTAAGTGAAGCTATCTATAAGAAACAAAAAAATTCCAGATTTTCTGATTAAATCTCCACTCTTTTGATGCCTAGAAAATTGCAGTGGCTAAGCATCAGAGTGGCTAGTTAACCTGAATATAGGTTAATGTATTATTCAGTAGCTACTGATTTATTTGTTTGTTCACCAAGATATGAGATGAGTTAAGAAATAAATGAGTTATGGAAAGAATGTCATTAGCATTGTTTATGTTGGATTAAGAAATCTAGGCAGTCTGCTTAAGTGCCTCTGCTTTTTTTTTGAGTTGAAGTCTAGGTTGTCTAAGCAAAAATACTGGGTTACTGGTATACTTGAGAATTAGAGTCACTGTGTTACAGCATAAGCATAATCTTTACCATTTAGAATACACCTCATCTGGAAATTGGTACCTTTCAAGACTGAGTGTGTGGGGAGTCTATCTCAGAGAAATTCTGGTAACCGTACAATAATCTTATTTACTGCTAATAGTAGTTTGATGCATCTTTTCTGAAGTTATAAAGGTATGTCAAGAAATGTATGAGGCAAACAATTTACCTGTGCATCTTTTCTTCAAGAAATTGTGCATTATGTAGACTTCTCAAGGCTGAAAATCCAGTTTGGTCAACCTTTCCTCCCACATCAAGTATTTTTGGCCCCTTACCATCTTGACCCTCGGCTAGACTTAATTTTGTAATTTATTTTTCTTACTGGGGGTCCAAAACTGGACAGAGCATTCCAGATGGGGTGTGAAGGTGCGGAACTGTGGCACTTGCTGGCTATACCTTTCCTAATACAGTCAAGGCTGCTTGCTGTTGGTCTTCTTTGCTGCAAAGATATATCTATCTTTTAATGTCCCATTTTCTTTACAGAGTGCTAGTTGTATCTAAATACTTAGTAGTTTTTAACATCACAGCACTCAATACATGTTACAACGAGGTTGTTTGGGGAGATCAGAAAGACTTCAATGTGTATGTGTTTCAGTGAAGCAAGTTAATGTCATGCATAATTACAGCTACGAGCACAAATAAAGCATATGTGAATCTTTTTATCTATGATTTTTTTTAATCTATGATTTACATTAGAATAGTACCTTTTAAATTGTATAGAAATAAATTAACAGATATTCCACTGTCAATCCATTAAACAGTTCCGTCTTTGCAAATTCTATTTGCAATACAAAAGAAAGCTTTCAAAGTATCTTGAGAGACAAATGCTCTACTGCAGTAAATGCTCTCAAGCCAGGGACAAATTTTCTACTATAGCAAATGCTGTCAAACCAGGAACAGTCTTAAGTAGTCTTAAAAAGAGAGAAGGATGCTGTCCATTGATAAATGGCTTAAAAACCTACAAGCCACCTGATAAGTAAGAAGTCCCAAGCCACCAGTTTGCTGTTGGTTTAGGACCTGAAATTATTCAAAATACCAATTTTTAAAAATTCTTCTGTTTTGAATTCCAAACTTTTGGGTTCCAGAGCTTCTTGTGAATTATTTGATCAGGTCTTTACACCAAAAACTTTTTTTTTCCCTTGAGATAGTTAAAAAAATGCTTTTCAGTTATGGTGGTTCAGAGGATACATTTACATGATAGAGCACAGAGATCAGGAAGCTATGCCAGTGTTCAGGGCTAACTGAAGCTCCAGGTCTGAGTTAACTGCTCTGGTGCGAAAGAAGAGTTCACATGCTCTGCCCACGGCATTCCAGATAATTTGTGTCTGAATGTGGTTAGTAAAGAAGCTTTGCACTGAAGTGATTTCAATTCACAAAACTTTAGCTCATTCTGTACCTAATTCAATATAATTTTCACCTTTTTTTCCAGTGCTTTTTCTTCTTTTTTGGTTAGTGTGTCTGAGCAGAACAGATTTCTATGCTTTGGAATGCTTTTAATTTCAAGTATTAGGTTGGTGCAAAAGTAATTGTGGTTTTGAACTGTAAATTTTAAATCATTATAACTGGTTAAAACACATCTTTATTAATGAAAATAGGAACTATTACAGTCAACACATTTTTTTGCCACTGAGAAATGAGTTTTATTCCTGTAGTGTAAAAATCCATGATTTGGAATTTGATGAACTCTTTGAAAGCATTTTCTGCATCCTGCAGGTCATGGAAATATTTTCCCTGCAAAAAGTTGTCAAGGTGCTTCAAGAAGTGGCAGTCAGTTGGTAAGAGATCAGGTGAATATGGCGGATGAGGGAAAACTTTGTAGCCCAATTTGTTCAACTTTTGAAGCATTGGTTGTGTGACGTGTGCTTGGGCATTGTCATGGAGAAGAATTCGACCCTTTCTGTTGACCAGTGCCAGCTGCTGGCATTGCGGCTTTTGGTCCATCTCATCGGTTTGCTGAGCAGATGCTCAGATGGAATGGTTTTGCGGGGATTCAGAAAGCTGCAGTGGATCAGAGCGGCAGCAGACCACCAAACAGCGACCATGACCTTTTCTTGCTGCCCGTTTGGCTTTGGGAAGTGCTTTGGAGGTTCTTCTCAGTCCAGCCACTGAGCTGCTCATCACCAGTTGTCATATAAAATCCACTTTTTGTCGTGTGAGAAATTGTTTGTTGTTGTTGTGTAGAGTAAGAGGAGACAACACTTCAAAGCAACATTTTTTTTAATTTTTGATCAGCTCCTGAGACACCCACCTCTCAAGCTTTTTCACCTTTCCAGTTAACTTCAAATGCCAAATGACTGTAGAACAGTTGATGTTGAGTTCTTTGGCAACTTCTCATGTAGTTGTGAGAGGATCAGCTTCAATGATTAGTCTCTGTTGGTCATTGTCAGCTTCTGATACCCGGCCACTCCACTCCTCATCTTCAGGGCTCTCGTCTCCTTTGTGGAGCTTTTTGCACCACCACTGCACTGTATGTTCATCAGCAGATCCTGGGCCAAAGGCATTGCTGATGTTGCAAGTTGTCTCCCCTGCTTTAGGACCCATTTTGAACTTGAGTAAGAAAATCACTCTAAATCAATTTTTGTCTAACATCATTCCTGTAGTTGAAAATAAATATAAAAGAAACAGCGAGTAATAAGTCAGTAGCAAAAAAACATAAAGCAACAAAGGCATATTAAAATGATGTATATCATAACCACATTTATTTAAGAATATATTCCAATATCAGACAGCAAATTTCAACAATGTAAAAACCGCAGTTCCTTTTGCACTAACCTAATATTACATAACTTTAACCTTCTTTTGGTTATTTTGTTTGGTTTTTTTTGGTTCAGATGCTCTTTCAGCAGAAACACAAGCAAGGGTAAAGGTAATCTAGAGTAGAAGGGTAAGTTAGGAAGAAGGTATAAGGAGAAGCAAGGCTTATTTGGCAAGACAGCTGTCAGGTGCAGAATGACAATATATAGGTGAGTATGATGAAGTTACATCTGGACACAACTAACTATGTGTCATTGCCCCTTCATATTCCCTGTGTGTTGACATCTTAAGTCTGTTTAGTTGCATTGTAGTTCAGAGTTATCTTGCATTCCCAGTGCTTTCCTCTCCATTTTGCGGTGAGTTGGCACCATACCAAGCAGATTTCCTGGTACAGCTGTGGTGTGAATTGTTGCAGCTATTATTGCTGGGTAATTGGGAACTGCTGTAAAGGGAATATTCTGAGAGGCACCAACCAAATCTCCAAATTTCAGGCAAGCATTTATATATGCTCAACTACTAGCCAATTAATCTGTTAAAAGCTAAGAATCAAGCATTAATCAAATACATTAACTAAGCCATAGGCTTACAGTACTATAAATCTGATGATTATTGTTGACTCTGATGGCCATGGTCTTTGATGGTTCCTAGTCTCTGAGATCAAGATGACCAGGCTTCTGAGCTCTTTGACACAGAAAGTTAGAATGAAACTGGGCACTTTTTCTCTTTCCCCAGGCTCCACTGGTTGTCACTGGCATTTGAACATTTCTGTGTGGGCCAACATAACTTCCATGGGCTGGGATAAGCATGTACTTGATCTCCCAGAAATAATTCTATGCATAATGATAGTTAATGATAGTTACAATACCTGTAATTATTTTTTCATTCTTTTGTCAAAACTTGTTTCTGACTAAACACAACAAAATACCCATCACAACAAGGACGTTCCTGTGTTGTCTTGTCACAACAAAAACTCTTCAGAAGTTTTGTTTTGTCCTTTCATTGTGAATGTAGTCCTGGTGCTGGTGTGTACTGATGTGTAGGGCTGATGTGTAATATTGATATATTGTCCACCAAGACTAAATACAATTTTGAAGTTTTTGCAGGTAAAATTAGTAGGTAGGTCACAGTGGCAGAGTCATAAAGTAGTCATTGGCCCTAACCATCCATGTTCTGTCTATGATCTGCTGGAGATACAAAATTTAATCATGACAATTGTTGACTAGTACTGTTCTTAGGTACTTAATAATCTGATTGTCAAGACATTGTTTTTTGATGTTATGAACTTTCTCTGCAGGAGTTACCAAGAGTTGCCACTTACATATTGGTCCCTTCCAGTGTATCTCTCTTTACTTCCCCTTTTTGTTCTGCTATTGTAGGTTTTGTACTGGAAATGACAAGTGAATCCAGAGAATCAACTTATATACTTCATTCTGTGCCATTCAGTTAACTATTATTCCTTCCATAAATCCATGAAAAGTTGAACAAAACATAATGACATTCACATTGCTAACTGGAATATTTAGCAACTAGTCCTTTTATCAGCAGAGTCCAGCTGCCTACAGTGGTATACCTGAGAACCTTGGCAGGGGACAAACAATCAAATAGTGTTCAGTAAGAAACTGATGTTGTGACATGAAAATACATTAGTATCTAAAAATTACTTACAGTATATATTTTTTTTCCTGTGAATAGCATGTATAAACTGCCTTCTGCTTTACTGCTAACACACATCAGTTATTTCTTCGAATTCATAACATCACTTGTTTGAAGGCAATTGTTCATAAAATTTTTGTTTACACAAAAGTTGAAAATGAATTCCTATCTAAAACTCTAGTGTATTACTGAAACTTGTTTCCATTTATACTATTGTTCAGGAACCAAGCATTCTGCATTATTTGTTGAAACTTTATGTTCTGAGTAGTTTTCCTTTATTGTGAAACAAATTATGTTGCCCGAAATTCTTAATGATTGTATTGGTGATGCACCATTATAAATAGATAAAATCTTAAGATTACCCTTTTATTCTGACCATTAAAGCCTGCTATTACTCCATGTGATTATGAAATCTAGTTCACTTTACCTTCTGTGATGTTTTATTTAGGCTTCTAGAGGAGAAAAAAGAAATTTCCTGCTGCACTTGAAAGTAAATTAGAGGCTTTCATTTTCTGCATTGAATTAAAGCTTGCTACATTATTTGATCTAGACAATAAAGCATATGAGCTGAACTAAACTTTGCAAACACTGGTAGCT
The DNA here is from genome assembly GCF_964273445.1 of Streptopelia decaocto. Lineage (NCBI taxonomy): Eukaryota > Metazoa > Chordata > Aves > Columbiformes > Columbidae > Streptopelia > Streptopelia decaocto. The sequence continues at coordinate 70,299,358 of NC_138657.1, read as the reverse complement.
TAAAAAAAGTAAATTAGTTCGGGGTGAAGTAGTCCAGGAACAAAATAAGCAGTAATCATAAATCTGACACATTTGATAAGTAATGGATCAAGTTAGACTCTTTAACCATTCAGTCTTGATATTTCACATCTAGAAGACAGAAGGATTCCAACTCAGAATCTGAGTGTATTGAAACATCTTTAGGGAACTTAGCAGACAACATGAAATTACACAGAATATACAGGAAAGGGGTAATTTTCAGCATAGTAGCTTTGCCTGTGTTCTTCCCATCAGACTAAAGAATTACTAATCTTGTCACATTCAGCAGCTGGGTTTGGGCAGTATCTTTTTCCCACTTGGAGGGGTTAATTAGCCTTCTTTCAGAGTGTGGCCTGTTTAGCTTACATTCACATACAAAGCAAAACCATTAACAGATGGGTGTGTCCAACTGCTTAATTAGCCAGAGTAAAAAGAATCTTTGTCAAACATTTATCTGTTGCTGGTCATACACCTGACAGTCCCATTAGGCAAGGATGATGTCTTTTCTGTTGTAATATGCATGTTCTTTACCTATATGCAGTATCCCTGAAAGAGACTTCGTTTAGATTATAAAAATATATTAATGTAATTGCTCAGTATTGATACTATGTAAAAGAATTACACTGACTGCTTCACTAACATGGTGCTAGAAAAACTTCCAGTGAATAGGAAGATGAAAAAGCTTGATTATCAAACATATTGTATGGCATCTACAAGGAAAAATCTATACTGTGTATTGAGCTATAGTGAAGAACTGCACTTAGGATAGAGACTTAGGCAGAATAATGGAAGCAACCTAAACACTTTTGAATAAATTAATATTAAGTCAGTTAACCTGTCTCTCAGATTATTAATAAAAGTGTATTACAGTTCTGAGTTAGAGAAGCATGTCAGATTGTATACTTAAACATAGGGTCTCACCAAATTGACAGTGTGGAGGTAAAATGCACTCAGTCACCGAAAAACTTTAATGAACAATGTACATGCATGTTACAAGTTGCATGGCACCCCATCCTGTGTAGTCTGAAGTTTGGTAGGTCAGTGTAGCAGTGCCAGCTGTACTGTGGATAGTCCCAGCCTGTGCTGTGGGGTGCCCTGGGATCTCTCCATTTCCTTCTGGGTGTTCTCTCACCTAACCCTGGATTTTCTGTCATGTGTCCTGACGTGTCTTGGGACATGGTGACTTCCAGGACTGGGTAGAGAATATCTGACTCCTGGCTATTCCTGTTCAGCATCCCTTAGTGCCTAACAGCAGACTGCCGGCTGGCACTGGCGCTTGCAGTCTGCTCCTCCCAGGGCTTCTCCACAGCTTCTCTGACTGACAGCTGGTTTACAGCCAAAATGAAGCTGCTCCCTTTCCCTAAAGGGCTGATGTGAATGTCAGCCAGGCACAATCCATGACAACTGCCACAAGGAAGTGAACACATTATGTTCCTCACTTCAGTGAGAGTACCTGGCTCTGGTTTCTTGAGCATCTTGAACTGCAGCTGTAGTGATCCCATGCTGCCTGAGATGTAACATAGCAATTAACAGATAAATGGCAATACAGAGCGGCCTTTCACCAGTCAAAACTCTGTTTGACTGTAGTGGCATTCCTGCTCTCTTCCAGTGATTGACATGTTTATAAACTGTTACCACAAAACCAACATATAGCCAAGTAAAGCTGAGGGCTGGTATCAAATAATGTCTTTTAATTCTATTCAACTGTTCACTTTTGTTTCCCATTAGAGTTGCAGTATCTCAAATGATTGTTGGAACTGGTGGCTTAAACTGACCCATTTAATTGTGCTCAGAAACTGACTCGAAGTACTTTTACAGCAGGGAGGTGATTTAGGAAGCTGCTCAGCACTTAGCTTTTGATTTCCACTATTCTGCCAGCTTCTCGGTGTTTTTGTCTGGGTTATGTATGACAGCGGGTGCAGGCTTGCTCAGACAACCTGGTGCTTTTTTTTTACTTCACTTTTGAAGAAATTTTCCAAGTCAAGGGTCACAGGTTGAGGACTAAGTAAAAATGATTAATACCTTAAGGTGAAGGTACATCCCTAAGTGAGTAGACATATCCATAGGATTATTCTGATGCTTTTGAAAAATTTTTAAATTCTGAATTGGCAGAACTGTTGTTTGGACCAATCACAACAGGCCCTGCTAGAAAGTCTTTCCCCATATTTAAGTGTTGAAAAGCTGCAATAAAGTCTCTGTGGAGCCTTCTCTTCTTCATGCTGAACAACCCCAGCTCTCTCAGCCTGTCCTCACAGCAGAGCTGTTCCAGCCCTCGGATCATTTTTGTGGCCTCCTCTGGCCCCTCTCCAACAGGTCCATGTCAGTCCTGTGCTGAGGGCTCCAGAGCTGGACACAGGACTCCTGATCAGAGTAGAGGGGCAGAATCACCTCTCTTGATCTTCTGGCCACACTTTTTTCATATGCAGTCCAGGATACAATTGGCCTTTGAGGCTGCAAGCACACATTGCCAGGTCCTGTCTGTCTTTTCATCCACCAGTACCCCCAAGTCCTTCTCAGCACGGCTGCCCTCAACCCCTTCATCCCCCAGCTTGCACTGGTACCAGAGTTTGCCCTGGCCCAAGTGCAGGACGTTGCATTTTGGCCTTGTTGAACCTCATGAGGTTCATGTGGGCCCACTTCTCAACCTTGTCCAGTTCAGCAAAGTGATTCAGGGGTAGTTGGAGGGAGCGACTGCAGAATCCCAGCTTTAAATCAGATTAAACTGCTGTGGATCCTAGCCTTGAAAGGAAGGTCTGTTGTTGCAGCTGGTTCAGTTTTCAACCAAGGAGGATGTTGTATATTCTGAGAGGCTCTGCATTTTTTTTGATACAGCGATGAATTCCTCCTACTCTATGTTGTTAAGCCCGTGAATAGAAAAATTTTTGTTATGGTTTTGTCTCAAAAAATATTTTAAGGTTTTTTTTGGGGAGAGGTTGTTATTTCCTTGGGGGAGTGGGTAAAGGTGGAATTAATTAGTTTCTTCTCTGTCAGCCATATGGGTTTGTAGAGTTAAACTGAAAAATCACTCGATAGTTCATTCAGTACTTAGAGTTTTTTTTTCACATAAACCTCTTTTATTATGTATGGCAATGCTATTCATTTTTAGTCATACAAGTCCTCAGGTTGCCAAAGCATTCTGTAGCCAATATACATTAAGGGCAGTAAAATTTTTAGATCCCAGAACATTTGGTTTACAGACTAATAATTTGTATTTGCTCTGGTTCTTCACAGAAGCATACAGCCTTCTGTTTTGAAGGTACCAGGTGAACCTTCCTTATCTGGTTATTATTTTCACATGTTAATTATCCATTCCTTAAACGATTTTTTTTAAAATTTAATTCCTGATTTTGAATTAACTTTGGTTTTGGTTGGTCACCCAGTCAATTGTATTGTTATTTCTGCTGTGCAAAATGGAGGAATTTTGTAGTTCCCAGTCTATGTTTCGTGTTTAGGTAAGGTATAAGTCATCTGTGGTTGTCTTTCTGATTAAGTTTTGTTTGTAAGGCATTTTGCTTAATTCTCAAACCATTTCTGTATTCTGCGCAAATTTCTATTGTTCCCTTTAAATGTCAGGGCTCCGATGCAAGGCACTTTTCCACTGCGTGTGTATTTCTATATGGTTTTAGCGCCGAAACATTTATTCTTCTCAGATTTTAAGTACAGAGGTTGCTTTAATACTTACTACTGAAAAAGGTTATTGGAGTTGCTTTATCACTGTGACTCATTAAATGCTTTTCAGAGTTTGCTGTCCAGATTACAGGCCTTCATTCTGTGGCCTGCGACAAGTTTGACTTCGAATTTGAATGTTTAGAGTTTTTCGTGTAATTCAGTAAGCCAGAGAAAAAGCAGTTTTGAATGATGACCAGGTATTTTCAAGCTGAGAGACGATTTGCTGCTGAATTTTCTGAGTTATTCCTGAAGTGACAAAACTCAGAGAAGTGATATATATTTCTGAACATGTAGATAAAAGATATTTTGAATATAGGTAAGATAAATGTAAAGTAAAAACCCACTCGTACTAACTCATATGCTAGTAAGGGGAAAAACCTTTTGGCTCATACCAATTTTGAGATCCAAATAGAGATAAGTATCAAATTAGTGTGCTAATGGAAGTGACAAAATTAAAAAAAAAAAAAAAAAGAAGTAATGAAAGAAGAAATGCACTAACATTTTTATTTTATTTATTTTATTTCTTAATTTTATTCAGAGATCACAATGCAGACATCAGAGACTGGGTCGGATACAAGTTCGACTGTGACTTTACAGACATCTGTGGCTGGCCAGGCAGCAGTGCCCACACAAGTAGTACAGCAAGTACCGGTTCAGCAACAGGTAGGTGACCTTAAGTTTTGGGAAGATTAAAAAAAAAATCAGGAAGGTTAGTTCTTCACAATGTAGTGGAGAACTTGATTTTGTACAAGACTGCTAAATGAACTCTTTTGCTTTACTTTTATCAATTTTATTTTGCTGGAGTCAAAACAGCTGGAGAAAGGCAAGCTGTTTTCAGGATCTGTTCCTTAACTAGAGCATCTGACAAGCACCAGTAGTACACATACATGTTTCTAACTGAAGGTTATTAAGGAATTCATGTAATAGCTTGTAGAAATATAATTTATGTTACTGAACATTTACAATTTTTTGCTTTAAATAATGAATATATTTTTATATTATTTGCTATATAATTTCTCCTTTCATTTGGACATCCAAGTACAAATGTAAAAATTAAAAGTACTGTTCTTTGCATCTCTAGGCTTGACTCTCTGCAGATCTTTGCACAATGTCATGAAAGTATTTTTGATATGACAATAGGTAATTAGTGATGTGCATTTGCCAGGTAAGTAAGAAGACTTTTGTAGCAGCCAGCACTGTGCACATCTCTGCTACGTAAGACAGTCACGCACCGATGCAGCACACACAAGCTTTGAAAGGAGTGATGGCTGAATAAAATAGGGAGGAAAAAAGGAAAAGTATGGAGGTAGTGGACTGCATGTGAAAGCCATGACAGCTGTACAAGACCTTTTCGGAATACACAAATGAGCTGTCCATGTGACAGGTACTCTGGGTGACACCTGATGCCGTTTTTCACCAACAACTGACTTCACAGTTTCAGAATCAATAATATGAGAACTGAATATAGTTTACTAAATAGCATAATTTGTGCCAGTGGAGAACATTTCCCTCAATTAAATTCTTCAGCATTCATTTAGTTCTAAAATTCCAGGTGGTGCATTTTTATATATGTATTCCACAGCCATGTACCTTTCACTGATATTTGTTTCCAGATGTACAGACTCAATTTATAGTGCCTCATAGTTCCATTACTATTATTTCTGCTTGTATCTTCATGTATCTTTTAGGATTCATGCTTTTTTTTTAAAAAAAAAACTGATTCAGAAAAGCATTGAATTTCGACTCGTAAAATTGTATATAAATGTTTTTGTGTGTTTGCTTAGAATTCACCACTTGTGCAACAAGAATTTTTTGAAGTATTTTCTCCTGAGTTCAGACCGTTAAATAATTCTCTCAGAGGCTTCTGAATACTATGTTAGTTTTTAATTGAAGCTTCCATGATGCTTGAACATAGCTAACCATTGTAGATTTTGGCTGGTTAACTCTTTTATTAGGTTTGTGAAGCGCAAGACTATTCTTCTTTGTGAAATAAGATCTGGATAATTTGTGTGATTTTTATATTATTTCATGGTGACAGATGTTTAATAGATGTAGTTCATGTGATCTCTTCTTTGTTATTCCTTTATTTCATCTTTTCAGCTAAAATATGGCAATTTGGTAGTGCTACACAGTTGCTTATTTTAAGCAAACAGGATATACATACTATGGTCTAATATTACATGCTGAATTTTATCCATATGAAGTACTTAAGCAGTATGAGGGTTTGAAGATTAGGAAGCAATTAGTGGCACATAGAACACTTTATAGTGTTGCAATTCTAACCATTGGATTGATTGAATTGTAAAGGTAGGGTCTCCCATGCATTTCTGTTCTCATTTTATTGTAAGCAAATGAAGAATGAGCAGGGCTTTGGTGTTCATACACTTTGCTTCTGCAAAGTTTCTACCTTTCTGAAAACTTCTAGAATAGAATTGGCTCCTTATTTTCCCACATAAATGATACATTAATCTTTGGCACTGACTGTATCTTTTCTGAAGTTATTCCAGTTATCTTCTATTAATGTAATACTCGTCTCAAAACACAGAAGTCCAGGAGTAGTTTGCAATTTTTTCCTGCTTGATTATACCTTAATGAGAAAAGGAAACTGATTTTTTTTTTAAATTGTTGCAATGTCTATGTAGAACTGTCCCTGATCAATTTTACACACATCTCCTTTAGTACTGCTGCTTTTGAGTATTCACTCCGTCATTATTTTGGATTATTTTTCTCTGTGGAGATATTAGATTCTATTTTTCCACTTGACTCTTTTAACACTTGCTGTAAGGATTGGCACAATGTTTCAGAAAGGAAAGCTAAGGGATCAACCCAGTCAAGGAAAAGGAGTTTCTCCAAAATTTTGCAGGGATTGAAGATGTAGCAAGGATGTTTGGAAATCCAGTACAGACTGTATTGCAGTGATTAAAACATGGTATGGGTGGAAGATTTGTGTAGAGAGAAGCTACATTATGGAAGTGGATGTGAGGTGAGAAGAAAAGGAAGAGTAAAGATGTAAATGTGATGTGTCAGCAGGAAATGCAATGAAGAATGTAGGTGGGGTAGGTAATTTGAACTGTAGGGTTAAAAAAAGAGTATCAAACGCAAACACAATCATTGTGTTGAAGAAATTTTAGGTATGCTCTGCCCTGAGGAATTATTTGTCTACAGATAGCATTTGCTTAAAGTTAATTTTAGCTTTATGTACATTTGACAGGAAAATTATAGAAAGACTTTTAATTTCATAAAGTCATACTTTCATTGGCAGAGTGAGTGCTTATTATTTCTGCAGATTTGAAGTTACCAGTGTTGAAATTTGGAGGAAAGGTTTTAGGTGCATAGTATATGAGATATCGTTTGGGTTTTTTCCTATGGTTTTTAAGACGTATACTTAATACTGTCAGCTGTATCCAAAATAAGTGCAACAATTGGTGTAGCTGAAACGTCTGTATTATGTTTACAGTAATGTATTAGTACTTGTAGTGAATAATTCTGAATAAATGGAAGGATGGACTAAGAGCCTTTTTCGTACAACTGTTTGTACTGAAGCATCCTGTCTTTTGAGCAAACAGCGAAATAGTAACTTTTGATATTTTCAGCTAAAACAATTCCCTAATTTGCATATAACTAGTATAAATATTGAGCTCATGAAACTCTGCTGTGATACTCCAGAAATAGGAAAAAAGAAAAGTACCTTTGGTGGAAACTTCGGCTTCCCATCTGGTAAAAGCGGCACTGTGGCAGCTGGTTTCATGCAGCGCAGCAGCTGTCACTGTTGAGTTGGGATAGAGGGGAATGGTAAGGGGACAAAAAGCAACAAAAGTAAAGCCGAAAAGGCTGGAGTTTAATCAAATTCAGTTTTAATAGCCTGAGGAATTTTCTTAGTCTTTTGCTTCCCCCGATACAGGAATTTTTCACTGATGTAGCATAGTTTTTTCAACAGGCGTTTTTTACCACAGTGCAGTAAGCTTCTGAGGATCCAAAATTACCTTCATTTTGCAGTTTATACCAGGCAGTGTGGAAGGATTGGAGAAATAAAACTGCAAATATAATCTATTTTATGAAAGTATATCCATGCATCAGAAGTTGAACAAAGCGTTTCTGCATATTTACCATACATCATGGCCATTGCATTCACAAAGCATTGTATCATTAACTGGAGATACAGACTTCTGCTGATCAAAATTGCTCTTAATGCAAAATCATGTTTAGCATATGAAAAGCATAATCATGAACTGGCATTAGCCTTTATATAAATATGAATGTGCTTAGAATATTACAGCATGTGCTATTTATATGTTGGTTGCCGAAAGTAATCCAGACTAATGAACATACAAAAATTATTTTTATCTCTGAGAACAGAAAACTATGCACATTCAAGTTGTTTGCTTAGGCACTGTGGATAATTACATGTTCTTTTTTAAATGGCATTTTAAAATCCTTACATATTTTGCCCTATTGTTCTACTCTTTGCTTAGTAGTACTTTAAGCATAAGCAGTTTTTATTGGAAATCAAAATTGTCTCTTAAATTTTGTTTTTATTCCTCAGTGTAATTTCTCTATTTCAGTATGCTTTTATGGACTTCTGTTGGCAAACTCATAGATACAATGTAACTTAGTCCCTCATTTGTTCCTTTGAGGTACTGTAATTAACGATATAATTTGTTTTCCTTTTTTTTCCCCCTTGAACTGGTAGTTATAATTACATATGTATTTTGAAATAAGTTTTCATTAGCCTCTTGTTCTCCTGGAACATTTCAGATGCTTACTTCTAATCTTAGTTCAGTTACTTATTTCAGGCTAGAATCACTGAAGCAAAAGGAGTGAAAGATCTTCTGTCTGACCCTACTTAACTCATTATTTCCTATACAAGTCAGTTAATTTTCTGCTTTATAGCCAGACAGTAGTAACAATTACCATGACTAGCTCACCAGTCCACCCTGATGAACCATAACATTTCTGAACTTGCCTATTGTCACTTTTTAATAAATATTTCATTGTGTTCTCTGTTTTCCACTGAACTATTTGATTCTTGGAGTACTTTTAAATACAAGAATGCCATTTAGGTTTAGATCTCTATTGAATATTCTTTCTATGATCTCTAATTTCTGCTCTGCCACAGAATCTGAAGAACATAGCTGATACAATTCCTTTAACAGCTTAAGAAAAGGTACAAGAAAAAGATAAATAGAAAAGAAGAATTTTTTATTCCACAAAAGCTATGTTTGGTGGTCTTTTGGTTCCTCATAAACAACCTATTCACAAATAATTTTGTGCTTTTAGAAAGTAGATATATGCATTTCATTTCTTCCTGTTGTTGAAGATTAAAAATATAATCCAGACGCACTAGATTTCTCATGAAAACATTTTTCCCAAAGTGCAATAAAATAGGGAATAAAATTAGTATTGGAGATATATAACAAAGATTTTCAGCATGGCAGAATTTTTGTTAACAAGTCCATCGTAAAGGCTACTCACTTATTTTATAATTCTTTGAAATGAAAAATACCTCTAACTTTCTCTACTTTAAGGTTGCTATGTACATTGCAATATGATGTAGTGACTAAAGCTTTCTTGGTCCCATAATCAATTTAAGTATAGCAGTACTGAGTGTCTGAGAAGCTGAAGCAAAATAACTTCTTTAATAAACTGTCTTTTTTATTACCTTATTAGGGAAAAACTAACCTAATACAGTGACCCTTTTGTATTGAACTTCATTGTGAAAATTTAAAGGAAAAACATTTTGATCTACAGATGTAGAAAAGATGTTTTAATAGCAGTGTAGTGTACCCATTCTTAAATGCTGATTTAAAAAACAAGTTTCTTTGTTTACTCAAACAGTAATGACTTATCTAGTAGTGCTACATAGTAGGCTACTAAAGAGTTTTTATAAAATTTGTTGAAAATTTGAAATTAATCCATGAAAAATTGAATTTTACCAATTTTTGATATTTTGTTTTATGGTTAATTGTTTTTTGTTGTTGTTCCAAGTCAGAATATTGGAATTTTTTCGTTTCCTGTCCCATAGACACTGAGCTTTGATATACTATGTACCACTTTGTCACTGCAGTATCCTCTCAATTCTATAGTAAAGGTGTTGCACTGTGCTGATCTGTTGTTTTTGAAATGGTAGCAGCTTGTATCCAAGAATAATGGGAGAATATAATACCTTTTATAGAATGGGAGTGTGACCTGCATTTACTGATAGGAAGTTTTTAATGTTGTGTTTGTACATACTGTAGAGTTCCATTTTATCAGTATGCAGGTTACAGGGACAAAAATCACATTTCCTTTATTAATAGAAAAATGGTGTGGGGTTTTATATAGGGATTAAGACATATCCAGTGTGTGTGAATAGGGAACAAAGTGCATGTTGTGAGAGGCTGGACAAGAACATGGAATTCATACTGACAGCAGCATCATCTCCGCAATGTTTCCCCAGCTATGCTACTAGATCAGAAAAAATGAGCATATCCATCACATGGCAGGTGACAGATGACTGGTTTTAAAAACAAAGCCTGCTTTCAAGATGTTTTCTCACTGTATAGGTTAAGTAGATCAGTTTGGTGTTCTGTAATATACTTATCAACAATGACTCCCCTTCTCCTGTTGGTTAAAGGTCATAGAACTTGACTTACTCAAGAGGAATAAATACTTCTAGAGTCAAACTTAAAAACCTATAATAATATGTTGAATATGTGCTTTACTGTGAAGCATATATGCATTTTAGCCAATAATTGCGTGAGTACATAATTTTGTCACAGATTGGCAAATGTGAATATTGAGAGACACTAATTAATTGCAAGCTTGCAGGCGTAACTTTCTTATAGTGGATTTGGGTCAAGCTCATTCCATCAAATTATAATTAGTTTAAGTTATGAAGTCAAAGGTGATGGAAATAGAAGTAGTTTAATTCTTTGAAAGAAAGTTTGCACAGTACAGCTATTTATGGTTTTTAATTCAAAAAAATGTTCTGAAGCCTAGTAACGTGCATAATTTGGATCAGAGTGTTTTGTGTTGACTTTGAGAACTGAATCTTTAAGTTAAATATCTAAATATTATTAGGAGAGGAAATGTACACAGCAGTAACATACCTTATTAATTAGAAAACATCTTTAATTTTTTTTTTTGAGGTTGAGAAATAGTATTTGAGGTATATTTGTCAATGTATATAATGTTTCATATAGGAAATCAACAAACCTTGGATTTTAATAGATATTTTAACCATCGTGTTGTGTCTCATTGCTGTTAATAGGCAGAAACATTTGATTTTTTAACATGGTAGTATAGCTGCACTCAAAACCTTGAGTATTTTATGTTTTTCAGAATTCATGTTTTCATGTCAACCTAAGGTAAGGTTTCTGTGAAAATCTAGGTTTTCCTTTCACAGTCTCAGACAGTGCTATGAAAGACTGGCAAAACTGTGCTTATTTACAGAACTTTTAAAAATACAGCAGAGTTGAATGTATTAGGGTATTCTCTAAGAGCTCTTGGTGATGATCCATCAAATGCAGGAAACCCAGATTCACCTGGGATTATGTTGTTTGCAGTCCTTAGGACCAACTGGATCACGCTGAATTTGCCTCATAATAAAATATCTGAGAAGAATAAGTTACTTAAAAGTAATTTATATTAAATCTGTTTACTAAATTTGTACACTTTCTTTATCCAGTTCCTTAGGTAAAATTGTGCCAGTCTGTGAAGTCTCTAAGTCCTTTTGCGTCTTTTAGATTCTGGATAGCTCTTGAATCAAAATATGGCTTTTCTAAATGATTACAGGTGTAAAATATGGAATTCTTAATCCTTAATGTGGTAGAAGTCAAAAAATGAAAACTGGAGAGGAACTTTGCATAATAAGGAGCTTCCCTACGTAGTATGTGACCCGTGGGAACTGATCTGTGTTGATGTGATTTTACAAAACAGGCACTCTGTCTCAGCAGTGTCTGTGAATATAATCCGTGCCTTACTGTCTGTTGCTTAGCTCATTGACGTAAACCCGATTCTGTCAGAGTTTGTCATAGCAGATTAAATTCTGGAACAGGGATACTCTGATGGCTTTAATGCGTAATTCTACATTGGGTCAAAGCATTACTGGGAAAAAAACTAGTATCACTGTAGTTTAACGCCAGTTAAACAAGAGCTAAACCATCTTAATGTGAACCTTTATTTCTAAACTTACTGCAACACACTTGAGCTGTGATTTTAAGGTTTGTACTTTTCAGGGCTGAAATGGAATAAGAAAAGGCATACATATGGCCAAATACTACTTTCTTCCATAGTATATGTAATTCTTCAGCTTGGTGCAAAGCATAGTTACACTTCATTTCATTTTTATTACCCTTTCCTGTTATTTCTGTCTTTGGCACTGAAGGTGTGCATGCTCCATGAGCATGCATCTTCAATGTTAGGGCTCCATTTAACAGACTAACAGCACAAATATTGTGTAAGAACAGTAACTATCTTTGCTGTCGTTATAACATACCTTTAGTAATCATGAGAACAGAGAAATCCCATGTTGTTTTGAAGCCATTAGGTGCACTGAAGCATGGGTCCTTCTTTACAATATCCCGAATTTCTGGTGTTCTTGTTTTCAGGTTCAGCAAGTACAGACTGTGCAACAGGTACAGCATGTCTACCCAGCCCAGGTTCAGTATGTGGAGGGAAGTGACACAGTCTACACGAATGGAGCTATGTAAGTTGGCAAATGATTGAAATTTGAATGTTTGTTAAAATGTGAAGTAAAATATATGTTTTCACTTAGAAATAAAAACTATTCAATTGGAGCTCTGTTTTTTAGAATTTTTTTTTTTTTTTTTTTTATGAGAAGCTGAACTCATGCTATTTTTATTAAGGCAGAACTCTTTCATGTGAATAAAGTTTTTGTGATTGTTTTAGTTGAATTTACATGAAATTACATATACAGTGTAATGTTGTTTGAAAAAGTGCTTTTCAGTTTATGTGTAGGTTCTGTGCATAGGACATACTGTGTAACTTCTGTCCTCAGGACAGAAGGCAGGGCTTCTGTCTTCCTGGCTGCAGTTCTAGTGGCAAATGCATAGAAAGGTGCAACAGCTGTCATTTTTATTTAAAGAAAGTAGCAATGTGATTTCATGCCTGTGTTTAATGAAATAAGTATTTTTTTCCAAAGGAACGAGGAAAGGCAAAAGAGAGTAACATTGTCTCCTGCTGCTTCTTTAGCCTCTTTTCTACATATTATTGTGTATTTCCTGCTTTCCTGAGCATGCTTTTCCATCTTCAAGTTCCTTTCTCCAATACACAAGCTGAAAAACATAGAATAACCTAGGTTTGATGGGACCCCTGGAGGTTACCTCGTCTAATCCCTGGTTTGGCGTAGCATCAAACATCAAAGTAGGATCATGTTCCTTGGGAAGGAGCTTCTCTGCCTCTTTTTTCATTCACCTACCTTTTGCCATTTTTTCTGTGTTACTGGCTTTGGCAAGAAGTACGATTTTGAAAACTTCTTCATTGTCTGAGGTTCTTATTTGTTGATGGTAATCTGAAAGTGAATCAGAAGAGCAGTATTATTTGGATCAGAAACTTCTGATGTTAGAACTGGCCACATTCTTTGGTCATCACTACTAGCATATTGTGTTTAATTCATTTTTCACATACTGCCTTCTCTGTTTTCTTCTCACTTGTAAATCCCAAACAATTGGTCTTAAATATGCATTAGATTTTCCTGTTGTACTGGTTTTGGCTGGGATACAGTTCATTTTCTTCATAGTACATGTTCTGGTGCTATGTTTTGGGATTGTGCTGCAAACAGTGCTGTTGACACAGGGATGTTTAGTTACTGCTGAGCAGAGTTTACACAGGGCCAAGGCCTTTTCTGCTTCTCAGACTGCCCCGCCAGTGAGTAGGCTGGAGGTGCACAAGAAGTTTGGAGGGGACACAGCCAGGACAGCTGACCCCAACTGACCAAAAATATCCCAGACCATGTGACATTGTGCTCATCAATGAAAGCAGGGGGAAGAAGAAGGGGCGAGATTTAGAGACATGGCGATTGTCTTTCCAAGTTACTGTTATGCACGATGAAGCCGTGCTGTCCTGGAGATGGCTGAACACCTACCTGTCGTTGGGAGGTAGTGAATGAATTCCGTATTTTGCTGTGCTCATATGCACAGCTTTTGCTTTACTTACTAAACTGTCTTTATATCAATGCACTTTTACCTTCTGATTCTTCCCCCATCCCATCATGGGGAACAAAGCAAGTGGCTGTGAGGGACTTCATTGCTGACTGAAGTTAAACTATGACAGTCCTTTTTGGCAACCATCATGGGACTATAGTCCCTGGCTGTGCTGTAAAGCTTATTTTTTCGCGTTGTCCTCTCCAGACTGGCCCAAGTGCTATGGCATGAGCTATCTTCCAGGAGACTAAGGTGCCAGGCCATCGCACCCACCCAATCCAGTAAACCCAGTTGTGCCTTTCCTCCTCCTGGCCAAAAGGCAGGGCCCCTTTATTCTTGGTCAGAGTATTCATTACTTGATTTTTGTAACTGCAAAAAAAGCCAAACATGGTCCTTAGCGTGTACAGCAAAAAAAGGAGTATGGCAAATATTAGGGCTGTGTTTCCACCTCTGCGGCAGTCAATTCCAGGTGCACTAGATACCCCTCCAGGTGAAAGCAAACCATGACCTGCACTCTGATGTTAAAGGGATCAGGAAGAACATGTTACAGGTATCAGTTGTAGAAGACTGCTTGGCTGTCTTTGACTCCAGTTCGTACTGGAGTTCTAGCATGTGCTGTACAGCAACACTCCGCAGGAGTATGACTTCATTGCAACCATGATAGTCCACTGTTAGCCTCCAAAATAAATCATTCTTAAATAGGCTATTATTCAAGTTTCTCTTTTCATTTATCACTTGTAAATTCTTATGTGAGCTGTTGGCACATGCACTTTTGGCAGTGTATGAGTCGTCCAATAGATGACTGTGTAGAGTCCTTGCAAAAAACAGAACCAGATGTTACTGACTGCTTAGTACAAACCTTTACATTTCCATTATTTTATTCTGTTTCTGTATCTGAATCCCTCTGTCAGTTTCTGCAAAATCAATCAATGGGATATAAAAGACTTCCTTAACACAATCACAAAGCTCTCCTTAGGAAGTAAGCCTAATCCAGATCGTCTTTCCCTCCTATAGAAGAAGAATTAAACCTATGTTGTTGTGAAAAACAGCATTGTGAACAGCCAATTTGTTATTCAATACTTTTAGGAACATTAACCTTTCTAAAGATTTTTATTTCATTCATGGAGAACAGGACCAGTCTGGTTCTGCTCAGAATTTTAAAAGATTATATATTGTGAAACACCTTTTCACACATGCACTTATACTCCAGATTAAGAATGGAAGAATGTAATATTTGTAAATTAGAGTTACTGAATATATGTATGACATGTTATAATGCCATTTATTTGATAGGTGAAGCTAATGGCTAGCTTTCTTCAGAGATTAAAGATTTGTTTTTCTGTTTGCTGATTTTATGATTACCTAGGATCTGGGTTTTGTTTCTCCTCTTCTTGTTTTGCCACTGGCTTAGCTTGGTCAGAGCTGTATCAATATGTGAGTGACATTTCAGAGTATTTGGAATTGAACAAAAAACTTACCATATCCCTAAACGAAGCTGGCATAGACTGTGTCAAGTTCTGCTGTCACAGAAAACACAGAGATGAGCCTCTCTTGTTCTAAAATATTTACGCAAGTGTTCAGATTGCAGGTTTGGTTTTTTTTTTAATTCTTCATACTGAAATCTGTGAAAGAAGAGCCTTGTGGATCCTGAAAGATTCACAAGAGTGTGTTATGGCCAGTTTGACCACTTACTCCCACTCTGGAAATTGTTTCAGAAAATCACCTGTTTCAGAAAATAGGATTAGGTTTGTAAAGGATGCAACTGATTAGAGTGATTGATCACTGGTTTGTCTTTTGGGTTGTCTTCCTGTGGTTATATGTTTTATTTATTTTACGACCATGCTAAATCAAAGTCTTAATTCTAACTCAAAATCAGATATAGGATGATTTCATAGTCTATCAAGTAGCAGTACTGCTCTAGCAATGGAATACGAAGTTTGCAACCCATAGTTAGGGTGAAGACATTAAATCTGTGTACAGGCATCTCTGGAATAGATGTTACAGCATGTCTGATGAAAGAATTATTCTTTGTTTCAAAATAAGGCTCTTGTAAACTAGCATAGATAGCAACAAAAGATGCAGCAAGAATATATAGGAGGAAAGAGTTATCTGATTCTTTTGATTCTAAAGATAAGTAAGTAAGTGCTTCCCACGCATTTTATATCATGATTTGTCTATGCTTAAACGTTATTTGGTTTTATTATAATTGGAGGCATAATGATAATACAATGGGTGTAACCTACAACTTGTCACATACATTGTATGAGAATATTTGAATTATATTATCTACAATTGTGTCTGCTTAATAACAATTTTTCTTGTCAAGCATGTCACTCTATTGTGAAACAAAAGTGCTTTGTTGTTGTGATGACATGTACAGACTTACCTGGCAGCTTAGAATAGAGAAAGAATATCATGGCTGCACCCATATTAAGAAGCCATGTGAGTCCACTATACTGGACATGACCTTTCTTCTTACCATTTGCCTGATAATTCTGGTTTGGCAAAGAGGATTTTAATTGCTGGGATTGTCCAAGAATTGCTGCTGTGTCCAAACCTAATTCTTAACCAGTGTATTGTACTGCAAAAGCTGTGTTTTACATGGGCAAAACACACCTTCTATGCAAAAGTAAGAATTTATTATTACTCTAATTGAAATCTTAACGGTCAAACCGAAGAAATACTATCAATACAGTTAAAGTTATTTTCCTCATACTTCCTAGTATCCATCCCTTTTTCCCTGGTGTTATGCTTACCCTTTTACCTGCTGCATACAGGGTCAACGGCTTCCATCTGAGAAAGTGTTACAGTGAGTTACCATCACCATAGGTCTTATGCTTGGAGAAGTATAATAGGTGGTGCGGGGCTCTCTGCTCACACTGGGTCCACTTGCAGTGATTTTTAATATGTTTTCTAGCCCAGTCTACAAATTATTCATTCTTCATTGGTTTCCATTTCAATATTACAGCTGAATTTACTATATATGGTGTGTTTTACAATTGCTGGATGCTTCTTGAATACTGGCATCCCATACCCGTGATCCTCTTTGCTACATTTTTAGTCTATGTTCATGGATTGTTTATCCTATCGCAGCCAAGCTGAAATGGAAACATATTAAGTGACCTTTGTCTGGTTGTTCAACAATTACTGTTACAGATAAGCTAGAACAAAGCTTTAGGCTAGCACAGACAAGTCTAGACAAAGGAAGCCTGACAAGCCCAAGTCTTGAGGTCTTGCAGATTTAGTACAACCCTTGTGACATGTTCCTAACAGTGTCAATAGCATATTTCTTGGAATATAGGTGTGCAGTACTTCATGAGACTTTTTAGAAGTCTGTAGCTAGGGTTTCCTCATCTGTCTAACTTACAGGTCCTGAGAATATTATTTTTAAGATTTCTCCTCTTTTTTTAATTTACTTTGTTCCCTGGTTCATGGGATTTTCCTGCAGTTGTGCATTATGTGTGTGTGGCAGGATGCAAATCCCCCTCTCTCCCCCTCCCTCCTTCATCATGGAAGGAGTAGACACATCTCCCTCTCTCTCTGCTGCTTGAGGCTAACAGCTTCTTTTGTTTGGCCCCAGAGCCCCTGGCCAGGGCCGTTAGGAGAAGGGAGCGCCGAGGCGCCAGTGAGCTGCTGGGCACCTGCGGCCAGTGTGGGGGATGTTTGGAAGCTTCAGGGGCACCCACAGCCATTGTGGGGGTGCAGAGAAGCTTCTGGAATGCCTACAGTCAGATCTGATCAGCCAGTATAAAAACGGGACTCTCGTCAAGACTCCCCTATTGTCGTGGGTCTCTCGGAGCAGGAGCGAGATGCAGCTGCCGAGAGCCCCCCGCGGGAAGGAGACTCCGCTTCTCTTGACGCCATGTGTGTGAGTAAAACTTCTCCTCGCAGGACTGTGAGTGTATTTATACTTTCCATGCACATTTGCACGTGTAACTTTCCGTGCTCAATACGAGCACGTGTATAAATTATTTCCTCGCACAACTGTGAGTGTGTTTTCCTCCCGTGCTCCCACATAAGCACGTGTAATATTCCGTGCATATTTGCACGTGTATTTCTCCTCGCAGGACTGCGAGTGTATTTTAAATTTACCCTCGCACAATCGCGAGTGTACACTTTCCGTCCTCAATACGCGTACATGTATCTCTTTAAAATAATCCCACACCATGTACAGGCAAGTGTGTACTCCTCCCGGACTCAGGGACGGCTCCGGCGTTGTTTTGGTGAAACCACGTGCACACACTCTGTGGATTGCCTGTTGTATTAGTTGCTGCCCCTTAATAATTTTCCTCAACTGATATCTGAACCTGTATTTAAGTCACTTTGGAGTGCTAAAACCCTGTTTCTCACCGGTTTAATAAAAGTTGTTTTGGACCTTTTTGTCCCTTAAACTAACCTCGGGGTGCCTCTGTGACAGTGTGCTTTTATTGCTTTATTTCCACGTGGAAAAATTTTTGGACTGAGTGTTGAGAAACTTTTTTATTGATAATGAATGTCTCTTATAAACATTTACTTTAATTTTTGAATGTGGCAAATAGGATTTCTTTATATGGAAATTTCTCTGGTAAATTTTACAAGGCTTTTCCTAGATGGTATATTTTAAGTTGTGTGTATAGATAAACGTATATGTATACAGCAGGGCAATTATTCACTATTATGGTGGAAACCTTTGCATTTTTGCTCTCTACTTATACATGCATTAATTACCCTTTCTTAGTGTCGGTTTTGATCTTCGGTTTTAACAGTTCCGTTTGATAAAGGGAGACTGGTGAAAGGTAACGATGTCTTACCAGGTCTTCCATTTCTATCTTTAGATCAATTGAGAAGGCTTTTGTGAAATAAGGTTATGGCTTCTTTGGGATTTGATCTGTAATTAAAAAGCCCTGAATCAATATTCTGGTTACAGGAGTAGATTTCTTTGTGTAGAGACAGGAGATTGTATGAGACAAGGTGAGATAGATGATTCAGCCCTCTCCATTGTCACGTGTTCTGTTGGTCATTGTCAGGGTATATGTGATTCCCTTCCCCTTCCCCTTCCTCCTGGTGCTCATGAGGCACCAGCTCCAGAGGCTGCAGCAATGCACTGGCTGAGGTCAGACCTTCCCTCCGTGTCAGACAAAGGATTCCGTTCTCTCTAGTTTCTGTGAAGCTCACTATCAGTCTTAGGACTGGAGGATTATACTGAAATCTTACAGGAGCTTGAGGATATTTTTTGGACATGAAATACTTTTTTGGCTTTCATGCACAGAGGTTTTCTACCGTATTGCAATACCATAGCATTGTCATGAGCATTATCTATTTTACATATAAATGAAATTAATTTTTTTTTTTTTTTCCATCTAGTGTTTATAATATTTATATCCCGGGAAATAAACCTTGTTAATTAAGTACTGTAGAACATGAACTGTCATTACAGTGAAAAATACATACATGCCTGCCTGCTATGTGGGTAATATATAGCAAAACAGAGAAGACTAATTCTGAAGTTATTACTTGATGAGTAAGATAATAGCTATTTTGTTACCTGTTTGTTTGAATTAGAATTACAGAAAAATTTAAAAAAAAAAAAAGTCAGGGGTTTTCTTGTTTGCATTAAGATAGTTTTCTTCTACAGCCACTGTGAAGGGATGCTGGTATTTGAAGTTACCATATAAAAGGTGTACATCTTCAAGTAAAAAAAAAAAGGAGATTTGTGTGCATTTTAGCCAAGATTTGAGTTTTCCAAGTCAGTACGTACAGAGAGTGATAGGAACTCAATAGTTAATTACTTTTTTGCAAGACACAGAAGTTACTGGAATATAATTTCAACCTAAAACCTGATTTGAGATTTTTTATTTAAAGACACTCTAAATTTCTCAGTTTCCAGAAAAGGAAATAAATATGTTCAGATTTTTTTACTAAAACACAGAGTGGTGGAGAAATCTTGCAGCAAGGCACACATTTCTAAGAAATTCATAAAACCAGTGTAATTCTGTAGATGATGTTTTCTGGGCAAATATAATTATGGGAAAGGTAAGTCTGTCCCATCAACTATTTGCCCCCCAAAAATCTGGGGCTGTGATCAGCCTATGTAAATTACTGAGACGTGATGGCATGGCAGGAACACTGATTTATAGTAGTCAATAGAACAGATTGTTGAGATTTACATAGAAGCAAATCATAAGTGCAGGTGGGAATAAATGATTTCCCATGTGTGCATGTGCGCACTGAAAACTAAGGGGGGACAACAGCATGTTTTACTCTTTCTATACCATTGCTTTTATTTGTCTTCTTTCTTCAAACTGTCAGTGTCTTTGAAGGAACAAAAGTGTCTTTGAAAGTGAAGTTTGGTAACATTATGTCAGTGTCTGTAATATATTGCAAGGCATTGCACTTAATTTGTGTGTTAATGCTGAGACTTACTGAACTTAGATATTTTCTGTTTTCACGTGCCAGAAATACTTTATTAACAACTTTATAGCACAACTCCATGTGTTTTATTCCTAGCATTATATTTTGCAGATCATTGCAAAATGTATATAAGCAGTAAGGCATAATAGACAATGCCTTGAACTGTTGCACCTTGCATTCTTAGCCCAACTCATGCTGGTCTTATTAATTCCCAGTTGGAAACTTAATCTGGGTTTGCTTAATCTAAATTGAATTCATGCAGTGTCTTAATATGTGTGACTTGCTCTCAGGGCAAACATCATCTAGTTTGCACAGCCTTCTGGAAACTAGGATTGTGCAGCCTAACTACTTCGACTTCAAACTTATTAGTAACTATGATGAGCTTTGTAATGCCACATTCTAGTAAATATTGCATTGCCAGTGTTTTGTTTGGAGGAACTGTTAGATTCTGTTGCCTAACTTGTATCTCAAGCCACAGTATATCACCAAGGTGTTCTCATAAAGAGCCAGAAGACTTCAAGTTAACGCTGAGGTTAGTCCCTAGAACATCTTTATATTCAGCTGTTAAAGAAAAGGAGAGCTAGGAGTTCTTTTACAGCCTTTGCAATGGTAAAGAACTGATTGTATGATATATGTCAGATTATTTGAGAAAGTGTGGCATGTTTGTGCCACAAATCCTATGCAGAGAAGATCACTTCCATATTTCAGGTTATCCCTTGTGTGTGTCTGAAAGATATAACATCGTATTTTCCTCTTTGCTACAGCTTTATGTGGAGGGGTCATGTTATTGTATGCAATGACTTTAAAACTTTTAAGTCACTGCTGTTCAAAACATCATCTCATCCTGCTGCATTTTTAATTTCCAGATGAATATGTTCATATTATGGCTAAGTTAAAAGGCTCTTTGCTAAGGTGCAGTTATTATTGCATGTAGTAATAACAATGATTTATCTCACTTTTAATTATCCTGTTGATCTCTACTGCTGAAGGTTTGCTTAATCATCTTCAATAATCAGGTGTTCTATAAGAACTTGCTGGTTATTAGAACAAAGGCAAGAGTGTGTTTATCTTGGAGTGTGACCCATTGGTGTACCCCAATGATCGCTCTTGATCCGTTGATATGAAGTACTGTTATAAGCAAATGTAAGTGTTCTGACACAATCAGTCCTTACTTAGAAACTATACATGATATACAGATCTAAACAAGGTTAAAGCAAACAGGCATTTCCTATTTTCTCCTTATTCCACACCTAGCCTGTGACTTAATTTTCCTGTGAAATTTTGAGTGTTCTCTAGGGTTTGCATAGCTTCAAAATCTGCTTCTTGAATTCCACTTCAAGTGAGATTTGTTCTCCTCACATCTTTTGGATACTCTTTTTCCTCTAGCCATGTGTATTTTTACTGTCAACAATGACTTTGTCCTTTTCCTCCTTTCGTTACCGATACCTGATACTGATACCAAGTTTCTCTTTTGGGAGAAATTACTGCGTTCAATCCCTTGACAGTCTTTTGCGTGAACTGTTTCCCCTGAGCTTCCATCACTACATTTTCCTAAATTGTCCTGTGACATTCTGTAAATTGTGTGATTCTGAGACAGAGCAGCACCAGCTCTGCTAGTGGTTATCTTGCTTGTCACAAGATAAACAATGTCATGGTGGTATCACAACATGTCACAGTGATACCTTGGCTTGATAAAACAGATCAGTTGGGACCTGTATGGTACCCAAACACATGTGCAGGTTACTATTAATAATGCAATATAAAGACCAACTGATTTTAGCTCTCCCAAAGAAATGTTAATAGATTAACTGTCTGCTTGAACATTAATATCTAAAAGAACTATTTTGCTTTGTTTTCAGTAGACCGCAAGGCATTTATTTTATATTAAATTCAAGTTTCTTGCAGCTGATCTTGAGGTTTTTGAAATATTCAAAATAAAAAGGAAAATGTTTAAGTAGCTTAAGGAGGGGTGTGAGCAAATAATGTAGTATGAGCCATATAAAACATTTACGATTTTAAAAGTAAAGTTTTAGAGTTTCTAAAGTCTCTGAAGAGGACGGGGTAATCTGTTGTGTCCATAATTAATATGACAGAAGTTCTGACTTTGGTTGTTGATAAGGTGCCATTTGTTCTTCACTTATTGAAAAGTAATTATTTTCTGAGGCTAAGTCATTCTTACTCTTCTTACTATTTTCTGACTCTATTGTTTACCAATTAATTAATCTTGTGTAACTTTTCATAATTAAAAAATGACAACAACAAGCAGTAAATTGCCACAACCTTTTCTATACATTGATGAGAAACTAATCCCTGCCTTGATAAAAGGAAAAAAATAAGTCTGACTTCAGGTTCCTGGATAGGTGTATTAATCACCAGCTCACTGCATAAAAACGTGGATGCTGCTTCCTCCTCTTGTGTTCTTGGACAAAAATATTTTTGTTGAACTTCCTTAGTTGCATGGTGTGTTGCATGATTTTGTATTTTGGTTGATTATAGTAAATGAATTGGAGACTTATGTGGAGATTGGGCACCTCTCTGTTTTCTCTGAATCATAATACTTTTACAATATATTTACTTGGACTACGTACATCTCAGCATATGAAACTCCAAGTTAATGGAGAACTTTGAATTTCAAAATGGTGTTGCCTGTTGATTACAAGCAATATTACATATTTTTTGCTTAAATAAGAAGATAAATTGTTGGGTAAACTGAGTAGGTTTTATCTTTTTCACCTTTCTGTTATCATGCTTGCCAAGATGCAAAGCTTAGCATTCATTAAACAGGATAAAATTTCCAAATAGACTTTTCCAAAATGCGGAATCTGGCCTCTGAATCAATGAACGCTGTTTACTTAATGATTTTGAAGATCAAATTTAGTACATGGGAACAAATACGTATTCAAAAACTATAAATAAACTATGAACAGTAATGATTCAAGATGGTGATTAAGAATGTGAAACATATGCTACAAAGATTCAGTAACTGAATAGTTTGATAGAATAAACTGGCTGGTTAAAGAAGCAGGAATGGTTCAAAGATGAAAGTAATGTTTAAAATGTTACTGTTGCATACCTTAACTTCTTTCATCTTTGTGACCTTTTTACAAGTCATAGTTCTGTTTTGGTGTTATTCGTTAAATATTTTTTTAATCGTAACGTGAATTCATGTCAAATTTTGAATTCACCCTGTAAAAATAACTGCACTTTGCAAAATATCCATGAATTCAGAATTTCAAGCTTCAACCAAGAGGTTTAATGGTTTAAGAACAGTGGATAACATTGGATTCTTGAACTTAGGACTCTCTTGGCTGACATTTATATGAGTTGTTTGGAATTTTGCAACATGCTCAATATGCAAAATATACAACGTCAGACTAAAATTCAAAATTTTACTGTCATATTAAAAAAAAAGTGAAAGCAGATAGAGCTGAATAAATTTCTTTGCAATATATTAGTAATTGGATGAGCTCTTCTACCCGTCTGCACAATTCTTTGTCATACTTCCCTTCTCTCCTTTTCAGGTAAGACTAATTATTTTTTCTTTAAGGTTTGGCACATACTTGGTTTGCCACCATCACTGAATTAGTTATTTAGTGCTTTGACTTGATTAACTGTTATTTTCTGTGGAGGCAGGAATTGTTTCCAGTCTCATTTGATTATAGCTATTTTACACACACTTTTAGAATTGTAGCATTTCCCTCAGCTAAATGAACAATACCAATAATTTTTTTCCTTTTTGTTTTCTTTTCTTGAAGCCGATCAACAACTTATCCTTACACAGAAACCCAGATGTACAGCCAAAACACTGGGGGAAATTATTTTGATACTCAAGGAAGTTCTGCACAGGTGACAACAGTGGTCTCGTCTCATAGCATGGTGGGCACTGGAGGGATTCAGATGGGTGTCACAGGTGGACAACTCATTAGCAGCTCAGGAGGGACCTATCTGATTGGCAATTCAATGGAAAATTCTGGTCATTCAGTGACTCATACAACGCGGGCCTCCCCAGCGACAGTAAGTATTTCAGACTGATGCAAAATCTTTGAGATTAGTTTCTTAGTCACTTAGATGTTCCTGCAGACTGACACTTTTTTTCTGACAGAATGTATAGCAATATTATGCTGTCAGGCTAAGTACTATATAATACTTTTTATAAAATAAGTAATATATATATATATCTGTAAGATATAGAAGTAAGAATAGTGTAAAAACAAACTTGAAGGCAGACCTTTCCCTTGACAGCTTGCAAATATTTACATTTCATACGTTAAATTTTTGCATTCAGCTAATATCAGTGAATGTTTTGGGAATGCTCACATAGTAGTTTGTCTGAGCTGAATATTTGTCAGGTTGGGAACTAAACCAGCCTCTTTTAACATTTTGTATTTTTCCTGAAAACATAAGAAGAACTCAGTGTTGTCAAGTGTAACTATGTTAGATGTAAATGTTAAATAATGTCAGTACAGAAAGGTATCTGTAACTTCTGTGCATGTGTTTGATTTGTTTTCTCAATATTAGTGTAGGTTTGTTCACTTATTTCAAAATACTTCAAGTTGTTCAGTGTATTGAGATACTACCTTTTAACATGTTGTTCTTACTCATCTCTAATATATCTCCAAAGTCTGCTCCAGATTAAAAAGCTAATTATGGAACTGTCTTATAATACTATGGGAAGATACATTCTGTTATAACTATGATAGATAATATTGTGGACACTTAAACACGGAACTTTCCCTCAAGAGCTTATTCAATAAGGGTTTATACCTTTTCTAGATTTGCTGCGTAGCCCTCATGAATACTTTAACCTAATTCTGTGTATTCTGGTCTCTATGCAGAGATTTGGAAGTAACGGGCAAAAGAAATGTGAAACATAGAGTAGGAAGAGCTGAAAAATGTCGTGAAGGAGATAATGTATCATTAATACAGATTCATCGGTACTCAAAAGGGCAATGAAATTAGGAGGCTTTATTTTTAGCAACCAATATAATAAGTAAAAAATCTAATATTATTCTATTTGAAATTGTGATGAACATTTATGATAGTGTTGGATAATTTGGGTGATCTGATGGAATCTCGTAATTTTTATTATTAAGGTGATTGGTATAGATAAACAAATTTTTTTGTACAATGGAAACAATAGTTAATCTAAAAACTGTAGTTTTATTTTTTGAGGATAAAAATTGTAAAGAATCGTTATTAATGGATAGTATAAATATCAGTAACGTGTGAGCTTTCAGCTGGCAACAGAGAATTTTGTGTTTTAGTTGCAAAATGAAAAAAGGTGTAAATTAACGTTTGCCTGTACTATATGTGACTTTAATAGAATAACAGTTTCCTCTTAAGAGAAGAACAGCATTCCTCTTTTGATTCTTTTAATTAAAATAAAGTTAACCGTTTTGCTTTCTCCTTTAAAGTACTCTCTCATTTTACCTATCTGGAAGATATTTCTTGGAAATTTTCACCTGACTTTATGATTGCCAAGTACAGGCAAAACAAAGAGTTTATGATAGGCATAAATAAGGAATAGGTCTTCTAGGCAAAATGGAATTTGAAAAGTGATGTTTCTTTAAATACTTAAATGGTGATGATATTCATGTGTTTGTTTTCTTAGTTGTTTTATATTGTTCTGCCATTGAACCCAAGTATTGCCTCTTTTAGAGATCATGCTAGATTTCTCCTTAATCAAATATGAACAAATGCTTTTTTGTTTCTTGCATATCGTGCTGTAAGTTTTGTTTTATTCACTGACAATAGAATTCAGTTGGTAGATATGCTTAACTGAATGTGAAGTCAAGTGAGGCTTAAATACATCCAGAAAACATAAACGAAAAGTAGCAGCCTTACTTTGAAGTTGGATATCCTAGAATTATTTGAATGATATCATAACTACATGCTATATTTTGCAAATTAAAAGATTTTTTTTTTATTTGCCCAAATTGGAAGTAAAATTTGCCAAAATCTAAGGGTCATGCCTTCAGCAACCTCTTTCTCTTGCTTCATGTGTCAATAAAATAGCCTGTTTCAGTCGCTGCAAGTGACTGCTATACTGCTGTATCACTTGCCTTTAGAAAGAAGTTTAAAAAAAATACTTCCAATTAGATTACAATTATTAAATCGGATTTTTAACACTAAAATAGTTTCCTCTGTATGTTTAAGGTGCTGTTTATTATGTGTAGTGTAGTTCTGTAAGAATGAGACTTTAGAATATACTAGCACTACTTTCCTTACAGAGGAAGTGAGACACAACATGATTTTTGATTTTATAATTTTAGACTCTTTGGTATGCATGGTACAGCTGAAATATTCAATAGTCTATTGAAACACAAAAGGTTCCGCTTAAACTGTAATTTTAAAAGCACTAACTCTGTGTTAGTTTTACTAGAGGGCATAATTAAACTGTGCAAAGTAGACCACTGTAGTATTTAATTTAGATTGCATGTTATATAGGTAGAGCTTGTTTCACTTGTGATCCTCATTTGATCTTTACCATCATGACCTTTTTCATTCTTGTGTAGAGAATTTATTTGAGATATCAAAATAATATGTGTCCAGGCTAGTTTGCTAGTATAATTACTCAGAAAATATTTCTGAATTTTGAATTGGTTTGGAGAAGTTTCATATGGAGACAAAGGATATAGAAAAGAAGAAGAACTTACACTAACTTGTGGTTGTCACAAGCTCTCTTTTCTTTTGCCATAGAGGTACAAGTTCTATTTATTCTTTTCAACTGATAACGTCATTTGTTTTGTTGTTATTCACCCTAACTGATGAAATCATTACCTTCTGTAACAAATGAATTAATTGTATTACTGATGTTGTCTATTTCTGATAGATCTAGCTTAAGTTAAAAGGAACAAAAAAACCAAACCAGTTTCAGGTTAAAATTAAAAAGTATAAATTAAGTCCATTATATTAACTAGATTTTAGATAAACAGAACTTTAAAATCTATTTCACTTTTCACTAGATATGTTATGTGGTTTATAAAAAATTCAATAAAAGAGGCGTAGATGCTTTTTACTTTCAGTCTGTCTTCAATTTATTAGCTTTATGGTTTATTGTAATTCCGAATTCTGCTTTGGGTTTAATGAAGAGCTAATATTTCATTTGTAACATTTCATTCATTTTAATTTCTGTTGAACATTGATTCAGGAAAGGTATCCTGCAGCTGTAGCAGGCAATAGCAGTGTTTTAATAGCCAAAATATTAAGAACTGTGCATTGTGAAAACTATTCAAATGTATCTACAGTAGTGGTTTATGTTAGTATGCATGAAGAACATTTGTTAGCATGGTCTTTACTGTTTTCGTTTCCATCAGTTTCATTGCTTCCTCCCATTATATCCTTTGCTGACCTATTAAACTACTTGTCTACCTACTAATAAGGATTTTTTTTTCCCTCTGAAACAGAAAGGGATTCAGATTATAAGACCTTCTATATAAGACACTAGGTACATAAACAGCTTTCTAAAATGGCCATTTTCGTGTGAATATATGTGGATTAGTCAAGAATAAATTGTGATTGCATTGAAAAAGAAGTGATTTAACCTAAATGGATGTGTATTTGAAATGAATTTGCATGTTGAAACCGGTATGAAAGAGTTGTCTGGTTGGCTTATTGGCAGCTATCATTAAAAAAGGGGAAGCTATAATTAAGAGACTAACTAGAAAATTGTATTGCCCTGTTAACAGTGAACTCTAAATCACCTTCCATTTTTTTTTTTTCGATATGTAACTGCCTGAGGACTTATCTTGTGATAAAACAGGATTATCTAATCATCATATTTCATAATATCACAAGCTTAAAAAAATCATATGGTTTCTTGTAATAAGACTGTTTTTCTGCTTGTCAGCCAATGAGAGGCTCCCATCTATTAGTCTTGGTTTTTAACAAGTTTTATGACTGATCTGCAATTATAGTTGTCATTCATCAGTCATTTACAATGATAAGACCTACGCTGTTGCATAAATTTGTCCTCTTTCAGTGCAAATCTAACTGTCCATGAAAATAAAAGTAAAATTAATATGGATATAATGTATCACTACAAATTATTATTTCTGGTAGTAAGCACAGTGTGCAAAATTTGCTCTTAACTCTAAAGGAAAGATGGTACCTATGCAAAGTATGTCATAATTAATGGAGAAAGAACAAGAAGAAGGCCTAGTGTAAATATCATATCCTGTTAATATGGTTTCAGTGGAAGTATAATTATTTTAAGAACAAAAAATAACACATATTTCAATCATCCATTAAAGGTGGAGGGGTTAGAATGTGGAAAATAGTTTGAGATGAGATTTTATTCATTAAAATCTTTCTTGGTAGAGGAACTTTTTCCTCTCACATTCCCCAACTTTTCTTGTAAATTTTATTTAGCTGGATCCATCTTAGTGTAACACAAACCGTATCCAATCCAATCAAAGACGTACAGATTTTTATGCTACAAAGGATTATTAGATTATTTGATCTGAACTCTTACACTAGCAAGACATTTACTTCAATTGAGCACGGTGACATCTTCAGTGAAAAAAGCCATCCATTTCTGGATACAAGTAAGCAATTAATGGGGTTTTTTAGTTCTTCTTGGCTTTTTTCTGCTTTTAAATGAGCCATAAGAGTGGTTAATCACTACTGCTGCTAAAAACACAAACAAAAACTAAAACCCAACATTTCTGTAGTATGAACTGGAGGGGTGGGAAGTTTAGAGGATTTGCGGACCTGGTGCTTTTATAAACCTCTGCCTCCAAGACTTTTCCTCCTGCTTTGGTTTATCATCCAGACCTGTGGAGCATCATAGCTTCTCCTTTTCTCTTCCAGCCCAACAGAGGGATTTCAGTCTAGCTCTGTGGCCAGAATGATTTATGTGTTTCTTTGCCACTTTGAGTGCCTTGCTGCTCCACTGTGATGTCTTAAGTGGAGACTTTGCCCTTTTCACAAGCCAAAGATTGTGGGGAAAAGGGAGAATGAGCCTAGAAAGGTCAGGCATACCTACCCTGTCTGCATTCTGCCTTCACCTGCCTATGTTCCTTGTTTCTCTTTTGATACAGTCTGGTTTCAGCTTCCAGTTCTGGGCTCATGGTGTGTTTTCTGCATAAAAAGCTCTGTAGCATCTCATAGGTTGTTGCCAGTTTTGGCAATTGAATATTTTTTTCTGGTATTGATGTATCAAAAATGAAGATGTAGTGTTGTTGGAAACACAGTTTATTCCATTGTAGCATTCCCATTACCAATTAAAAAATAGTGTAAGAAACACATATTTTTTTCAAATCATAAGATATTAAAAATAGGCATAGTTGAATTTATGAGAAGAATTTCTATTAATGCCTTTTATTTGAAAATGCGTAGGCTGGATGCAAGGTGACTTGCCACTGATGTTCTTATAACGGTTTGATTATCATTGGTGTAGAGGCATCACATTTCTAAAGGACTGGGGTTTTTTGTTTCTGATTAAATACACTTTTGTTCTTAAATGGCCACTCTACATCTCTCTAAGGCTGTCTTGCCATGAATGTTTTCAAATGCAGTTTTAAGAATAATCTGAACTAAACTTTACTTTTAACTTCTCGACTTCATTTTTCTGGTGTAACTCCAGTGCATTTCCATGTGTTCTTCAGTGGTAGGTGGAATATATATGTTCTAGAAGCCTGTACAATCAGCTTAACAAGTGTCCTTTAAGTGTTTGTACCAAATATGGGGAAAATAACTGAAGAAAGGAAGTTTAGAATCCGTTTGAGTATGTGTATAATAGAGATGAGGTATACAAATAATCCAGGGGAGAGATGGTGATTTGACTGTATGTTTGAAAACGGTCAGCAAGGAAGACAAGCACAAGCAGCAATGTTTCATTCAGAAATTTGGGAAGGAGAAAATAATCTGACCTAAACTACAAACACTTTTTATTTTTCCAGCCTATGACTGTTAAGTGCACTATTTCCCCAACATTGACTTAATATATTATTTTGTAATAACTAGAAAACATACTATATTCACTGGTCAGTATGTGTACCTTCTGTGCATGCAGACTGCTGGAGGTGTGCATTTGCAGCAGATATATTGACCAACATCTATTATGTATATTAAACTTGGATGTTGTAACTAGAAATTAATAAATTTTAGGAGAAAAAAGCTTTTTTCTAAGTTTTTAAGGTTTATCAGCATTCTTTTTTAAGTCAGCATACCACTCCTATTTTACATCTTCTTGTATTCTTTTCTGTGTATTTACATTTCTTTCATTCTGGAAAACTTAAAAGTGTATCCTGCCTTTTTTATAGTACTGTTTCATTCTCTTGAGCAAAATTTTGTAGAACCTTTTTAAAAGTGCTGCTACAGATTTGTTGTGAGGCATGCAAATATTTTAAATATAATTCTTCCAGCTGTAGACCTGAGTTCTCTTGATGTGGTCAATACTATTTCATTTTTCAAGCTTCTTTTTCCTGGGTGAGCTTGTCTGCCTAACACAGCCCTCTGGCATAAGTTTCAGAAAACTGTATGACATACATGAATACTCTGTCCTGAAACAGAATTAAAAGCCACTGTAAATAATGTTTGTGGCATCCTAAGAGAGAGTGTCACATTTTTGAAAGCCCTGAGTCCATTTATCCTGTAGCTTCAGGTGACTTCATGATGTATATACACCTTTTGCAGGTAAGCACAGTTGTCACAAATACCTAGGACTAGAGGTAGCTGCACCACATTAATCTTTCTTGTACATGTATGATGAATTAGTAGTTCCTTCATAATTGAGTATGTGATGTAAGCTCCCTTAGAATTTCACATCCTGTGGTGATAGACAGGAGCTGTCTTTTTTAACATGATGCAACGATAAATTGGATTTTAAGATACCACCTAAAGTTGTCTGCTTTACTGCTGGTGGAGGGTGGTTTGCAAATGCAAGCAGGGAAAGAAAATAAATTGTGGGATATCCAGATTAATAGCAAAACCTTAGGGCTTAAACTTCTGTAGATTGTTTCCTTTATATCCTGACATCCTCAGAACAACTTACTATAAATAATCTGTCATTAAAGAGATAGGTATATGTTAGATAAAGCTGAAAGTTCATTTTATCAAAATTTAGACTAGAAATACTGAACAAAATACTTAGTAGAAAAGTAATTTCTCTTGAGAAGATTGTCATATTAGAATATGGGGAAGACTCATTCTAAACAGATCACATGTCTTTCGGAGCTTGATGAATTAATTTAACATGTTTTCGTGGTGACCAGCACTGCTTGGCTTATGCTGTGCAGCAAAAGTGAACACAGATTCGTCATCTTTGTTGGCTGTAGTGATGAAATCTACTTAAAGGAACCCCAGGAACAAAAATCCCCCAAATGGCAAAAATGAAACAAAAGGCATTGAAACAATATGACATTGAATAATATGTGTCATTTGTTTAGCCACTTTTTCAAGTACAGTTACGACCACTTTTTAACAAAGTGGTTCTCTGAGCAAACAATGCCACAATTGCGGTGACAAAATGACAGCCCTGCAGTAGGGGAAGGAGCAGCAGGAGGTGTAACTTCAGTGCTAATGTACTGCTGTGGGCTGGGCATGTTGGAACAATAACCTAAGATCCAGAATTCAGATTTAAATGTGTATGTGGTCTTTGTTGTTTGATTGTACCATTATGTTAAGAAGGAAGATTCTATGGCTACAGTGTATAGGAAGTTGACCATACTATGATGATGTTTAAAGCTTGTAGTTTTTAGCATGCTTCATGCTTCTAAAATTTGATCTTTCATGTGTGGTTGAATACTTTTACCACACAGGATTTTCCACTGAAGCAAGAAGAAAACAGAATATTAAAAGAAAACATTATTGTCATGTAAAAATGTTTTGTTACATAGTAATTGCCTATTTTCAATAGCATACTTTTTATAAAAAGGCTTGTATAGCTAATATTAAACAGTTGTAAGAGAGAGACAGAAGTGATCCCTCACAATTATTACAATAAGATACTTGGCAGTTGCCACATAAAAAAGGGAGAAACTGATTTGATATGTACAGTAAATTCAAATATCAAATGCAGTATTTTTCAGTTTCTGCTATACAGAGTGTGAATTTAGTCAATATTGGTAAATTGTGCCAGTGAAATTATGGGTAATATTGTGATATATGAAGTAGGATAGGGAGGTGTCATTAAAAATATCTGTGTGGAGCATGATGAGTGTGTTGAAAAGTACAGGTGGTAGTTTCCATTGCTTTCATTTTGGCCATTTAATGTAGCTAATTAATTGCATGCCTTTTCTTACTGTGCATCCCGTTGTCATTTTCATTGTTGTTTTTGCCTGTCTAGCTCTGCAGTTAAATTACAGTTAGCTTCTAATTTTTTTTCTTCAATGCTGTTATTATCAAACTGATAAAAATATCCATTGATATTAAAAAGGAAAAGAATGGGAAAGGATGTGAAAGTATTTGCATGTTTTCATTTGAATAAATGAACTACTACTTTGTATTTTAGTAGGGATGTTTTTTCCTTTTAAAAGGCAAAATTATTGTGAACAAATCATCTTTTCCGAAGGCTGGATCATGAAGTCTGTATAACTCCTGACTTTCCATTTACTTTAACAGCTTGGGATATTCAAAGAGTGTTGCCAGGAGTAAGGGTGATGTCCTGTCTCAGTGAAGCTCATGGTGGAAAAGCTATTGAATTATTTTGGTTTGGGATTTGATTCCAGAGTGCTGAAGTTTTGTTTCTAATTCAATACTTACTGCAATCTGTGCACGTCTCTTTATGATATAGTTGGAGGGAAAACATATGGAGGCTTTTCTTAAAATTCTCTTTAGGGATGTATTTATTTTTCTATTTTATTAATGATATTTTTGTTAAATCAGGGTTATTTTTGTTACAGTGCAGCTCACCAGTTATCTACTTATTTAGTTTCCTGAGCAGGTTGGAAGGTAAAGCAGACTTTGAGGCTGTGATCTGGCAGTATATATGCAAGCAAAATGCCTTTCTGTCCTCATTGGGGAGGTTTGTGTCCACTGAGACTCTGGAACGAGGCCTTTTAGTAGAACATATACCATAGCCAGGGATAAAGAAGGCATTTCTATTGATCTGTAAGCAACCTGTCAAAACTTCTCTGATCAGGCTTTTTTACTATCTCGTCTTGAGTCCTTTTTTTAATGACATCTATTATCAGATTGAAATGGCGATTGAGACACTGCAAAAGTCTGATGGTCTGTCCACTCACAGAAGCTCTCTTCTCAACAGCCATGTAAGTTGTCTCTTCTTCACATACACTCTCTCTTGCTTGTTCTGCATGCTTAGCCTGCCTCTAAATGTTTGTTTTATTTTTTTACTACTTTTTGCTCTTATTCTTCTCATCTTAGTTGCTTGTAACCTTCTACTACATCTCCCATGGCTTAATTTTGTCAGATGAAATGTCTTTATGGTATCTTGCAGAGTGTTACTTGTTTCAAATGCTCTACACCTCTGTTAAGAGAAGTTAACACATTTGACTGTTTTGCGGATTGCAGTGTAAATTTCAAGATAAAGTTCAAACAATTCCTAATTATCTGGCTTGTGACATTTTAAATAAAGTTGTCTACAAAGCAAAGTCAATGTACTCTATATTAATTTTGGGGCATGTGAAGAGGAAGAGAAGAAATAAACAGCATGCATAAGCAATATATTTAGATTATTTTTCCTTGTTTCTTCATATATTCTGAATAAATGAATTTTTTTATGTTCATTATGAAATTACTTAAGAATCCTAAAGATCGTTCTGATGACTTGGAAAAAAATGAAAGCAATCTCTTAGCTTGAAGTACACAAATATGTCTTACTCAGCTGCCTTTTCCTTTGTTCTTACTCTGCAAATCTTACAATTAAGAACTTTCCATTGTGAAACTAGAAGATATTTGGGTAAAAACTTGATCTCAAAATGTATTGATAAACCCATCGTATGTAACTTTAAAGGAAAAAGGCCAAAAGTTAATTTTAAACTTATTACATAACTAATAATATTGCTTTGTAAGTTCCTAGATTACTAGCCTTTCTTGAAATGTTTGGTTGGTTGTTGTTTTGTTTTTTCCCCTGTCTACATTTGTGGCTTTGTATTTTGTATTTTTGCCATGTTGATTAGTTTGTATTCATCTTTATTTTTTTTACCTTCTCAGCCTTATTATGTTAATTAAAATTTGTTTATTGTTTTAGAGAAGAAATTTAAGTTTTATTTGTGATCCTAATGTAAGAATATGGCAGTAGAAGCTGTCCCTCAGAAATCAAATTAAAAATGTATGTTTTAGCAGGTTTGGGTTTGGCGTTTGGATTTTTTCTGTATGGCTCTGATTATGTCCAAGGCAAAACTAGAATTATTTTGTGGAAATTTTAAGCAAACTTTTTTCTTTCATTTGGAAAATGCCAATATTGAAAGAGGAAAATTGTATTACAGAAATTATACAAAATGTTTTACAGAAGATTCCACCTCGGATGTTTACAAAATAATTGTTTTGAATAATAGAAAGTATCAAAATTATTACTTAAATAATAGTAGATAGATAATATCAAAACTATCATTTAAGTGTCATTTATTAAAGGCACTGTAACTTTTTTTGTAAAGTGTCAGAAATACATGTTAAGAGTTGGAATACTTGAACTATTTATAAGTTTGCATTTAATCTCATTTTGAAGTTCAGAATCTTCATAAAAAAACAAGAAAAATTACAAGATAAGCTGCTGGGCCCCAGTAAACTATGTTCCACTTATTCCTGGTCCTATGTACTATTCACAATTTGTCGTAATAATGAGATTCACATCCAACCGCTAAGTCTTGTTGTAATATTTATTTCTTGCCTGTGAAGGCTTTTTCAAAATTTTTCTGGTATCTTTAACTCTGTGGAAAGAAAAAAAAAACCACATATTTTTGTGGCAATCAGTCTTTCCTAGCCTTGGTCATTTTGGAAAAACTTAATCTAGCTCAAATGTAATGGATGTTTTACCTGTTTTTAGAGCAATGCTTATTGTCTTTGAACTCAAGGGCAGTAGGAAGAAAGTTCAAATTTAGTCTTAATCTGTTCTTGATTTTGACTTCTAATGGTGTAGCATTTATTTAAATAATTTGGTTTAATAAGTTTTAAAATATAATTCTAAATTTTGTGTTTAATTAACTTTCACTTTACAGATGTTACATTAAGTAGTGGGAAAATACTCGTTTTGGGATTGTGATTTTCCCCTTTGGTACTTCCATGAGGTTTTTAGAATTTTTTCTTTGCCTAAATTCATGTGTGCTCATTTTAAGGAGTTTGTCATTTCTCCTCTGTTTTCTGTTATTTCCTGATTTATTTCTGCATGAGATTGACTTGTTTAGTTAATTGATAGTTGAATGCTTTATAAACATTGCAGCTTAATTGCAGTCACAGTCAATTTAACAGGTCCAACTCTGTAAATATTTCATACGTTTACCCATCTTAACCCATACAGTATGGTCAATACTACAAACTACAAAGCCAGGATTCAAACCTGAACAACTCAGTTTTAGAATTGTATTTCAACTTGGTAGAGAAATAGTGGGGGGTTAAGTTGTTTACAATAGTTTTCTAATGTTTGGAGATAATTTTTCTTTTAAAATCATGTATTAACTGCACTTTTTCTTTCAGGCTATAATCTAGCAAGTAATTACTTGAAGCCTTTGCTACTAACTAACTCCACCCAGGGCCAAAATTATTATATTCCCCTTATCTTTTGATTTGTTTTGTTTTGTAGGGGGGGTTTGTGGGCTGATTGGTTGGTTGGTTTTGTTGTTTGGGGTTGGGGTTTTTTTTGAAGTTATGGTTGAAGTAACATCTGTTAGAAATTCATATCATTAACGAAGTGCACTTAAAGTGATTCATAATAGGTTAGAAACCATCTGGAGGAAAATGTCTTTAATGCTACACACAGAACTTAATTGGAAAGTAATTATTTTTTGTTTGTTAGTCTTTTGGGATTGACAAAGCTTTTCCCTTTAGGGAAAACAGAAATACTTCACATTCCATGTCTGTTCTGATTAAATTAGAGATTTAACAATATATGACAAATGTTATATAAATATGTATTATGTAAATATAGATGTAATAATAGACTTTAAATATACGTATAATACAACAGTTGAAATATATAATTACCTTTGTTTCTAAGCCTAGACAGGCTTACATCAGGTCATTAGTGAAATAAGTTTATTACATTCAGATAAAATTTAATGTGTACAATTATGCTTTTTCTTCAGCTTTATTTCGAAATGTCAGATACTCAATTTGAAAGCAGTTGTGAATGTTAAGGCTTTTAAAATAATGATATGGTAAATGATATATAGAGGACGAACTGTACTTTTTCATTTTGATTATTTGAAATGAAAAATTACCTGCAAAATGAGCTAAATATTATATGTTTTGGAAGCATTTGCATCTTACACCTGTGTGATTTTCTAGAGCTTACGTTTGAGAACCAAAAGTTATGGGCATATTTTTCAGTAACAACCAAATATAGAAATGGGGTTTGAATTGTCTAGACTAAAAATTGTAGGAAAGTTTTTTGAGTTTGCATTGGTGAATTTCTCACTGTGACTATAAATTCAATATACTTGTTATCATCTGTACTGTAGTACGTAACAGTTTAGTAATAAAGAAAAGGTCCAGACCGAAACATTTCATGACTGTTGCACACAGATATATTCATGTTCTCTGCATGGTAAGTTACACTGAACATGGATGGAACAGGATTTGTGCACTGTTATAACACAAAATAACTCTGCAAAGGAATTAACACATAGACCATGTGTATCTTTTATTGTCGCTTAATGATTTGTGTTTTAGTTATACTAGTTGCTGCTTTGCTGGACCAAATTGAAAATTATTGTGCATCTCTGTGAGTATCTAGCTCAGCAAAGTTTGTAGGAAGTCTTGAAGAGGCAACGTCCTCAGTTTGCATTTTCACTGGATAATTGAATTAAATCCAGAGTTTTGGTAAGAACTCTGATCTTAGCAAGCTTGAGTATTCACATTGTAATATTTTGGTAGAAATACTTAGGAAAACAGGGAAATAAAATTTAAACAGAAGATGAAATTTGTGAATCATTCAAGCTATATCTAAAGGAAAATTTGAAGGAACTGAAGCCATGGAAAGTACTGGGGAAATACAAGGAAAACAGTAGCATATCCAGAACAGTGGAATTTAAATGTGTCATCAACCTATATTATTTTTAATCTATTTTGTCATTCCCGTGTAATGTTAAAGCTGGGATATTAAACTGTCCTTTCTATCTTTTTGTATATCAGTGACAGCTAGAGGTGTTTCGTGAGTGTGCACTGCTTGGGAAGTCCCATGATCTTACATAAAAAGTCTTTCCTTGCATGTGTCTAGAATTAACTACCACAATTACATGAAAAAGTTAATATTTTTTCAAGAATCTCTTCCTCCTGAAAGTCAAAGGCAAACAGGCTACAACTGAATAGGATTGTACCCCTTCCAATCCCAACCATACTGTAAAATGTACCAGTTATTTTCAATATTATCTAAGTTGCTCTTTGACTTACATGCAATAGCCTTTTTTGTGTGTGTATTTGAGAGTATAAAATATTCTATTTGGATAAGTGTCATAAAGTTTCTTTATCATCAGGCAAAGAAAAACAGTAACATATTCAAGGTTTACAAATACATTAACTAATTATTGTTAGTCCAAGTAGTTTGTTTTCTGCAACTGATTTAAATTACGCTCACAATTACTTCATTTCTTTGCAGTACTAACAGTTTGTCTCCAAAGCATAGGTATCTTTATCAAGTATCGGTGTGTGGTACTGAATCAAAAATATTTTGAGAAGTGGACACTTATCTGAGGTCACAAGTGCAATGAGTTCTGCTGTTTCCTGGTAATTCTGAAGATCCTAAAGTGCTATGGTATACCTAGCATTTAAGGAACGTTTGAAGAAGAAAGTAATTGTTTAATAGATCTGAAAAATTGTTTTAGAGCTGTCATAAGTTAATGCTGTATGGCTAAGAGATTTTTAATGAAGTAATAATGATTTGTTGTTGTTGTTTTGTGTGTGATATAGCTTCAGTGGCTTTTAGACAACTATGAAACTGCAGAAGGAGTGAGCCTTCCAAGAAGTACCCTTTACAACCATTACTTGCGACACTGTCAGGAACACAAGTTGGATCCAGTCAACGCTGCCTCCTTTGGAAAACTCATACGGTCAATCTTCATGGGGTTACGGACCAGAAGGCTTGGAACTAGGTTTGTGTAAAGGAAATCCTGAACTATAATAGAAAATATAAGTAATAGTTATGAGTAAGAAATTTGTGTGCTAGTCAAAAAATCAGTAAAACCTGTATTTAAATATTACAGTGGTTTCTGTCAGTTTTGTCTGTTGAACAGTTTTTTGCTTTTCCAGATGTTGTTATACTTCTCCTGGTTTTGACTGTTTACGTGTTTACATTTTGACAAATACACTGGAGATTTTCATCAACACAAATGTAGCTTCTTGTTAGGAAATTACTAAGGATTGTGTTTCTCCATGACTAGATCAGTCGTATTTACTTGCACTTTTCTTACTCAAGTGGATTGTAAGTTAAAATTCTGGATAATATTTGTTTAAGACAGTGAATTAATTTCCCAAAGGTGGTAGATTGACACCCATGTAAAACAGGTAGGAGAGTCATGCCTGATTTGTGGATTTTATTTTCCAGTCAATAGAAATCATAATGTAATGTAGTAGCATAAAACTAGTGTGACTGTTCTTTTGATTCTTGTTCTTTCATAAAGGGGAAACTCCAAATATCATTACTATGGGATTCGTGTCAAGCCAGACTCTCCTCTTAATCGACTACAAGAGGACATGCAATATATGGCTATGAGACAGCAGCCCATGCAGCAGAAACAGAGGTAAAGTGTGGAATGAACATTATAACTCATTAATATTTCTAGTTCATAAAGCCTTAATTTTCTTTATGTGGAAAACTTGAAATCCTTATGCAACTTTTGTTCAGCTTCTCTGTTGTGAAAAAATAAAATTTCGCTTAGATATCCAGTTAATGTCACTGAAGTTAGGTCAACATGAAACAGTATTTGCCTAGAACTTGTCGTAATTTGCGAAAAGTCATAATAGTTGAGATATGGGATAAACAGACTTTTCTTAACTATCTTGTGTTCTAATCCTACAAGCTGAATAAAAGTAGCAAGAGTATGAATTTCAAATTTATCTGTTTTTTTCATTACATTTTATTTACAAGCTGCTTATAAGAAAGCACATGATTAAATTAAATTTGATGAAGAACAAATGTGACCATAATGGTTCATCTGTAAGTTGATTGAAGTGTTCTCCCTCAGCATCTGTTTTTCCTGAGGATCCTGTGAAATCTCAGCAGTATTTGAAAGCACTGGCACAGTGACCACAAAGGGATACACTGGTGGTGAAAGAACATGTGAATATGCATATGAAAACTATCTTGAATAGAAAACTTTAGGAAAAAAAAGGAAACCTGTACCTTTCTTTGAAATTAATTTTTATCTGACTGATCTCACTAGCCTTCCATGTTACCCTAAAGTCAAATATCTAAGATGTGTGATTTCATGAAACTCACAGGTAAAACAGCACCCTATCAAGCAAGGGATCTTCAGAGCTATTACCTCCCAAATAAACAGTCTACTAAGCATATTTTGTGGTCTGGAACACAACTGGAACATGGAAAACACCTTTAACTTTAACTTTAACAAACACAGATATCACTTTAATTTGAAATTATTTTGCTGTCACTTCCAGAAGTAGTAACAGCCCTAGTATGTATTAATGGTAAGACACATGGTCTTAACTGTCTTGTTCTGGGCATAATACAGAAGTGTGAGATGTCTACCAATACAATCACATAGGAAATATTTGTTACAAAAATCATCTCAGGATTGCATGGTAAGAAAGGGTGATAGATCTTTACAAAATCTCCAAGCAAGTTTATTTTACCCACTCAAGCTCATTCACTAACATGTTCATTTCACTCATAATCACATGTATACACGAAGACATATGCCACATTGTTCTAACTGGGATTGTTTCACAGTATCACAGTATCACAGTATCACAGTATGTTTGGGATTGGAAGGGACCTCAAAAGATCATCCAGTCCAATCCCCCTGCTGGAGCAGGAACGCCTAGGTGAGGTCGCACAGGAACATGTCCAGGTGGGTTTTGAATGTCTCCAGAGAAGGAGACTCCACAACCTCCCTGGGCAGCCTGTTCCAGTGTCTGTCACCCTTACTGAGAAGAAGTTTTTTCTCAAATTTAAGTGGAACCTCTTGTGTTCCAGCTTGATCCCATTACCCCTTGTCCTATCATTGTTTGCCACCGAGAAGAGCCTGGCTCCATCCTCGTGGCACTCACCCTTTATATATTTATAAACATTAATAAGGTCACCCCTCAGTCTCCTCCAAACTAAAGAGACCCAGCTCCCTCAGCCTTTCTTCATAAGGGAGGTGCTCCACTCCCTTAATCATCTTTGTTGCCCTACGCTGGACCCTCTCCAGCAGTTCCCTGTCCTTCTTGAACTGAGGGGCCCAGAACTGGACACAATATTCCAGATGTGGTCTCACCAGGGCGGAGTAGAGGGGAAGGAGGACCTCTCTCGATCTACTAACCACCCCCCTTCTAATACACCCCAGGATGCCATTGGCCTTCCTGGCCACAAGGGCACAGTGCTGGCTCATGGTCATCCTGCTGTCCACCAGGACCCCCAGGTCCCTTTCCCCTACACTGCTCTCTAATATGTAATTTCCCAACCTATACTGGAACCTGGGGTTGTTCCTGCCCAGATGCAAGACTCTACACTTTCCCTTGTTAAATTTCATCAGGTTATTCCCTGCCCAACTCTCCAGCCTGTCCAGGTCCCACTGGATGGCAGCACAGCCTTCTGGCGTGTCAGCCACTCCTCCCAGCTTAGTGTCATCAGCAAACTTGCTGATAGTACACTCTATTCCCTCGTCTAAATCGTTAATGAATATATTGAGTAATACTGGCCCCAGTACTGACCCCTGAGGCACTCCACTAGATACTGGCCTCCAACTGGACTCCGCACCATTGACTACCACTCTCTGGCTTCTCTCCTTAAGCCAGTTTGCAACCCACCTCACTACTCTATTGTCTAGACCACACCTCCTCAACTTAGCTGTGAGGATGTTGTGGGAGACTGTGTCAAAGGCTTTACTGAAGTCAAGGTAGACCACATCCACCGCTCTGCCATCATCCATCCACCTTGTTACATTCTCATAAAAGGCTATGAGGTTGGTCAAGCATGACTTACCCTTGGTAAAGCCATGCTGACTGCCCCTAATAACCCTCTTATCCTTGATATGCCTTGAGATGGCACCAAGGATAAGCTGTTCTATTACTTTCTGTGAAAAATATTGTGCTGTAGTAGAAAAGTTGGTTATGCGTTGTATTCATTTGAGGCTACCAGTAAGACAGGTGAATAGAAAAAGGAGAGAAGTGGTAGCCTCTATCACCTGTCTGCAATACTGATTGCAGGAAAGACAACCGTATTGTTATATCTTAATAATGATGATATTGTTATTAAATCCTTAAAAGCAGCTGTCCCAATATACCTTCCTAGGTGAAGCTTTATGTCTTTGCTTAGGAACCTGCATTACTTACCTTCTTGTCTCTGAAGACAAAATACAGGCTCCTCTCTTTACATCCTTGAAATCTTGAGATGTCTGGTTAGGTACCCTAGAAACAGAAGTATTGTTCACGTAGTCCTGCTGGTGTACTGTTCATATGAACTAGTTCTGAGGGTCTTTTTTTTCATCTCTTACTACAGGGTGCACAGATCTCAGTAAAATATTTTCTGTCTTTCTAGAATCCCAGCATCCTAAATAAATAAAATGCAGAGATCAAGGAGCTAGCCAGACTTTGACAACTGCACAGTGAAAAATGTGTATTGTCTCTGTTCTGCATACCATCAAACATATTAGCAATGCTGAATAGAATATAGAAAGTTTCAGAATGAAGATGTTTATCCAACAAAATATAGTAAATTTTCATTGAAACTCATGAGCCACTATTACTTTAACTTATTTATACATGCTTATCTAAACTGGAAAAACTGCAAAATTTTTTAACAGAGACAGGCACTTTTAAAGTCAAGTGTGATGATTCCAGAACATTTTTGTCTCGTTGTAACATGCTAATTATAATATATATACATATAAAATTATTCCACAATCTAGCCTGTTTACTTCATTACAGACACTCTCTAGCATGTGACGATCATGAGCTTTAGTCTATTTTTCCCGATTTGTAGCCTTACTTTTTAATTTTAGCGTGGTATTTGGTCCTACAATGTCAAGCTTTATTCCACATTCTTGAAATAGAAATGTCTGTATATTTTGCTTCATTAATTTTAAGTGAAGTTGAGATATGCTTGTCTTTATGACATTTATAACAATGTATGTTTTAAATTGTATTTCCAGAAGTAAACCTCCATCTTTCCAAGATAACTTCAAATATGTATTTCCGTTCTTGCACACAACAATTATAACTTCTTGCTTTCATTTATGGGAGCTGAGTGTTCAGCTTTTTTTTAAAATAAATAATAACTAAATTGTTATCTACTGTACACTATAACGTACAGCTAACACATATATTGTTGTTCAAACCAGGAATTGTTAATCACTACTTCCTATAGATGTTTAGATATTAATTTTATGTAGAAAATAATATGTATTTTTCTACTGTTCTCTTTTCTGTATTCTCATGTTTCCTGGCTATACTGTTCAGTGAAACATGACATTTAAACCAAGGCACTGAGAGTCCAAAGCATCAAGTAGATATAGATCTTTTTAAAAGGGGTTTGGGTCTATGGACAACAAAGAAGTTATGCATTTTTATAGTGGTGTTATTTTTGAAGATAGAGAGCAAGGTATCATAGTCCAACAAATACTGACATCTGCAAAACTGGGCTACAAATTTGTTAAGATATAATATCCTAAAATGATAATAATTGAACATATGTAATAAACTACTAAACAACTTCCTAATAGAGTAGTTCAGAAAAAAATCATGGTGTTTTTCTTGAACTAGCACAGATATTTTGTCTATAGTATGGTTATGATGCTGAGGTGGTTGTGGCTTAAATTAGGAAGTTCTGCGTAGCCTTCTAGATAAGTCATATCTCAGCAGTGCTTCTTGGACCAAGGAGAGATGTTTTGAAAGCACACACATGAAATCTACATTCCTTAAATTTCTTCAGA
This sequence comes from Streptopelia decaocto, assembly GCF_964273445.1. Lineage (NCBI taxonomy): Eukaryota > Metazoa > Chordata > Aves > Columbiformes > Columbidae > Streptopelia > Streptopelia decaocto. Next base: position 70,255,932 of record NC_138657.1, on the reverse strand, counting down.
GTTTTACCTTATTTGATTTCAGATATCCATGCTTTTATTGAAATATAGCCTCCACATTATTTTTGAGGCTTAATGATGTATGCACAACAGTATACTTGGAAGTATTTTTATTTTTTTCAAACATTTCATCTATACACAAAAACTTTCTGATAGCATACAAATGATTCTCAGGTATTTCTTTGTTACTTACAGGTTTTGTGTCCTCAACAGTTTTTATAAGCATGTGAGATGCTTCAATTTTCCTGTCGTTAACGGCTTTAATATGTATTGCCTGTGGTATTGCAAGCTGTTTGAATCAACTCTTGCTTTTTGCTAATTTTAAAAGCTGATTTTTTTCCCTTAGTAACACCAATGGCAACATTTTATTTGCAGGTAGTAGTAAAATGTTTTGACATACTTTACACATTGTTATGCATAAGGTCACCGTTCTTTTATGTAGTTTGGTACATTAACTCACTTCTCATGCGTGTCAGTGAACTTCTAATGATAAATCACAATATAAAGTTAAAATCAAATTGAAGTGAATCCTTAGAGTCAATAGCATAGAGCCAGTTTCTTTCTAGGACTTCTATAGATTGTTTTCTAGCAAACCAGAAGAATAGAAACCTTAGTTTTTAAGAAAAAGGGAGTATATTATAAGTTGTGTAATAGCATGAGTTTGGTCTTTCAGAAAAATACTAACTTCTGAGACTTAGAGTAAAATCGAAATAGTAGCCGTTTCTAACAATTTCCTATGTGCATTTCAAAGCAAGCAGGCATTTTATTATAATTCTCCTTCCTGCTTTATCTTATTAATCAATATGGATTGTTTGCTGCACATGAATTTTAGTCAGGAAGTTATTAATCTGTTCTGCAGTGAGAAACTTCCTGTTTCTGTTAATGAACATATGTCACAGTTGGACTATAGAAGTCAGTGAAGTTGTATTCTAAATTAACTGCAAAGTGAGACCAGCGTATCATTCAGTGCCGTTTCTGAATTACTCAATTCCGTGTTCTAATTTCAGTGGTTCAGTGTTTTGGTGGGTTGGTTTGTTTTTTCTTTGTTTTGGGGTGGTTGGTTGGTTGGTTGGTTGTTTTTTTGTGTTTCTTGTTTGGTTGTTGTTGTTGTTGTTTGGTTTTGTTTGTTTGTTTTACTTTCATAGATTTGCACAAATTGAGAAAATGTCTGTTGTTTACTTAAGGCTTCACAACCTTTTACTGTGTTTGTGCTAACGTCTATGTTCTAAAGTCTGGAGAATTTTAGAAAATTTAACTCTTACCAGTTAGGAATTTGTAACTATTTTTTCCATACACCAAAAGTGGCTCAAATTCAGTTAAAGAGTTGTGGAGAGCTGTTCAATGTCTAAACTGCCAAAGTTCTACTTCTACATAAAAGACAGCAGATTTAAAGTAGTTCAGTAGTTAACCACTGCCTGCTAGTGCTTCATCTGAAGCTCCTGAAAAATATTTTTTTTTTCTTTTTTTTCTCTGTTCTTTGGTTTCATTTTGCAAGTGATTTTCTAATGCTGTTGAAAGTAGCTAACTCTTGTGACAACTTACCTGTCACAGTGCCAGAATTAAGAATTTTGCCCCATGTATTTTGTATAAAGCACAGTGGAGTAAGTAGGTGCATAATCATGATTCCTAGCACCAAAAGATTAAGTTTGCTTTTATACTTTAATTAAAAAGTTTTTTGCATAACTGAAAAACTCTTAAAGGACTGTTGTTTTATGTATTCAAATTATTTTGAATCCTGTTTCAGGAGCTGAAGCATCTGTAAGGTAATACATTTTGCAGAAAATATGGGTCTCGATTTATGAATATTTCTGGAAGTTGATCTTCTGCCTGGTATTTTTAATTACAAGGTGTAATGAGAGAGAAGTTAAGAACTCTTCCCAGATGAACTGCCTGGATTGCAGATAGATTTATCAAGTAATAACAAGTGCATCCAGAAGAGTTCAGTGCTGCCATGATACCAGATGTGAAATTTTATTCTTTATTAAAGTCGATTAGAGTTTCACTATTGACTTCAATAGGAATACAATTTTACAGTGGACCATTACAGAAAGTGAAACCTGATGCAAATGTCCTAGAGATAGGATAGGCATAGGTGTCTTTTTTCCCAAGCACTGAAATTCTTCAAGTGTTAAAACTACTTGTTATTTAGGACAGGAGTCTTTCTGTTGAAAAGTATACTTTCTGACTGGCTTTCCTTATTGTATATTCAGGTTCATGTCTGGAATGCCCAGAATACTGAAGGGATTTTTTTCATGGGAACTTTCTTTTGAAGTGAAACCTAAGTAATTACATGAGACAAAGCTGGTTTGTTTTTACTGGGGGGGGGGGGGGGGGGGGGGGGAAGTGAAAAAAAAAAGTGAAATGTCTTGTTGCATTTCTGAAGTTAGCATGGAGTTTTGCGGTCTGCACAACAATACCAGTTTGAGTATCGTTCAACACACTTCATTGAGCTTTGAGTTTTCTCTTATTTTCTTTGCCAGTGGCTACAATTATTTTTCAGAAGTGCAAAGTGTCCAAGATGTTACCATTAAGACCCAGCACAGAGTAACTTCTCGGTTGTGTTGGAAGTGACAGGCATGAGCTTCAACCTGTCAGACTGATGGTCAAGACAACACTTGACCATCCAAACCAGCATTCCCATTTGTAAAATTGGGTGATTTTTGTCCTTTGTAAAAGGTTCTGAGAATTGACTAGTGAAGAGCTCAGATTTCCAGGTAGGTTTCTCAGGCCTTCTACGTTTATGAGAGTTTGTTGGATTGCAGCAGTCTTTCACTGTCCTCAGACAGTATTGTTGTTTTTTCATAAGGTAATGAAACATTATTTTGTAATTATGTAACTATTGGGAAGTCAATCTGTTTGGAAAGGGAAAGATTTGATTCCTTTTGGTGTAAATTAGCTGGTCTTATGGTATGCTGTTCCTAAGCTAAATTCCACAAGAAATTGGTAGTGGTGCTATTAATATCACCTTTATGAATTCTGTAATTCATTGTTAATGTTCTAACTCCCCTTAGTAATTGTTTCTTCTGTTATTTACAAAATAAAAATGTGTAAATTCTTTTCTTACATTTCCACAAATTTTCATTTTGAGATGGAGAAATCAGTTAACATAGGTTATGTGATCTTATTTATGAGGAAGTGAACAGAAATGATAATTTTGTACTTGATATTTTTGTAGGTATAAGCCTATGCAGAAAGTGGATGGAGTTGCAGATGGCTTCACAGGAAGTGGTCAACAGACAGGCACATCTGTTGAACAAACTGTAATTGCCCAAAGTCAACATCATCAACAGTTTTTAGGTATGAAAGCAGGTTGTATACTGCTCTATAAATAAATAAGATGAACTTCATTATCAGTGTGAATATCAAGTCACACAAGGACAGTAGTTGCTTATAAAGTTATCATGCCCTCTTTACAAAAAAAGACTTAAATTACATGTTCTGTGTTGTAAGCTTTATGGAATATTTACTATGCGTCATGTAAGTATAAAGGGAAAAATATGAAAATTCTGTATTTGTGTGATACATTTAATATTATATAAATCACAATGCAGTTGCTGTGCAAAGTTATATCAGACACGCATATTGAAATTCGTGCCATGAAAGTTGTTCCCTGTATGTACATTACAGTGCATTTTATTTAATAAGAGGGGAACAGTGACATTGGATTACCATTGCAGGTTAGTCATCCAGTGGGCTGATCTGAAGGTGAGCTGTAGTGTTATAAGTGGAAAGAGTGAAATAGTTTCAGCTAGTACCCCAAAGTTCATGTTTAAAAATGTCCAACTTGTGGATTAATTGATCCAGCTAAGTATATATTCTCAGAAACAAATGGTGATTCAGTTATTTATGTATTATAGACAGACTGTGTTACTGCAGAAGATGTAGGCTTATTTGGTTGGGATTTTCAAGCACCAAATCCTTTGGCCTAATTTTGCTGTTATTGAATTATTGCAATCATAAGTGTAGCATTGAAATGTTTTCAATCTTCCTTTCCATGTACGTTTCAGTTCAGCATTTTTATCTTATATCAGCTTGTGTCTTCAAAACTTTTGTGCCAAATAGTAAAAGCACACATTGGCTCTACTTAAAAGAGTAGTCAATTTCAAATAAAAATGTGTGTTGAGGCTACTAAGCCACATCATACCTGGCTACAGAGAAACTTTTCAGTTGAATGAGAAAAAAAAACCTGTTCAAGGATTCATCTTTCATACACTGACATAGACGTTTTCCCTCTTCCTGTAATATTCTGAATATATGTGTGTTTGCTTTTCTAAATAGGTATAATATGTACACAACCTCCTTTTAATAATTTTTTTATTTTGTTTTGGTTAAAAAATACTGACTGAATTTGTTTACAAATTTAACTTGCAACAGGTATTAAAGACTTTTCTTTGAACATGATGAGCTTTTGGAATCTATTTCATTGCATCATCCTTAAATTTATTCTTAATCTGTAACTTGCACTATTCACAATAGCCCTCTTTCATTATGTTGTCATGGAAACAGATGCATCTCGAGTACTTCCAGAGTTTGGAGAAGTTGAAATATCTTCTCTACCAGATGGTACTACCTTCGAGGACATCAAATCGCTGCAGAGTCTTTATCGAGAGCACTGTGAGGTATTTCCTAGAAAACATTTATTTTTTAAAGTTCATGATTTCAAGTGAAGGTCAACACAAGACGGTAGTGTCAAATACATTACCACCATTTTAGTGGTATGTGACCTTCCTCCAGGAAATTTTGCTTATTTCACTGGAAAAAACGTTAGTAAAAAAGTTTTTCTGGAGAGTCTCCTTTACAGTGAAAAGAAGTAATATATAATAGACACTGAGAATGAAATGTAGCTATGTGTATGTTTTCAGAATGTTAGAGAAACTAGACTTCAGGTTGTACATGCAGGTCTTTGGTTTAGTCAATAGGAAATGTAAATCAGGTTAAATTATGTTTTTCTTACATTAAAAGCAGTAACTTTTTCACATTTTAAAGAAACATTAAGATGTTTTAGCAACATTTGATATTGATAATATGTCTTTAAAAATTATCTTTGAATGTGCTTTCAAACTTATACTGAATTATGAAAATGAACAAAATGGCAGGTTTACTTCGTGTTTGCAGTAGCATTAAATATTTTCTTTCGGTGAATTCCTCTGGTAGGTTTACATAGACCGTGCACATTTCTGGAGGCTTCCATGCATGTGCACTTAGCCTTACTCAAGTATCTGTGCCTCATACCTGTTTACAGTGTTGGATAATTTGTGGATATCAAACATATTTAAACAGATATTGTTTATAACTTGAGAAATGTGTAGTTGCCTTTGCTCCACTCCACAATGAAGGAAAAAAAGCTATAGATTTAGTTCAGTTGGGAGTGGGGGGAACTGGGTAGAGGGTGATCTGTACTTGTGTTTTATTTCTCAGGCAATACTGGATGTGGTTGTGAATCTTCAGTTCAGCCTGATAGAAAAATTGTGGCAAACTTTCTGGCGCTATTCTCCCTCTGCTCCACCTGATGGCACTACTATTACTGAACCAAGGTCAGTACACGTTTCTCTTTGTTCACTGCTTCTCATGATAATGCAAGTGTCAAATTAAAAAAAAAAATAATTTTGGTTTTACTTGCAGGTAATATTTTTTCCATTTTCCAGTTTTTCAAATTAAATTTATGTTATCTGGAATTTTTGTATAGCCTGGGTGTATGCCAAAGTGCAGTCATGAAAGGATTGTGTCATCCATTTTATCTTTGCTTGGATGACTACAGCGACGTGTCTTTTCCCAGCATACAATCCAGTTTTTCTAAGCCAAAAAGGTCATTCACACCTCTGCATGATTTGTGAGAGGTAGCAGAGATATGGAGGCATTTTGTAAATCCATTTCCATGTAACAGAACGTGTAAAGAAGTTCTGTTGCATGTAGTTGACACATCTATGATATCTTCCTAAAACAGTACATTTAACACTCATTGCAGGTTTTTGTATTCTGTAAATGCATTATCACTTATTTATTTGCTGTGTTTTTTCACACTAGCAATCTGAGTGAAATAGAAAGTCGACTTCCAAAAGCAAAGCTGATTACTCTGTGCAAGAATGAGTCTATTCTGAAATGGATGTGTAACTGTGACCATGTGATGTACCAGGCTTTGGTGGAGATTCTCATTCCTGACGTCCTTAGACCTATTCCTAGTAAGTTGAATACCTGAAACATTTTGTAAAGATTTTTGTGCATACATGTGTATAGTGGTGGTAGTCCTGCACCGCACATAGCAGCTTTAAGAATAGGTTTGTAAGTCAGGAAACTGCTGTGTATCATTTAACTTTAATTTTGTTGTGTAGGTAGTTGTGCTGAGGGTTGATGTATGCTTTGTATCTTAAAAGTAACTGAGGATTTTAGCCCAGTTGGAAAATCTGGTTTTCAAGGGATAGTTTCATGTTAAAGGTACTTCTTTCTCTGTGTGTTATATTTTCAGATAAAAATGTTTCTTTTTATCCTGGCTCTAGACTACCTGATAGACTTAAGACATCTAAGTCCTGTGGCTGTGTGCCAATATGCACTAGTGTCAGTCAGTCTTTCCACTAAATTTGGTAGTTTTTAGTTTAAACATTACATATTAATCTTTGATCAGTCTGAAGAAAAAGGGTATCATCTTTGCGATTCCATTTTTGGACAGTTAGTGTTTTGTTCCTTATCAGTGGCTGCTGAAATCAATTTTAATGACTCTTAGGGCAGTAAAAAATTGACTCAGAAATTTTTAGTCCAGCTTATTGTTCCAATCTACTGGTTTTTCTGTTATACATCCTGCACGAAAGAGTCAGTAACTGTTTGGCCATTCAACCATTACCCAGAGTACAGCTTTCTTTTCAAAGTTAATTTTACTAGAATCCACTGTTGTTCCAGCAGTGTGGTTTTTTGGGTATTTTTGGTAAAATATGAGTTCATATGAAGAAAGTTGAACTTTAGAAAGCATTTGTTGTCTCACATATGTAGTATTAAATATTATAAAGAAATGATGTCACCAACCCACTATAAAACATGTAACTCCTATGTACTGTGTCCATTCTGTGAAGAAAACAGTGCTGACTTTATAAAGTAGGATTAATGTTTTTTAAAAAAATTTGGGCCTTAAGTAGCTTTTCAGCTAACAAAGCTGTTCATGCTGTGAACACTTCTCCTGTAGTGATTCCAGCAGTATTAAGCACTCCATAAAAACATTTGCAGGTACTGTCTTGCAGAAAAGTTTTATTGACTTTTTGCTTGTCAGTGACATAAAATTAGATTTTAGTAAATTATGCATGATAACAAAGAGATTTTGGAACTGGAAGCCTATAAAATCTGAAGATCATCCATTTACAAAGGCATGTTTTATTTCTTTCTTTCTTTCTTTCTTTTTTTTTTTTTTTAAGGAAAGAGCAAGTTATTGGTAGAGATTCATGTAATTTATCTTTTCACCTATGTAGCAGAATAAAGGAAAAATGTTTTCTCAGATACATACAATTATTGACAACCATTACTTTTAGAAATTATTTTGCATTAGCTTACATTTGATGTTTTGCTTTTCTATCTAATGCCAACGCAAGTAGGTAGGATAGTATTTTTAGAGTATTAAAGTCTATCACAAGCAAATCGTAATGATTAAAAACAAAAAACAGAAATTAAATTACAAAGTTTAATATGTTGAATTAAAGCTGTCTCTTCCAAAAGCACATTATTTTCTGAATAACGAGGTGATACAGACATGGTTTTTCATGAAACCTGCTTTTTCTTCATTTTTCACTTGCTTATCCTGCAATGCCTAGCAGTCTCTAAAGAAGTTTTTACATGATAGGTCTTTAGCTTGTGTTGTCTTCCTGCCTGATTTCATAAGATGCATTGGGCATTGGCAGTACAAGGTTTAAAGAAAATCAGACACAATCACTTAGCATTAATACCTACAGGCATCGGGTCTTTTTCATGCTATTTTTTTCTTTCTAGTATTACCTGTAATATTTGAATAATTGATACCTGCTGTGTTTGAAACTCATGTTTTGGGGATAGTTATCCAACTTCTTGATGCGAACACATCATCTAGTCCTAGGACAAATAAATCCCAAGAGACTGCTCTCTCTATTTTGTAAATATTCCAGTGGTTTTCTGCCCAGAAGTCCATCCAGTGAGCTACCTTCAGAACACAGCTAATGTATTTTAATAGAATCATAGAATACTTTGGGTTGGAATGGACTTTTAAAGGTCATTGAGTCCAACCCCCCTGCCATGAGCGGGGACATCTTCAACTAGATCGGGTTGCTCAGAGCCCTGTCCAGCCTGGCCCTGGATGTCTCCAGGGGTGGGGCATCAACCACTTCTCTGAGCAACATGGTCAGTGTTTCACCACCCTCATTGTAAAAAAACTTCTTCTTCATATCTGGCCTGGATATCTGGCCTGAATCTCCCCTCCTTTAATTTAAAACAATTACCCCTTGTCCTGTAGCAACAGGCCCTGCTAAAAAGTCTGTGCCCATCCTGCTTATAGGCCCTTTTTAAGTACTGAGAGGCCACAAAAAGGTCTACCCAGAGCCTTCTCCAGGCTGAACAACCCCAACTGTCTCAGCCTGTCCTCATAAGAGAGCTGTTCCAGTCCTCTGGTTATTTTTTCTGGCCTCCACTGGACCCACTCCAACAGGTTTATGTCTTCCTTACTTTTATCTTCAGGACCAGCTAACTAAATGGCTTTTTTGAGTCAGCTTTCCTATAATGATGGTCCATACAAGTTCTCTCTTCACTGTTAAATATTTGAAATATTATTAATGTTTAAACTCCTGCTTTTGAATTAAAATACCTCCAACCATTACAAGAGACCAAGAGGAAGGCTTAACGTTGTGCTTCGTGGTTGACTATGACAATAATGGAGCTGGTCCAAATAGACATAGACAGTAGTTTATATGAAAGTTTGGATGCTGTAGACAGAAGGGGACTAAAAATGCTTCCTTAAAGCATGTTTATGCCTTTTTTTCCTGAATAAATGAAAAGATACCAACAGTAGCTGCTCAAAATAGGAATATAGATTAATTTGGAGAGTACTGAGGAAAAAATTGTTTTATTTTTAACCTCTATGTTAAATTTGTCATCTGACATGTTTAGCACTCACAGAATGAATGAAGAATTGCTGTGTATAAAAGAGAAAAAATCATCTTCCTAAGAAACCTGAAATGCTGTCCATTTGAGTCAGGAATAAAGACCACAATTATCTAATGTCTTTGACAGTGGACCAGAGCTATTATGTTTAGAACTAACTTTTTGCGGCTTCACAGTGGCACAATGGATAGTAACAAATTTGCCTGTGATTTAGGATCATAGGTGGAGAATTTGTGCTAAACAAGTTTCCACACAGTATTACGTGATTTCGGGCAGACAAAAATTTGAAGTACTGGAAAGAATGTAAAGCCTTGATTTTATGAGATTTGCATGTCAGAGGCTTTTCAGCTGAGAAGCTTTTTAGGTGCTTATCCAAATGAAACTCTCTATCAGTAACTGGCATTGCAACACCATTTAGTGTGCGTAGGGTATGTCTAGTAACACTGAACTAACTCAGGCCGTTTACTTCACACCGTTCTCATGATGCGATTCTTTGAAAGGGTTTTCTTGTTTCTAGGCGGATGAACTTAAAAGGTGGCTTTGAGGATGTAGGTGCTTCAGCTTTTGGTAATGGCTGGATATGTACTTAGCAATGGAGTATGAGAAAAATTCTGTATTTAAAATTATGTCCCCAAAGATCATTAGAAATGCATGGTTATTCTGTACAATGCTGATGCCTGATTAAACTTCAGTTAATTTCTTCAGAACTTAGAATTCCTTTTATTTTCTTCTCTTCCTATTTAAAGGCCTTTCTTAACAAGAATGTGCTTGTCCATATTTATTTTTAAAGGAGATCAGCAGTATAGTGATGGAAATAATTTTGTGATATATAGTTGGGTGAAAAAGAGTAATTAGCAAATTAGAGGTGAAAAAGCAGTAATATTTTCCTTTAATATCTAAGTTTCATTCTTACAATATTTACATTATTCCTCCCATTTTGCATTTTCTTGTTCGATAGGTAAGAAAATGTGAGTAAATACATAGTTAATTAGCAAGTGCACAGAAATAATTTACAAAGCAGCACGTGATCTAGGTGACTGACAGCATTGAAGAAAAAACCTTGTTCTTCATCTGGAAACCTCAAGGGAGAAAAAGAACGGTTACCATAGAGTGTTCAGCTAATACACATACTTTGTAAAATCAAATTGTGCTCAGCTAAGCATCCAAATGTGTGGTCAGTTATATAAATCACTGGTATGCATTCTATTGCTTATCACAGCAAATCTGAAGACATGAAAAAAAATGTCATGAAGAATACATTTTTTTCTTTTCTTTCATTCAAATGGTTGAAGAGGATTTCTCAGAGACAAGTTCTATCGGCATTAATTTCTCACTCGACCAAAGTATTCAGCCTTTGCTTGGACTGTTTCTTCTCACACGTAGCTAAAATAGTTTGAAAAGAAACTGTCTAGAATTTTCCTCTTCACTTTTGTAGTTGCATTCATTCTCTACTAGTCTTAAGAAACCTGTATTTTGTAATATTTGCCTCTTCTTTGCAATCATTTGAATGCTGTTATGACAACAAACAAGTGATAGGTATGGGAAAGTGAGGTTTCTGCTACTCAGGAGATAGAATTTTCTGTTTTCCAGGCACAGGTTCTTGGGAAAATACTTCCTCTCCTCCAGCTTTGAGAAATTAAACCATATTTTGAGTAGAGCAGATTGCTGTAAGGGCTTCTTCAATTTCCCTCAAAATCTCTAGTCAGTCACTCAGCAGTTCTGTGAGTGCTATAGTAAACAAAAAAATGCACATAGCCGTTTGAATAATACCACTTTTTGTCAGTGAAACACACTCCTGCATCTTGCTTACTGATGATATCCTTAAGGACTGCATGTTGGATTTTGTTCTTTAAAACTGAAGTAAGCAGCATCATGACATGGCCTAAGGTTACTTCTTACTTGAGGAAAGTGCAGTACTCCCATAACTGGAATTTTTCCAGAGATTTGCTTTTGAAAAGAGGTGTTTACATGAAATGTGAAGCTGAAAGTTTGTGATGGAAATTTCCATCACAACAACTGCTGCAATTACTGATGTTCTTCTGTAGGAGTGCCCAAAAGAACACTGCTGGTCACAGACTTCTTGAAAGATTGTCAGGTGAGGAGGTCAGAACTGTTTATTAAGCCAAAACTAAAATGGTTATTGTGCAATCTATATCTGAATGAGGCATTTTGAACCTGGGCTGGATTTGTCTTTTAGTCAGTAAAAGCAGCAGACCTGAACGTTGAGTACGTAAGTAGTGAGGATGCGAAACGTTTCAAGATAGGTACTTTACTTCTGTTTTTATTCTTTAATGCACAGGTGCCTTGACCCAAGCCATTCGCAATTTTGCAAAAAGCCTTGAAGGTTGGCTTTCAAATGCCATGAACAATATTCCACAGAGGATGATACAAACCAAGGTAGACAAAACTGTTGCAGTATTATTCTTGCAATGGCAAACCAGGTGGGCAGTAGCATCTAAAAGCAGTAGCATTTTGCCTTTAATACTAAATTTCATGTCTAGCATCAAGAATTGAATATTGGGAGAGGAAAAAGCTTAGTTTTTCCAGAAATGATAATGAAAACATGGTTTGATCTGCTACGTGGACATATGAGGGCTCATTAATGCAGAATATTAACATGAAGGTAAAGACTCAATCTGTATAATTAATCTACAGTTAAGAGTAAAATATTTTAAAATAAATTGATTTCTTCGTAGGTTGCCGCTGTAAGTGCCTTTGCCCAGACTCTGCGAAGATACACATCTCTTAATCACCTGGCTCAAGCAGCTCGTGCTGTGCTTCAAAATACTTCTCAAATCAACCAGATGCTCAATGATCTTAACCGTGTTGATTTTGCCAATGTTCAGGTAAAGCGTAGCTTTAAATAACAGTTTTTTTAAAAAACAAAACCAAAGCAACCTAACAAACAAGGTTATTTCTTCTTTCCTCAATGATTTTGTACTTTACTGTTACATGTTATTATTCCATCAAAAAAGTGAAGTGAGAACATTTTGCTGATTCATATATGCAGTGATTCAGACAGTTTATACTTCAGGAATGTAAGAGCTCAGAACCATTATCCTTTTCCATTTACTGTCTTAAAGTGCACACATTCTTCCAACTTCTATGCAAATGTAAAGCAATACATTCTTAGGATGGGTACCATGAATGATGTCTTAATTGTAGCATGAATTATATCTTATAATTAGATCTCAGATAGCAGCTAGCTTCTGAATGTCTCTAAAAGCTATGAAATGCATGTTGTTTTTATTAGACTATTTAATTATTTGAAACACAAAACCATCATTATATTTTATCTAAGTGCATATGCTTAAATTTACAAGATCTCCTGAGTAATTGATTATGTTCATACAGATTAGAATTAGTTTCCAGTTAGCTGTAGCATTTAAGTTTATGTTTTCACGAAGCTTGATTTCTCCACACGTTTCTGCTCCTCCAAGGCAAGGTATTTTTCTTCCTTTTGCCCAGCAACACGAAATGTTCCAGACTACTGGTAGTTCTATGTTTGTCTCTTTTCCTTGTGAATGGGTGTTTTAATGTACTTGTTAATAATCTTAACAAAAGTCATTCAAGAGTGCTTGACTGAAGATACCATATATTAAGTATTGTAATACGTTAATATGGATACAGAGTCTGTGAATGTTGCGGTGTTAACCTGGCATAGGATATCCAGAGTTTAAGCACATAGCTTGCAGTTAGTTAAGTCTTCATTTTTGTCTCTTACTTTCTGAATTGACTACTAGTCTTATTGAAACTTGGTAACACTGACTAAACTGCTTATTATTCTATGCAGAGTGTGTTTCTCCATTTGCATGTAGTTTATATTCTGCTTTAAGTAATGTGTAATCTATTACTGCCTATAGTCAGCAGACAAAACAGTATTTGTTTACATACGAAGCTTTCCTTTATGATATAGCAGAAATTGTCTTTAAGCTTAAATTTCTTCAGAACAAAAGGAACCTTGCACTTGATTTCTTGCTACTTCTTTTATTACTTTAGCCCCCTGTTTAACTGTTCTTTCTCCTTGCGCTATCTGTAGTCCCAGAAAAGGTGACAAATCCTGAATATTACAGTAGAAAAATGATGAATGAGGAAAGTAGAAGCCTTCTTGAAAGTGAATGTGGAAAACCGCAAGATACTTGTGTCATTTCCATTGTTTGTTACGTGTTATGCTTTTCTCACCCATTTGCTTTCAACAAAGTTATGTTAGACATAAAATTAAAAACTACTTGGTTTGTCTAGTAAGTGGGTTATGTCCATTTCATCAATTGAATTGCTTAATATTTGAGAAAGAATTACATTCTGTGCTTTGGCATATGTATTGTTAATTCAAGAGCTGCCATGTGCTCTAACAGGAGCAGGCTTCCTGGGTGTGCCAGTGTGACGACAACATGGTTCAGAGACTAGAAACAGATTTCAAGATGACTCTTCAACAGCAGAGCACGCTGGAGCAGTGGGCTGCCTGGCTTGATAATGTAATGATGCAAGCGTTGAAACCATATGAAGGAAGACCTAGCTTTCCTAAAGCAGCACGGCAATTTCTGTTAAAATGGTCTTTCTACAGGTAGTATTTAATAGACTTCTAAAGGATTCTAACTATTCTATTATTTGCTGAATTGTTCACTGTAGTAAAGCTGACAGATGTAACATCAAACAGTGGCTTGTTAGGTCATGAAAAATGTGGGGGTTTTGTCAGAAAATTATTGTCATTAACCTTGAACTCAGGGCAACTTGCAAATCAGCATGGACTTAAATGATCCTTGTTTATTTTTTAATGGCCATGTGCAAATGAGTGGACATGGAATTTTGTCCCGAGTTTCAAACATAATATGAAATTTTTTAGTTGAATAACTGCAAAAATATTAAGCCACTATTTTTAACAGTATTTATTAAACCACTGTCTATTAGATGGGGAAGACAAAACCTATTTTTAATGTGTAAATGAACATTAAGACAGGCATTCCATGTTAGCTGCTTATTGACACAGTTATCAGAGTAAACCTTGTTCTTTGAAAATGACTGTAGTAACTACTTGCTGAGGATACCAATATTTGTCAATACAGTATGTAATTTTAATTTTCAAAGTTTTAAAACTGTGGCAATCAAAACTTTCATACTGTGAAGGTGGACACAACAACAAGAGACTAATTTAAGCATTATTTCATTTAAAATCGAATAGTTTTCTTGCCATTTTAGTTACGTTTTCAACACAGTTTTCTTTCAAGTTAGGTTTTTAATATACGTCAAGTATTAGTAGTTATGCATATATCAAAACAAAGAAAGTTTAAACAGTCTTCTTATTTCTTATGTAATATGGTGTCCACAATACCTTGAGAGAAAGGAGAGAAGCAAATAATGGCCTTTCCTGGACATCTCTTTCCAAAGACACCATAAATCAGACATTTGCTGATAGCATTACTTTTGAGAAAAATGGGTTTTGAGGTGAAATGTCTACATGGATAAGTGTTAAAGTGACTATGACATATAATACATAAATATATATATATTTTTCTATTTTTGAATAGCTCAATGGTGATTCGAGATTTAACCTTGCGCAGTGCTGCTAGCTTTGGCTCTTTTCATCTGATCCGCTTGCTTTACGATGAATACATGTTTTACTTAGTAGAACATCGTGTTGCTCAGGCAACAGGAGAGACACCTATTGCAGTTATGGGAGAGGTAAGATAATGTGTAAGGGATGAGTTTGATTTAGTGATGAATTTGAATATGTGTCTGAAAATTTTTTAAACATTTATTGGGAGCTGCAAGATGTTCTGCAACATAACAGTACACTGGATTACAAATACATACAGCAGTTTCAAACTTGCTTCATTGGTTGCTTGTCAGAGTACTAAAACCACATTGATTTCTAAGAACCAATTATTTTGAAATGAGCCTGCTCCCTTACAAATCTGCATGCAGATTCATGTGCACAATTTGAAAAAGCAGAGCGCTGCTTACATGGTTCTGTTTACAAGTATTTGCACAAGTTTTTAATTTCCACACAAATGTTAACACAGTGAGCTGGGTACCCTCACTAACTTGGGAATAACAGCTTACATGACGAATTTTGGCTTGTACAGTACTGTTCATGTGCATGTAATAAAAACAAATACACAGAGGCTTGCAACACAATCAATTTTCATACGTGTTTTTCAAAGATTATTGGTTTAAAAACCAGAACAAGAGTCTCAATTCATAACCAGTTTTTTATACTCATCTATGGCATCTAACCTTTTATTTTGAGATGGTGAGCTATGCATGAATTGTCGTCAAAGGATTGCACTTCGAAAGTGCTGGAAAACGGATACGTTTGAAAATACACTAGATAGTTAATGGGACAGGTTTGTTACATTTTTACACTTGGGAGTCACTCTATCATATTCTATGTTACTGTGAAATTGCAAGTCATTTTGCAAGTTGATTTGGCATCAGATATCTTTCTTCCCTCAAGATATAGTGATAGGTTCATTAAATACTATAAGTAGATGCTATACTTTCAAGAGAAATTGGAAATGCCCAAGATTTATTTGTGAAATTATCTTATATCATATGGCATGACGTGTTTCAGAAAAACAAAATTTCTGCTTAGTGACCTACCAACAGTATATTTTCTTAATCTCTGCCTTATATCTGCAGTAATGTACAAGTATACAGTTCCTACATTCTTGTCTTGTTAACAGACATTATGTATGTTAGACATAAATGTAGTGTAGGAACTTCTAAAATTTTATGTAAACTGAAGATGGAGATATTATCAGGAAGTAAGTAACCCAAAACTTTTGGAGGTGAGAGGGGCAGAAGTATTAAATACTCACCAAATGCATGTCTTTTTATGTTTCTGTGTATTTAATGATTGTGATTGAAATATAGTGAGGAAGTCTAAGACTATGGTCTGACAAGCACCTTAAAACCAGTATAAACTGGTTTTGCAGCTGAGAAAAGCATTCTCATTTTTCTCCCTCTTCTCCCAGCTTTGAACACAGGTGTTGGCAAAATTCTTATGAAAAAGACTGGTATCATAATTTATGTTTAAAAATTCATTTATCTAAATAAGGTACTGCTTTAATTTGAGATTCACTGATGCCATTTTGCTCTGCCAATTCTTGTTTGAAATTTACAGGATTCAGGGAAGGACTTTTTTTGGTGTGAGTGAATGAGTTACCAGATAGCACACTCTTTCTTAGTAGTCCCTTTCATCTGCCTTACGGGTAGTTTTGCAACACTGTGACACATATTCATTTCTGTTCCAGCACAACTGAAGTTGTCTCTGTGAAATTTTAAAAAGAGCTCTTTGCTAAAATATTTGCAGTTTAGAACATATTCCATCATAATTTATGGCTTTATACAACACAGAAATGGCTCACTTCAAGCAACAAAGGCCCAGATGAAGTAATCTTAAAAAAGTTTATACTTCCTCATTTTATTTTTTTAGGGTTTACTTAGTGATAATTGTCTTAATAAGCACAAGACTAGGATGGAATGGAAAATGAATTGGTGTACTGTGGATGTGGCTGCAGCCAAGGTCATGCACTTGACTGTTATCCTCAAATCATTGGAGCACAGATCTGCTCTGTCACAGATAGCCCAAGTTCACATTTGCTTAAGACTGTGTCCAGTTTTTTTATTGTTTATTTTGCAGTTTGGTGATTTAAATGCTGTGTCCCCTGGAAATATAGATAAAGGTAAGCATTTTAATCTCTCCAGTGCATAATTCTGTATAGACCTAATGTGTCTCTTTAAGCAAAATAAGTCCTTAGGTTTTAAAAATATGGTAAAACAGGATTTAGAGCTGCCTCATGCATTAAAATGCATGTGTATGTTATATGAATACATATTCCAGTTTTTACACAGAGTTTAGTTGTATCTGATGGGATAGAGGAGGGTAACAGCTGTGAGAAGAAAAACAGGAGTATGCTTGAGTACGTTTATCTGTAGTAAATGTTCTGCTGAGTGAAGGAGGATGAATTGCATGCAAGTAGTTGTCAGATAACTTGTCAGTGGAGAGGACAGAAAGAAATTAGTTCCTTATAACCTCTTCATGCCATATTTGACATACATTCTTATACTGACTAGTTGAGTGATTTGGGGTCAAGTCACCCCATAAAAATATATGTCAAATTCTGGGGTCAAGTAACCACAAATCTCTTCACCTCGGTTTCCCTATCTGTAAATAAGAGTTAAAACTTTGCTGTTCGTTGTATCTTAGAGAAGAGAAGCATTTTGCAATATGAAGTTAACATTGCTTGAGATGGTTTCTGAGGTTGCAGGTTTTTTTCCACGTACAGTAAGTATGTAACTCAAGTAATTAAAGCTGAGAGTCTGTTAACTTATTTAAGATAATCATTGACATTTTCCATTAAAATTTTAAATTTCCAGTTTGTGCATTATCAGATTGCTAGTTTTCCCTGTAGTTTTGTATTTCAACTATTATTTGCAAAATAAAATCACTTGTATTAGATTTGTTTTCCCTTCATGCTAGTTTCATGGTGGTTTGTTTGTGCAGATGAGGGCAGTGAAGTTGAAAGTGAAATAGATGAAGAGCTGGATGAAAACGGAGAGCCACAAGCCAAGAGGGAGAAAACTGAGCTAAACCAGGCGTTCCAGGTGGGCTGCATGCAGCCAGTGCTTGAGAGTGGAGTGCAGCAGAACCTCCTGAACCCAATTCATAATGAGCACATTGTTGCAACTACTCAGACTATCAGACAGTGCAGTGCTACTGGAAATACATATACTGCAGTCTAATATGAAACCTCCTCCCTTGCCCCTGACACACCCCATTACATTAGCCCTTTCGGTTTAATATGAAAAAAAATAAAGATAATAAGTTTGAAGGTTGACTGTTGTCAAATTTTAGCTGTGCTGAACGTTATTTTATTGGAGTTGTTAAACGGAATGGGTGTATGTATTTTGCCAGATCTGTTTAAAAAAATGAGATTTTTTTTTTTTTTTTTGTAAACAGAATAATTTCACATTGGCCGCTCAATATGAAGAGTTTTCTTAGTATCAAATGCAAGTAAGATATTTGCAAAGCTTAATGTTAATGTTTTGTCCTCTTATAATAATTTAATTTTTTTTCACAGTTAAAAAAAATATTTTACTGTTAATTATTAGTTATGGTGATGATTTCATATAAATAGGTTTGTATGTAGGTGCACTTCTGTGAAATATCAAAAGAAGTATTTTCTTTGATTTACACTGGAGGCATACTTGTTTGACAGCAGATGTATCAAATTTGTTATAAAAGGTGCTTTTCATTGGACAACTAGAAGACACTATTTTGATAAAATTGTGAGCATTCAAGGGGATTTTTATAATAATTCTGGAGGGTTGGGAAGATCTAGTTTCTTTCTGTGAGAAAGAAGCGAGTTTAACTGACAGAATAGTAAAGGAATGTGGTAATGTGTACATCATAAACATACCTAATTATCTGACCATCATGTAAACAATGCAAGCTTCCTATAAAATCAGCAATTCCAGGTATTATTTGCATACCAGTTCCTCTGTTTTGAAGACTACTGATTTTATATGTTGGGCCACTGAACAGGTGCTTTAGGCTGTTGAGTGGTACTGTAGTTGTTAGAAACTGAAGCTAAAAAAGAAGTGACTTGATTATTATTATTAATTTTACGTGTACGTGCTACTTACGCTGAACTGGACATACAGGAAAACATTCCATTTGGATGACTTTCTTCTATTCCAGGTCTTTTCCTACTAGTGGTTCAATCTGCTGCTCTTAGAAAAGATGATTTATAGAATGCAAGGAATGTAGCAACCCTGCATCATTTTCTTTTCAAAAATATTTCCTTGTTGTTAAAGTGGATTTAAATTTTTACAGAAATTAGATAAGGCAGTGTAACTGGCACACCTCACTTGTACCTATTCCCAATTGTGTAGAATTTGAATAGGTGGCTAGATGGACCATTGCCATTTAAGAATGTACATCAGGGATCATTGTACCTCGGCTATTACATGGTGCCTTAAACAGAACTGAAGCTAAGACTTAGTAGTTTTTGTTATTCTTAACTCTTAAATTAATTCAACAGGTGTGCCTGTCATTTTCAAATTCCCTAAGAAGTAAGGACAGGTTACATAGCCTTCAAAAGAATAAAAGGATTTTTTTATTATTAAATGATTTTAATATCCCTCTTAGAATGACAATAAACCTATTTTTTCTCATTTCTAGCTGGATTTCACTTTATTACTAATAAAATTTGCTTGGGAATTTGGAAAGCAAAACTAGCTTTAATACCAACTTCAAATGTCAAAATAGATTGACCATAGTCCTAAGCATGGTTATGTATTTTCTAAACCCTTGCCTACTTTTAATTTTAAAAACTAAAAAGAAATAAATGAGCAGGTACATAACGCAGTGCATGTTTTCAATTTCTATATTTTGTGAGGTATCAGCCAGATTTGCATTTTAATTATGAAGTAATGACAGTTTATAGAGACCATATTAATTGACATTAAACAACTCAATTTTTTCTTCTTAAACATTTCATTATGCAGACACATTAATTTGCTACACTAAAGTAGTGGAATTAAATAAGATAAAAAGCCAAAAAGTGAAGGAGAGCACAAAAAGATCAACTTTATAGAAAAGACTGTGTAAGAAAATTAGGGCTTTTATTTTGGTTTATCTAGTGTGTCTGAAAATGACTTTACAGTCATATATACCAAATGGGAGAAAAGCATGTAAAACAAACAGCATATTTATAGCAGACAAGTTTGTTGCTAGAGTTTACATATGCTCAAAATACAGCTGCACATTAACTAAAATGTCCTAACTTTATTGGTGTACAAAATTAAATTTTCATTCCTTTGCAGAATTAGGAGGTGAACCCATTCTGCTCATTCTATGTAGGTTTAATTCCTACTGATGTCAGTAGATGGCTTTTGCCCCAGTTAAAAGTGAAAGTGAGGTTTATATTCATTATTTCTAAACTCATAAATGCACTGAATCTCATTATAGGTTTTGTTCTCACATATATTGCTCAATGTGTCCTGATTTTTCCTTGGAAATCAGCACATCTGTACCCTTCACCAAAAATGCTAAAACTAAGCTGTGATAAATATTTACTCCCCATCATTGTGCATTATAAGATGTTTACAAGTAAAATAAAGTGAAATAATTCAACATTTTTTTCATTTTCAGCTTTTTTTAATACTGTAGTACTTGTTTAATTTTTGTGTTGATGGAACTATAATGTTTTCTTCTTATTGTCCTTTCTTGGTTTAATATTGGATTTGTTGTTGCTGAGAACGATTGTAATAGGCAAATCTAAATTGCCAAAAGAGGTGGGACCTGAGTATCTTTCATTATTTAGCTCCACGCTCCACTCAGTTGTTCACTGCTTACAAAGTGCAAAACAAAACTGAACAAAAATCTGAATACAAAAATGGAATGTATTTCATAGCTTCTAATAAAATAAGTTATCAAAACAAGTTGGAACTATCCCAGGTTCAGAAAACTGAGTGGAGTTTGTGTTCCTTAAATTCTAAAGATTTTACCAGATTTTTTTAGAACAACTATGTTACTGTAAGCTGTGTTGTATACTTACAGTTTTGGGGGGTCTTATGTTTTGGTTTTACATTTACTGACATTTTAATCAAACACTTAGATAAAATATTTTGCACACTCTTGCTACTTAATAGTTGGGTTCTAGTAATCATTGAGCTACAGAGATACAAATACCTCAGGCCATATTCTATAATGTGTAGCATGTGCTTGCATTGCTGCACCAGCTCTGAAGTCTATTTTTTGTTAGTGCTCTGGAGAGGTGTAGTGTGTAACCACAGGGTAGACATTAGGAGAGTTGATATGGTTAATGTGTTTTATCTAATCTTGACACAGAATCTGAAACAGTGGTTTTAGAGGCATTTTCCCCATTAGCACAAATAACACAGTGAACAGTGTGGGGAAATGGGTGTTGTTGAACTACCTTTTCAGAACACAGGGCCCAATTTTCAAAAGTTATATGTTTATTAAAATTTGTTGATAGATTTTCATCTTTCTCATGGTAAATCAGTTTTAAAGCTTTCATTATTTCTGTGTTTTGCTTTTGTACTGTAGCATGCTGAAAGCACCTTCTCTTAAAAAAAAAAAGTTCCATACAAATTTGGAAAATAGATTTTAAATTATTTACCTATAAATACATGATTCACAGCATTACTGCCTTTAGTTAAAAAATAAGAAAATAGATAATAGTCTGTCATTCAGGAATGTATAGGTCTATATACAAATTTAATTTAAAACGAGGTATTTTTAAACATCTAAACCACTTCTTTTGCTCACCTTTGTTTTCGTTCTGATATCTTTGGCATTCACACCATCTGCACTGTCTAGAAAAAATCTTTAATAGAGATGCACTACACTTGAATTTAATTCAGAATTTTTCGCCAAAATAGAAACAACCATTAATAGCCATAAAAGAGCTGAGGAAAAATATATAAGCATACAACAATAATTGTAGAATTTAAGACATTAATTTGAGAGAGCAGTATGAATTTCTGAAAATTGGGCCCTTGTCTCTCGAACAGGACATCCTCTTTGTATATGGTTTAAAACAAATCAATAATGGAATTCTAGTATCTCTGATAATTCATTTGGTGATTATAGACAAACAAATAATAAAAACTGGAATAGAAGCATAAACACGCAGTGCTTAGTTCTAGTGTTAGAAAATTAATTTGATATAATGCCTTGCATTAACCCTTTGAGCATTGTAAGTAACATAATGGGAACAAAGCTTTTTAGATAATTTAATTAGTCCATTGAGGGGATATACTTTGAAATAGCTGATAGTGTTGTAGATTTTTTAAAAATTATTTCTAAAGTAAATACTTGCATACTATACAGGAATGGTTTTGTTATAGGAGGCTCAATAGATGTAGGCAAAATATTCACTGCCATTGATGTAGTACTGTCCAATAGAAAATGGTACTTCAGCTTCCTTGTTTTGTTAATTTCATAAATACATGAAGAAAAACAAGCATATGTTTCTACAGACATGAAGTTGTCTACTTTAATATGCCTTTAGAAGATAAAGGTTTAGAAAATATATTCAGACTATTTTGAAAATCTGAGGTAGGTTAGTATAGGAATACTGTGATACTGTAAAAGAGAATCTTAAGACTTGGAAGAAGGCTTAGTGAAAAAAAATAAATTTTGCAGAATATTTGGTACATTTGCATTGAAATTTTTGGCAATGTTTTTGATAAGAACAAAAATTGCATTATTATATTGATATTCCTTTTAAAACTCCATCACTGCAATAATAACTAGCAAAAAGATGAAGGTTTTATTCATCTACAGGGGCACAGTTTGGATGGCCCTTATTGAATGTCAGAATTTTAAAAACAACTTAAAAATTGCACAAGCCTTTTGCCATTTTAAAAAGCCCCTTTGTTCTTACAAACACTGCTTACAAGAACAAGGGGACAAGTGTAGTAGCAAGTAGATATTCTTTGAACTTAAAGATAGAAATGCCACCTTACTAAATGAGAGTACAATACATTTTCTACTGATTTCTTGCAATATCAATCAGTCAGCAAACACTAAGTGCAGCTGCACTTACTTAAGTCTAGCTGAGGAAGAAAAAAAAGGGTCTCTTTTAAGTTATTTAATGGAATTACGTCAGTAGTATAGTGCAAGTAAGTTGTAAACATTTTTAGTCAGTTAATGCAAATTCATGCATAATTAATTAACATAAATGCAATACTCAAAGGGTTTTAATTTAACAACTTTTTTTATTCATAATTTATTGTAAATGCTTCTGAGTTTGCATGCCTTGATCATTGCTGCTAGTGATTTTATGTGCCAGTAGACCTGAGTTTAATTTACCAGTTTACCTAAGAAATAGTAAAAGCCACTTACAAAGTGACTGCCTAGTGTTTCTTTGAAGTAAAATATGCCTTAGTTTGAAAACGATCATTTTAACTCTTGTTTATTCTGATTTTTTTTTTCCCTTTTCCTGTTGAAAAACTAAATTAGCATTTTGGGATTGGAAGCCCTGAGTAGTTAAATATTTGGTAAGAATTGTTCTTGTAAATTGCTCATTAAGGCTGAAATTCGCTGTAGGGACGAAGGCCCAGAGCAAGCCTGTGAGCGTCAAATGAGCCTCACTTAAATCTAAATCAGGAAAACGTTCTTTGGTTGTTCTTAAGCACTTTCTTGGTTATTGTGCAAAACATCTTACAGCAGTTTTCAGTTCTGGATGGATTTTACTCTGAAATAATGAACGTCTTTGAAAGAGGAATTTAGACTTCAGAGGAACAACCTTGTGTGGATTGATATTTACCAGGAACTCAGCTCAATTCTTTTTAACTCACTGATACCAGCAAGAGCTTTTTACACAAAGAGTGCTTAAATGGTTCCCCAAGTTTTCTTCAGTACAATATTTGAAGTTATTGCCTTGTATTTAAACATTAAATATCCATCTTTAACACAATTAAACAATTTAAAATATGCTAGGAAAATATCACTTTGTACCAAAGCAAGTTGCCCATCTCCACTCATCTTCACTAAAAATTTGGATTTACAGTTAATAACCAATGAGGCTGTTAAAGAAACTTTGAGTGCCTTTCAAAAACTTGGAAAGTTGTGCCTAAGGTGGTAAACTTTAATTAGGTTAATTCTAGAGCTATCAATCAGTGATTTTGCCATCACTCAGGGCTTTCTTACCTTCTAGGAAACTTCCTTTGTTGTGTTTGTTTTATACTGTATTTTTTTTAGGTGCCATCATTTAAATTTCACTTAGTAAGTGGCAGATTACATTATTCAGTCCCACAGCACAGAAACATCGTAACACTAGGACATATTCAAACTTTTATTTTCCAGTTGACTGAATATATTATGTAAATGAGGTAAGCAACTTTTTGTAGATTGTATGTGTGAGATAATGTAATGTTCTTTTCCAGTTTTTGGACTACAGTTGAATATACTTTTTAATTATTTAAAGAAGACATCTTTACAGAATAACGTGATGGTTTTTTTGTATAATGTATTTGATTTTGTAAATACGTATTTCCTGATGTGATTTTTGTGAGAAATGCTAAATCTTTTAGTATATCATGTCCTCTCAAAACTGCAGGAGCGAAATAATAGTTTGTGGGCAATTTGTATTGTGTACTGTACAATAACTGGGGAACTTTTATAATTATAAAAATATATATTAACTTTTAGTGTGTTGTTTAAAAAAATGACTGGAACATACTAAAGACAGTAGGATTTTTCTGAATATTTCAGACTTGAACTCAGGCTAGCTTTCTTGTGTTTTTCAAAACAAAATTGTGTCTTGTCTTTTAAAATCAATAAATTTGTTTTCTTGTTACAAACATATCTGAATTGCTTAATTTTTTTATAGCTAGATATTTTGGAATGTGGTACTATTGATTTTGCAAGAAAAAATATTTCAACTTAGGCCTTTTAAATAATTTTGTATTTAGCATCAACAGAACTAAGTAAGAAGAGTGTTTCAGACTGTAAAATAAACTAATATTTTGAAGTGTCAGCTCAGTTAAGTAGCTGTGACATTCCCAGTAAATACAGATTGTAATATACTTACTAATTTCATCACTAACAATAATCTCCCGTTATACATTTAGCTAGTTAACAGCTATGAGTGAGGGGCATGCAGACTTTGGCCTCCAGGAGTTAGTGATGTCAGTTCATTACCAGCAGAACCTACTTCTGCAAGTTTTGCTGTAAATATTCTGCAGTATGATAATGCATTGGATGTTTTGGCATTTTTAGAGGCCTAATCTGATCAGGTCATTGTCACTGTTTACTGCAGAGCAACAATAAACCATGGCAGATGCTCTTTGTTAATCCCCCGCCCACTCAACTAAGGAAAGGGAATAGGAGGAAAAGGGAGGGAGACTTGCAAGTTGGAAAAGTTAAAAATGCTTTACTAATGCTACTAATAAATAGAGAAAATAATACAACATACACAAAACCGATCTTGAATTTCCTGGGTAGGGCAGTGTTGCTGCGGCAGAGCTGGCGTTGCTCTGGTAACTGCAGGGCAGGCACCCGGAAATCCTGGTCTGGACTCCACACTAAACCGGAACTGGATTCAGGGATGCAGGCTCTGGAACCAGGCCTAGGATCGCAGGGACAACAGGCGGTGTCCTCTTCAGATGCTGGCCATGGCCGAAGAGAGCGAGACCCTCGTGACCTCCCACTTTCTTAGGGTGTATGATGTGAATGGGATGGAATACTCACTTGGTCAGTTTTAGTCACCTGTTCTGTTTGCCCCTCCTTGCAAATATGCCCCTCTAACTCATGCAAAATGTATCAGTAACACTGGGTGCCATAGCAATAAGTCTAAGCCTGAGTCTCTTCTGCATACCACTGCTACTGTTATCCACTCTGGAGCTAACAGTGTCTGAAAAACATGCAGCCAAAATCAGAAAAGTACAGTTACTTAGAAGAACTTAGCTGAGAAGAAAAAACAGGACATTCCTCCCTTTATTCCATACCTTTTATGGCATGCTTAGGCACCAGAAACTGGTAATGATGTAATTCAGATGTAATTCATCATTCCTTTAGTCCATGGATCATCCTTTTGAAAAGCTCATTAAGTACATTTAGTTAATGACTTTAGGCTTCATTAATCACAACAGTCTCCCAGGGCAGGAAAAATGGTACATCTAGTGCATCTCATGCCCACGGTTTGTGGGTTAAAGACATCAACTTTTGAGAAGTTGTCAGGCGCCACTTATTGAAGCCAGCTCTGGTTTCATCACCACTGCGTTGATCTGAAAGACACTTACTGAACACTGTTAGTATGGCATAGAGCATCATGTAGCAATTAATATCATGGAGTTCAATATTGAATATTCTCACCTAAAATCAAATCCCTTGAGGTACACATTGAACTTTTCCAGCCTTCTGCATTACCCACCAGGTGCTTCCAGGTCCTGGGGCAACAACAATCCCACGAATGGGCTTGCCTTTGCCTGAGGCAGGAGTAACCCAGACTGCCTTTCCTAACATATTTTTCATGTGTACTACAGGGACTTTACCTCTTTCTACAACACGCAGAATTTCTGATTGGCCAGGCCCAGTTCAATTGGTTGATCCTCTAGTGTTGACCAACCAAGTGGCTTTTGCTAAATGTGAATCCCAGTTTTTAAAGGTTCCACCACCCGTTGCCTTTAGTGTAGTTTTTAACAAACCACTGTACCTTTCAATTTTCCCAGAGGCTGGTGCATGATATGGAATGTGATATACCCACTCAATACTATGTTCTTTGGCCCAATTGTCTACAAGACTGTTTTTGAAATGAGTGCCATTGTCTGACTCAATTCTTCCTGGCATGCCGTGTCACCAAAGGACTTGCTTTTCAAGGCCCAAGATAGTATTCCAGGCTGTAGCATGGGGTATGGCATATGTTTCCAACCATCTGCTGGTTGCTTCCACCACTGTAAGTACATAGCGCTTACCTTGGCGGGCTTGTGGAAGTATAATATAATCATATAGTCATATATCTTAGGGGTCTCTAGTACATGTTGCAGGCACTGTTTCATATAAAGAAAGGCAGAATGTTGTTTTAACTGGGAAGGAACCACCAAGTAATATGTGCTAGAATATCAAAATGAGTATTGGATACCAAGATTGAAACAGGTATTTCACACAGAGCTGTGGTAAAGATAGAAAAGCCACATCCTAAATTTTATTTTCTCAGGAAGTCCAACCATTGCCTATCCTTTAATTTCAAATAAAGACCAAAAGCTTAGTAGAGTACAATACTGTCTCCCGCAATGCATCCTGTCAAACCAGACTATAAATTTTCTGCACCAGTGCCAGCCACATGTATGTTTACAGAATACTCCTAATTGATTTGCTCATCAAGACTAAGATTTCATTTCCTAGCTGGTGCCCGGTGGACACTAAGTCGGTCTTGCTCCAGCACACATGCACAAGAAAACAGCGTGTAAGGGGACATCTCCCTCTAGAGGGATCTCACACACCGACAGCTGATAGAGCCAACAGCCTACATTACTCACTCCTTTTCCACTGACAGCGTAACCAGTGAGATCCTGCAGAATTCAGCCTCTGCTACTGTTGATATTAATTACAGTGGTTTAATTGGTTAACCAATGGAAGTTTAGTTCAGCATTCCAAAATGATCCAGACCTCAAAGCATGAAGCATAGATGAAATGGAGGAGAAATTCAGAAATACCGGGTCCTGTAAGAAAACACAAGTATATGAAGGGCTGTAAGTGAAGCTCATTTTTATTACTTCTGTAAGGTCATCTTCTTTACAATGTTAATTATATCAAACAAGTAAGATACATTATTAAGTTATTTTAAGCATATTTATTTTGACTTATCTAAAGCATTCACTTCAATTATGTAAAATGTCATACAGCCTGCAGCAATACAATGTGTATCACTTGTTTAGTTCCATATCAAGGTCTATGCCAAAAACCACCTGAAATATAAGTCATTTATTTTTATACAAAGGTGTCTGACTGAGGCAAGGAAGAAACCTTGATCTGTCTTTGGCACTGTTAACAGTATGCTAGAGAGAGTTTTTATTCTGACTTGATTCTGAGGAGCTCATTCCAAAATTTGCTAAATCCCATTGTATATGTCCCCAATACACGAACTAACATAACCAGTAGGACTTTCCTAACAAAACAACCCCTCCTTGACCACAATGTGCTGTTGATGACAGTTTATTCCAAACAATTTTATAAGAATGGTTCTAGAAAGAATCACTCTTCATATAGACATCTTCACTGGCACACTGTCCACAAAATCTGCTGCTGCTTTCATTATCAGAGTTTAGGGCATAGTAGGTTAGTACGTATTTAGTATCTAGTAGTTAATAAACCCAGCATACGTTCAAAGATCTATCTGGTAGTGGTTTAGAAATGTTGTTGCCTCAAGCTGTTCTCTTTGCAGCTGGCTGTTACCTTTCCCCACAATGGAGCCACAGTAGTAGATGGTGTCCTGGCGCCGTTCTGATTTAGCCACCTTTGCTCAAACTGCTACTAAGAGTTGTCTGTACTAATGTCTCTGCTGCTGGAGACATTTGTTGGTTAGAAAGTCCTGAGAACTTGCTGATAGCACAAGAATAGTCAGATTCTTTGTCTTCTTTCATAAAGTATTCCTGGCAGAAGCCTGTTTACAATACTTGAGTTGTCAAAGGACAGTTTGAGCTACCAGGGATATTATTGTGAACAGGAATATCTGAATACCCTTTAGTATGTACTTTATAAGAAGGGGGTGTGAACTGGCCCTTTGCAGAAGCTGTAATTTGAGGTGATATTGTCTTCCACTAATATTGAAACAGCAGAAGCAGCTGTAGAAGCTGCTATAACACCACACTGGTTGAAGTTATGGTCATAAAGGACTGTGTGTAAAGCAGCTTTTGTTAGTAGTTGCAACACAGGGATTGAATTTACTGGCCCATATGAGTGTCAAGGTGACTTTTGCTCAGAATGGTAGCAATCACTCCATCCTTTTGTTTCCCTGGTTTTCAACAGTTTCTGGTGCCTAAGTAAAGTTTAGACTCCTTCCTCTACTTTTGCTCAAGAAAGCCAAACAGCAAAAAATCAAAAGGAGCAGTAAGTAACATAGCAAGGAAATGGGACTGCCCTAGCCTGGACAGCCGACATTCACCAACCACGAGAGGCGTGGAGCTGAAGTACCATTGTGTGGCAGTACACTCTCCCCCAGCCCGCCTCCTCCGCTGAGAACTGATGTGGCAGCTGCATGTGTGCACACCCCCCCATCTTCACAGTATCACAGTATCACAGTATCACAGTATGTTTGGGATTGGAAGGGACCTCAAAAGATCATCTAGTCCAATCCCCCTGCTGGAGCACAAACGCCTAAGTGAGGTCGCACAGGAACATGTCCAGGCAAGTTTTGAATGTCTCCAGAGAAGGAAACTCCACAACCTCCCTGGGCAGCCTGTTCCAGTGTCTGCCACCCTTACTGAGAAGAAGTTTCTTCTCAAATTTAAGTGGAACCTCTTGTGTTCCAGCTTGATCCCATTACCCCTTGTCCTATCATTGTTTGCCACCGAGAAGAGCCTGGCTCCATCCCCATGGCACTCACCCTTTACATATTTATAAGCATTAATAAGGTCACCCCTCAGTCTCCTCTTCTCCAAACTAAAGAGACCCAGCTCCCTCAGCCTTTCTTCATAAGGGAGGTGCTCCACTCCCTTAAACATCTTTGTTGCCCTACGCTAGACCCTCTCCAGCAGTTCCCTGTCCTTCTGGAACTGAGGGGCCCAGAACTGGACACAATATTCCAGATGGGGTCTCACCAGGGCGGAGTAGAGGGGAAGGAGGACCTCTCTAGACCTACTAACCACCCCCCTTCTAATACACCCCAGGATGCCATTGGCCTTCCTGGCCACAAGGGCACAGTGCTGGCTCATGATCATCCTGTTGTCCACCAGGACCCCCAGGTCCCTTTCCTTTGTGCTGCTCCCTAATAGGTCATTCCTCAACTTATACTGGAACCTGGGGCTGTTCCTGCCCAGATGCAGGACTCTACACTTGCCCTTGTTAAATTTCATCAGGTTATTCCCTGCCCAACTCTCCAGCCTGTCCAGGTCTCGCTGGATGGCAGCACAGCCTTCTGGCGTGTCAGCCACTCCTCCCAGCTTAGTGTCATCAGCAAACTTGCTGATAGTACACTCTATTCCCTCGTCTAAATCGTTAATGAATATATTGAGTAATACTGGCCCCAGTACTGACCCCTGAGGCACTCCACTAGATACTGGCCTCCAACTGGACTCCGCACCATTGACTACCACTCTCTGGCTTCTCTCCTTAAGCCAGTTTGCAACCCACCTCACTACTCTATTGTCTAGACCACATCTCTTCAACTTAGCTGTGACGATGCTGTGGGAGACTGTGTCAAAGGCTTTACTGAAGTCAAGGTAGACCACATCCACCGCTCTGCCATCATCCATCCAACTTCCCCAACACCTCCCCCCTCTCCTGCAATGGGGCAAGATAATGGCTCTTATTGTGAGACCCAGGCCAGAGTTGTTAGGAGAGAGGAGGGGGCGCACCTGGTACAGTAGTGGGGTGCAGAGAAGCTGCAAAGCTTCTAGACTGCCCACAGCCAGATCTGACGAGACTATAAACGGGGTCTGCCGAGGCTGCCTTTTGTGTGGTCCTTTCGGAGTGTGTGCCAAATGCTGCCACCAAGAGCCCTCCCAGGACTGGGATGCCGTCTAAGGTAACCTTCCGAAAGAAAAATGGGACTGCTTCATCTCCCCGTATGGGTGAGTGATAACTTAGATATTTCCTCGCCAGATAAGCGAGTGTATTAAATAACTCCTCACCACTTGGGCAGGTGTTTTCCTCACTCGACATGTGAGTGTATTCCGTGCTTAAATATAAACACGTGTATTTTCTTTAATAATTCCTTGCCAGATTCAGGCAAGTGTATATCCTTAATATAATTTCTCACTAAACACGTGGGTGTATTTTTCCTGGAGTCAGGGATGGCTCTGGCATTGTTTTTGGTGAGCCACGTGTATGCACACTGTGGATCTCCATTATTCTTATTTGCCATACCCCAATAATTTCCTCAAAGTTGATATCTGAATCTGTATTTTACGTTACTGGATTGTATAAACCCCATTTCTAATTGGTTGTTTTCCCAGACTTTCCCGGACAGAATAAAAGCCTGTTTCGGACCTGGTTGTCTGCCTAAAACTAACTTCAGGGTCCCTCCGTGACACATGGCATGCAGCCCAGGCTCCGAATGGATCAGCCAGTGAACAGCATGATATTGAAGTTGTTTCAGGTTGAGAGCATGACATAGCAAGTAGGAAAGCTGTCACTTCTATGTTGTTCAGTGTTGGAATAATGCTCCCACATAACTTGCGGATCTCATCTCTGCGTGAAAGAGACGTCCCCAAACGCTGCTTGTTTTAGAGCTCAGAGAGCACTGCCTGGTGCTGTCTTTCACATTTGGTAGGTGCAGCTGTCTCCTTGCTATGGGATCAAGGCAGACTTCTCTGAAAGGTCTTTGAGAGCATCTATTATGGTCACAGATGTGGCTCACAGTAGCTCTTGCAATTATACTTGTCCTCAGAGCTTTCAAAGGTGAATTTTTTCCACAGGAAGTAAATGCTGAATAGTTCTGAAGTTACTTTGGCTGTATGTGTTAAAAACAAAACCACTTTATCCATAAATATGGCTAATCATCACCACATAAGATGTAATTCCCTTCATATGGACTTCTGGTAGCAGGTCCGTTATGTGTGTCTTTGGAACGCGTGATCCTTCTACCTGTACACTGTACGTCCATCCACTTACCTTGGCAAATCCAAATGAAATTCATGCTTCTGCTGCACCAACTGCATCGCAGGTAGACAAGAAAATGTCTTGTTGTAGGATGTTTCTGCTGACAAAATTGCCAAAAGATCTAACAATATCTATGCTGAATAATGTAACACATTTAAGTTTTTTTTATCCTTTTCCTATTTAAGTGAATTTAATTGGTTTTAAATTCCTGAAAGTTTGGTGGACTTTTCTTTTTTTAAAAAATAAAAAAAGTGATCAGGCAGCTAATGCATTATAGACAAAGATTATTGCGATGTCTGGAAAAGAAAGAAGTTTCCTTTTTTTAACACCACCAGTTCCTATAGCTTTGAACTCACTTAGCAGGATCATAACTGTAGTTGCCATTTTGCCAGCCTGGGCCCTTTGCCAGCCGCCGCGGACCGTGGGCAGGGCCCGTGGGCAGGGGCCGTTGGCCGCCCGAACCGGCGGGAGAGCGGGTGTCAGGGTGTCACCGTCTCCCCACAACGCGTCCCCGCGTCCTTCCCCGCGGGACAGCGCCGGGGCCGCCGGAGGGCGCCCGCTCCGCACCGGCAGCACCGGGACCCGCCGTCGCGGCCGGGAGGGGTCGCTGCCCGGCGGCAGCCGCCTCGGTCCCCGCGCTGGGGCGCCGTGCGGCGGCTGGGGGGCTCTTCGAGGCGGGGTTTCGGTGCGGATGCCGCGGGAGGCGTGTGAGCCGTGGAGGTGTTCTGCCGGTGAAGGCCCATGAGTGGCTGTCCCTCCGCCGCAGCCGTTCTCCCGGGGCTGGCGGGAGGGGCGGCAGCCGCTGTCGGCGAAGGGGGGCGGCGGGATCATGGCCGCTCCGTCTCCGCATACGCAGCAGCTGCTGCTGTGCAGCGTGAAGCTGCTCCTGGCCAGGGAGGAGCTGGCGGCGGGGCTGCAGCTCACCAGCCTCGGTCAGGAAGCCCTGCAGCTGGAGGTGCGGGCGAGAGAGGAGGACGCGGACGTGGCTGTGACAGACGGTTAAGTACCGAGCCCCGGCGCGCCTCTGCCGGTCGCCCTCGGCCTCCTCCTCCCGCGGGGCCCCGACTCCGCCGCCCAGGCGGTCCGCGCTTTCCCCCTCCGCCGGGAAGTGGCTGGTTCTCGCCGGGGCCGGGCATTTCTTGACGGCTCGGGGAGAAGCGGGTCTGTGGCCCGCCCGGCTGTCAGCTCCGACAGTCACTGCAGCGCGGTGCGAGGGGCTGCCTGCGTGGCCGGGCGGCGCGTCCCGGGCCGTTAGCGGCCGTGAACAGCCGGGGTGCGGAGCGGCCGCTGTACGGGTTGTGGGCGGTGGGACCGCGCCTCTCCCGACGGGGCACGGCTGGGGGTTCGGCACCTGCCCCGGTGGGCGCCGGGCTCGGCAGCGGCTGCCCTGTCCCTGCCGGGCTCAGTTCGGCTCATGCAGCAGATGGCCACTGTAGCTTCTTTCCTCGGGCTTGCCGGGCTCTGGGGCGGCCGGGGAAGTGGAAAAGCGATGAACTGCCTGTGAGGAGCCGGCTCGAACTCCAGACGGGTGTCGCGCCGGCAGCCGGCGGGAACTGGTCCCGTCTGCACGGTGGGCAAAGCGCTGCCCTGTGTGCCGCTGTGCCAGCCTCGGCAGTGAAAGGTTGCTTTATCGGGGAAAGGTACAAACTGGAATGTCGGGGTCATTTTTCCTCTCTGTTTTTAAGCGTTACAGAGTTTGTAATTGTAGCCAGGGACGGTCAGAAGATACTCCCCCCGCCATCTGAAGGACGACGTCTTGGTTTCTCCTTAAGTAGCCAAATCAAAGAGATAAAATAACAAAACTGGAAAGGGGGGGAAGTAAAGAAGCCACTCTGTAGTTGTATAAACAGCACTCTTTGTCTTTCTCCTGCTACTGACAGCTGGGCAGCCGTGCTGTGCGAGTAGCGGGGCAGGGCAGTGCCTCGGGTGTGCTGCGCTGCTGGGACAGTCCGAACTGGTCCAGAAGGGCAGCGCTTAGCCCTGAAGCCTCTCTGGCTCTGCTCCTGATCGGTAGACTGTCCTAAGATGCACAGGTGATGTCAGCATCCACACACTTTACTGATTTTCTCCAAAGCAGTCATTCTTTTGGATTTGTATATTTACAGGACAGAAGCAGAGCCAGTATTTTAAAATAAAACAACAAACTTGAATCTGGGTGGTGGGAAGACCGGGGAAAACTGAAATTGCTGTAGATATAGGAAGTAATTAGAAATGCTCTCAGTGAGATGGGTGAATATGAGACCAATCCTGAGCAGGTCTAGGCACACGATGCCTGTTGTGACTTTGATTTTTCAAGAGCGACCTCAGTAACTTCTGAAAGGATTGCTGGAGTAGATGGATTACAGTCATGTTCATTTTTCAGTCAGCAGTGTAAATCGGTTCAGATGCCAGTTGATACCGAATATTTGCTTGTGTTATCAGTCATTTAACATGTCATCTTAGAAATAATGAGTGATGATGCTTAATCAGCTGACATGTGCTTCTGTCTTGCATTGTATTAATTTGAAGATTGGTCTGTGGTTCATTCTTGCATACAAGTGAATGAAAGACCTATTGGCAGCAGTGTGAAATTCAAAGTTATCAGTGTTTTTTGGTGGTTTTATTTTGTTTTGATTTGTTTGGGTTTTGTTTTGTTTGTTTGTTTGTTTGTCTGTTTTTATTGGAAGTGCTCACGTGGGACACAACTGGAAACTCTGTAGACATGGAGGTTTGGTTTTGTTTGTTTGTTTTTGTTTGGTTTTTGTTTGTTTTTTTAATACCCAACAAGACTAGAGGGTCATTTACTAAAGTGCATCAGTGGGCATCAATGTATTGTTGCCAGGGGAGGAGAACTTTGCAGACCTGTTTTGAGGTGCAGGCTTTTACTTCTTTCAGTAACTTGATGTTTGAATACTTTTGTGTGGTAGGTGAGAGGAAAGTGGCTGTAAACATATAGATGACATACCCTATTATTAGCGCTGCAAATGCAGTGTGCTTTTCCTAGCATTAGTATCTGCTCATTACAGTGATCTTACAGTGATCTTGTCTCACCTAGGATGGACAATTTTGCTATGAAGAGAAAAACTGTTTTACAAATCTTGAATAGAATTGATCACACCATGGTGCCTTTTGTTCATGTTGGTAAGATACAGGTTATTTAAGCAATAAAGGAATTGACGTAATTTGAAGTGTTGACTTTTTTTTTTTTAGGTGCATACTTCACATTGAAACAATAAAAATTACTTTTTTTCAAGCTTTGTACCTGAATACATCTCCCAAAGCTATGTATTGGTTATGTTTGGAAAAAATAATTTGTTGTAGTTATTGTGATTCTTTAAACACATCTTGCTGTATTTTCTGATTATTAAAAAAAAAAAAAAACCACAACAAAACCAAATCAAACAAACTAAAACCAAACAAACCCACAAAATCACACAGAAACAGCCCAAAGAACCCAAGCAATAACAACAAAACAAAAAAAAACAAAAAAAACCCCACAAACAAGCAACACCAAACAACACAAAAACAAACAACCCCCCGTTCTAGTTGAGGATACCTTTTACTTTCTTCACTGGTAAGGGAATATTTATCAGGAAATATTTTTCTGGAGAACAAAGCATACACTTTTAATGTGCACATTCAATGTGCCCCTGGTCAAACTGTCTGTTCAAAAGTTACGCTGATTTTAAAGGCAAACGTGTGAGTTCTGCTGTGGTTGATCGACTGCTGGAGTTCACGCTCCTTACTGGCAGTGTCAGGAAGAATTACACCAGCTCCAGCCTTAACATTTCCCTTTCATGTGGATGCACATGGGGCAATACAGCGTCTAAAGTAAAGAGAAATCGATGCAACCACTCTGTTCCCCAGAAACGAACCCAAAGCAGTAGAATTTCTCCACAGGTGAAACAACTGGTTATGATCCTGAGACATGTAGAAACTGGCAAATAAATGCAGGATGTTAAAGAAGAATGAAGGATTATGCTTTATCAGGCAATGGATCTGTTTTATATGTGGGACAGGGGAATGCAAGAATCTTCCCAATGTAGTATGAATATGTGTAGAGTGGGAAGCAACACTGGACTTTCTAACGTTCGGATGCCCAAGGCAGCAAGCAGGTGAGTATGTTGAGTGCTGTGCAGTGGGGCAGGTGCTGAGCTGGGGTTGCAACAGTTTGAGAAAAGCATCCGTCAGGGAGGCAGTGCTTTCTAGTGAGTTGTGAACCCAAGGAGAACTGGAGACCAATGACTCTTGTGGAGCAAAGGTGTTGTCAATAAGATAGATCATCACCCGGTCCTACTGATTTCCTTCGACAGTCCTTCACCACTGATTTCAACATTAAAATGTAGTCGGCAAAGCTCTTCTTGAAAGGTGGCCTGCTGCAGCTGAGAGAACTCTGACCTTGGGTCAAAATATTTTTGAGAGTGCTTAACAGAAGAAGAAATCCTGTTGACTGACATAGTGGGAGGATGGGATATTAAAAATGTAATTTATAACTGGTTCATGTAATGATCCTAACAGAGTTGCAAAAGTCCTGGTATGGATAGTGAGAACTTCTCAGAAGAAAGTAGAAAATTGCTGTCCCGGAATTGTTTCCAGGAGATCAAGGGAAAATCCAAGGGTACAACCTACTTGGCTCAAAGGAAGCCTAAGAGCAGATGGGTGAGAGTCATAAGACACAGGTGTGGCAGTATGGTGGCTTCTCCAGGGCTGGGAGACCTTTTGGATTCCCCTTCCTGTGACAATTGGGAGCTAAACAGGTGGTGATCTTAAACCAGGACCAGTGAAGATCGAACTGGAGGTTTCAAAATTTGGCAATGTCTGGAGGTTTCTCCTAGACACAGCAGCTCAGCTTTAATGCTGTTATATTGTTGTTTAGTTGCTCTGAAATACCATTAGCTACTGTTTCTCTGAAGTACATTTTGGCTCGCATTGCACAGATAGTTCTAGCATCAACAGCCTCGTTGTGCTGGTAGGGGGCAATCATTGCCAATAGTTCTGATCAGCAGAACTGATGTAATTCACCATTTCCTTTTCCACTGTGAAAATCTTCATTTTCCTAGTGGGGGAAAATCAGTTGCTAGAGGAAATTAGAAAAGACAACATAGTTAATATTTTATACATATCATTCATATAACCTCTGACATGCAGGCGACATGGATGCTCTTAGTTGTCCTTTTCCTCTTCTTTCTACATCTTTAGGGCAGCACAAAGCATTTCAGAGGGGGATAAAAAAAGCACTATTTTTTAATTTTATTTTATTCTATTCTGAGGGGAAATTGCAGGTCAGACAGTTGTTGAAGTGGAATGGTTTGTGTGAAGGAATAGTAAAGTGGTTGAAGGAGGTATGGTTAGAAACAGTAATCCTGCAATTTCCTGTTAGCTGTTTCATATAGTACTAAGCATTCCAGTGGTTAGTTGACCAGATAAATTCTTAAACTTACATTTCATAAGGTTGGTAGTTTTTTTTTAAATTATATATCAAGTGCTAGGGTTTTTTTTCCATGCAGAACTTTTGTAACAGGTAAGCAGTTTGCTAGTCAGTCATGGCCCTTTTTTTACCTTGGAAGAGTGAGCAAGTAAAACAAAAAGTGCAAGTTCTGCAGTAGGAGCATGCCTCACCTTTATTGTTTGGTAATTATCATTCATTTTTGGTATTTGTATCAATACAGATAGTGTAACTATATATGCACATATATGTGTTTATATAGGCAGGTAGATTAATACAGAGATAATAAATTAAAGGCTGAATCAGGAAGCTCAATAATTACCTAGAAAACAACTACAGTGTATACTGCATAGCTTAGTTGGTTTGTGATGGTGGTTTAGGCCTTTTGTTGGTTG
This sequence comes from Streptopelia decaocto, assembly GCF_964273445.1. Taxonomy (NCBI): domain Eukaryota; kingdom Metazoa; phylum Chordata; class Aves; order Columbiformes; family Columbidae; genus Streptopelia; species Streptopelia decaocto. The sequence continues at coordinate 70,218,713 of NC_138657.1, read as the reverse complement.
GTTGGTTTTGCTTCTGCTTCTTTTTATCCTATCTAATTCTCCTTGTGTTCTTATATTGTACCATCACATTGCATATACTGTGTATTATGACAAATGTGGTCCCTCGGCTATGCATGCAAATGTGAGATTTGAGAGGTCTAGATTCAGTTCTGTGCTCTCCAATGAAGTGTATGCATGAATAATACACCTAATCTTTCTGCAAAATGTGGTGATAGGAATTCCTCACCCATCAGCCATACGGTAAAGCTAAATGTTTTAAAGTTGTGAGGTACTTGGATACTGTGATAAGACCATCTATAGATGGGTTGAAGTAGCTTTATAGTGGCTGGGGCAAGAAGCATTGAAACTGAGTTTATGGTAAATAGTGTTGCCTATAATGCCTTACACTGAGAAGCCACTATATATCAAGTATGCCGACATCTGCTGGAAAAGTACTAGGGTGAGCTGCAGGCTATACCAGGAGACTGCTGGAGTGCACCGAGGATAACTTCTTAAGCCAGGTAGTACACAGCCCTACCAGAGGGGGTGCGTTACTGGACCTGTTGGTCACCGGTGCAAGTGAGCGGGATCAGTGACACCAAGATTGGAGGCAGCCTGTGCTGCAGTGATCATGCACTGGTGGAGTTTTCATTCCTGAGGGATGTGGGATAGGCAAAGGGTAAAGTCAGAACCCTGAAGTTTAGGAAACCCAACTTCCAGCTCTTCAATGAGTTAGTCAATAGGACCCCCTGGGAAACTGTACTCAGGAACAAGGGAGCAGAACAGAACTGGCAGATTTTTAAGGGTGCCTTCCATAGAATGAAAAGCTCTCAATCGCCGGTTCTAAGAAATCTGGAAAGGAATACAAGAGACTGGCGTGGGTGACTGGAGACCTGCTGGTCAAACAAGAGGGCAAGAAGGAAATGCACAGGTGGTGGCAGCAGGGACAGGTATCCTGGGAAGAGTATAGGGATACTGCCCGATTGTGTAGGGATGGGGTCAGGAAGGCCAAGGCACACCTGTAGATGAACTTGGCAAGGAATGACACAAGGAATGGTGAGAAGGGCTTCCATGTGTGCTTCAGCTAGAAAAAGAAGGTCAAAGAAAGTGTTCCCCCATAATGAGCGAGGCTGGCAAACTGGTAATAGCGGACGAGGAGAAGACTGAGGTAGTCCACAACTCTTTTGCCTCAGTCTTCACTAGCAACCATGCTTCCCACACCTCTTGCTTGGATGGACTGCAAGATGGTCACTGGGGGAGCAAAGTCCCTCTCACAGTTAAATAACATCAGGTTCAAGACCACCTGAGGAACCTGAACATTCATGAAAGAAGGGTTCATTCTCTTGTACTAATTAACTTGCATTTTAAGGTACGGTTTGATGGCACTTATAATAGTACTAGTAGTACAACTTTCTAGGAAGGTTTTCGGAGTTAACTTTCTTTGCCTGGTTTGCAAAGGTTTAAAGCCTTCTTGAGTGAGTTTGTAAGATGACTCCAGCTCTCTCTGAATAAGGGCCTTGAAGAAAGAGTGCAGAAATTTCTGAGACCTAAATATGTGCTAGTAAAATGAAACTGCTGGAAATCTTCTTTTTGAGGCAATAAATTAAGAATACTAAATGAACCAGAAGACATTAAATGCCTTGCTGAATAATGGTACTTTCGGATTTTATTACTTCTGCTGTAGCTTGAAATGAACTAAATTAGGACTTTGAACATCTAGTGCTTATGTCAAGAAGAGATAATGTGGATGGAAATAGTTATCATGGAAAATGATGCATGATTTTCCATTTTTGTACTTTGTACACTTTTTTTCCCTTACTTTCTAGGTAGGTGACAGATGTCAATGAAAATTCCTACTTAGCTTGTATGTGTTTGCTTTTAAATGCTTTGCAGTGCTGCTGAGATATTTGTAATAAACGCAGTTGTTTCTCAAGGATTTCCCAGCCTAACTAGAGCATAGAGGTGAATGAGAGAAGAAAGAAAGAAAGAATGAAGAATCATCTTTGGATTTTAGATCACAAAGCTAAGGAAGAGGACACTTTACCAGGAAGATTTTAAATCTAGGAGTCAGCCAGTACATGCTGCAGTAAATATTTAGATTGAGTTTAGGATATGCTTTTAGTTGAGGGAGGAGAACGTACTTCCTTCTGAAATAAATTTACTTTTCTGGGTTTGCTTTGGAGGAAAAAAAAAAGGAGGTTATTCAGGTTTGTAGGGGCATGGGATTGTTTTGCTGAATTACTTAAATTGCATGCACAGAGAAAATGGATGGATAGATGCCAGGGGAGTTTTATTTAAAGGCAACTGATATTAGTGAAAAGGTTCTTATCGGCTTCAAGGGAGCCTGGATCAGCTCCTGCCTGTCCCTTTTCTCCAGCCAAAGCCACCTAAAGAGATCAGTGTATATAGTCAAGGCAACAACATGGCAACTGAAAGCTGGCATCACACATACGTTTTACTAGCTGTCAGAAGTTGTACGCAACAATACATTTAGTGCATTATACTTGCACTTCTGTCTCTTATACCCCAAAACCCAGTACTGTTTTGTTATGTTTACTATAGATGATTGAATTAGGGTTTTTTTTAATAAGTAGAAGGATTTACATACAGTAGTAATGTCACAATCCTCTCAGAGGATCCTTGCACATGTTTGTGGTAGCATAGCAGGAGTCCTGTTGCTAGCTCTGTTGTTTTTATGATCTTTTCACGCTCTGTCTTGAATTTTCTGTGGGTGCATTTTAACTTATTTAAACTGCAGGGGAAACTGAAGCTATGTTCAAATATATTTGCATCTTTAGGTAAATGTCAACATAAATTATTTTCTCCTTTCAATAATCTTACTTGCTATCTATAAATTAATTAGGAACTCTGCATCTGAAAGTGCAATGTGAAAATCTTGCATCCATTTGTGTTTAGCTGTATAACTTCGAGTGAGTCAGGCACAAATCTTGATCCTGCAAAAATGTGTACTATTAATAGTATTTTTTCCCTTGTGAATTATTGCCATTGGCTTCAGTTGACAGTATTCCTGGAAGTAGCATGGGTGGCATTACATCTACATCTGTCGGTAGGATCAGGTTCTTTTTATCTGGAAAACAAATTGCAACTATTTAATAACAAACATCTGGAAAACAAACCATCTGCACTGAGGTCATGATGGACTGATCATTTCACTGCCAGCTGCTTGTATGCCAGGTTCTTCTGGTAGCTAGAGAGTGTCTACTAGAGAGAGGCTTTCCATTCATTTCACACTGTCGCATGTATGGAATGTTCCAAATATGTCCTGGACTTTACATTCACTTCCAAAACTGTAGCAGAAATCCTGTGTTAGGAACTTAGTTTTCCTATAGGCAGGTCTGCTTATTTGATTTCCATAGTAGCGTGATATAAAAGGAATGCAAGGGAGTGTTGGTGCAGACAGAGTGATACTAGGGTCAAATATATGAAGGGAATATTTAATGGAAAATTGTTCCTTTTTTTTTCTTTTTTTTTTTTTTTTTCCCTAGAATTCTTCAATCTTTATTATTAGTTAATATGTTCTGGTTTTAATACTTCAGTACTCTGCCATGTACAGTGCCTGTGTGTTTCTGACTAGAAATGAAGTAACACTGGTGTCTGGTTAAATGGCAAATAATATGTTAGAAATATTTGTGAAGTGAAAAAAAGCATTCTTGAAGTAGGAAAATTATATCAAACATATCAGCTATAATTAAAGTACAATAAAGCAATAAACTGAGATATTTCTGCTGTTTCGTAAGCAGCAGCAGGAGATGGCTGAGAATTACAGCCTATATGGCTACTGCAGGGTACTGAGATAAGGCAGTACAGATCAGTGAGGACTGAAGACTTGTCTGCGTCTTTTGTTTCTTTCTTTGCGGCTTCAACTCACTACTGCTTAAAAAGATAAATACATCTGACTTGTTGACTAAAATGTAACAAATCTTATACATGTATTGGCCAGTGACTACAATTTATTGATTTCCCTCTTTTAAAACTGTCACTCATAATCAGAAGGCTTGTTTCATTAGAGATCCATAGATAAGAGATTCTTAATTTTTAATTCTTAATTTACTGCTCTCCTCATTTTCTCTCTGATTTTTAAAAGATAATGTTTTCAGGAAACAAACTTTATTTTTTAAATTGACATTTAATGATGCTTTGTAGTAGCCGCTAAGTATTTAGATATTAAATGTAGCATGTTAGTTTAGTCTTGAGTGAAAAATGAAAGAAGCTTGTATCTCAAAGGATACAGTGTAATTGCTGACGGCATTTTTTACTGTGCTGAACCCACCAATTCTTTAAAAAATATTGCTTTTAATTCACATTAAAAAAATACTACTTTTCTTTGAAAATATTGGGCTTTCCAGTCCAGAGAATATTGTGGTTTTTAAACCGTTGTTTTTTTGTTAGGATTTAAATGCAAGTAGTCAACAGTCATGTATCATCGCAGCTTTTCCTTGATAATTTTATGGTAGCTTATTATTTTTAAGTCTTCTTTTTGTAAAACTTGAAATATATATAGTTTAAATGTAATGATGCTCTCAGAAATGTATGGGCATAAAATTTGCAAAAATAAAAGTGTATCTATATTGTAATTAGAAAAGGACTTGGAAAGTGACAAAAGAAGTGTGGGTGCCTCTTTCTGCAAATCTGGTAACTTTACACGAGGCCTGTCCTCTCCAAAGTGTTTTTGTACAAAGAAGGAGATGCACTGAAAATCTCAAACTGAGTAAACAACAGCAGTATCAAATCAATTTATGAGTAGCAGTACTGAGGTATTATGATATTCTATTCTTGCATTTCTTATGCTAAGTCCTTTAAAAGTAAGAGGAGGTAGCTTATACAGTGCTATTGTATTCCTTTATCCCATTTTACTTGAAAGCCCAGTGCTTTGTTGGTGCAGCATGTCTAAACTGCAGTGGTTTACCACAGTTATCTGAGACTAATACTTGCTGATTTCAAGTAGATAAAATTGTGTCTGTTTATAGTAGAAAATAAACTCTTTCATACATTTACAGATATTAGTGTATAATTGAGAAATAAATTTCTCAAACTCAGTTTAATGTCTGTCGGAATAAATATTCATTTTTTTTTAAAGTACCTGATTTCTCTAAGGGTTGCTGTAGTACAATTAAAGTAGGTCTCCTATTCTGTGTGTCAAATCATTTTCCCTTGGTGGTTATTTCAGAATATTTGCTTGATCTCTGAGTGCCTTAGAAACTACATCCCAGACAGTCAGGGTACCAGGAGGGCAGTTGTCCTAAATGGCCACCATCATAAGTCTATGTCACAGAGATTCTTTACACCTTATGGGTGCCAGTTTTAGTCACATATGAGGTTTTAAATGGTTCAGTAAATACTTAGAGGAGGTATCACTATTGAGATTACAGGCAGAGGTGGGTGTTTGGGTGAGGTGGCTTGTGTATCAGAAAAATTTTAGAGCCCATGATTCTAAATCCCAACTTGTCCTTCTGTCTCCAGCATTTTTTATGAACCAAGTTATGCTTTTGAAACCTGGATGTGTCAGTTACACCAGTAATTAGAAGTAACTTGTTCTAGTCTCTTGTTGTTATTGCAACATGACAATCTTCTTGAGGCTGACCGAATAAATAGGAACACTCTTAAAATTGGCACAAATTGTTCTGTACCGTGGTATTCTTCTAACACTGCTTGCAACTGGTGTCTCTTGATCTGCTTGTGATGCCATGTTTTATTCGTTGAGCTTCATGACTGCAGGCAAAGGCAGAGCTCTATTCGGGGGCTGTCACACCTGCACCTTGACAGGTGCACCGTAAAAACCAGCTTTGCCCGCAAAGCTTGGGTTACATATTAACTCAAGACTGTGTTGCCTGTAGATAACTTCCAGGCTTGAGTCAGTGTCTTTGGAAGATGTCTTTTGCTGTGTGAGTGTACCAGCTGTGGTTAACTATTACTGGGGGATGTTTACATTACACTTAGTTGTGGGGGGTAAACATTCTTTGTGGTGTTTGGTGTATTAATGGGCATCATGAGTCAGCTGAATGAACAGGCAGTGTGATACAGGTAGTTAGTGAGCAGGAGTATTTGAAGCCCACTGTTGGTAGGGCTGTGTTTCTTTCATTTTGTGTTTGCATCAATGGCAAAAGACAATGTGATGTTGAAGGATGTGAATTGCTTGGAAATCTCTTTTTGGCATTAGCCTCCTACATGCAGTTGGTGCTGACCTGTATTCAAACTGGGATTTATAGTACATAAGTGTGTCAAATTATCTCTCTTCTAAAGCTGATTAGCAGTATTTTTTAAATTAACGTAAGCATCATCTTCTTCTTAACCATAAAGGCCAGGAAAATCTTAAAGGAAAAATATTTTGTCATGGGAGACAGGATGAAGAGACCTTCTAGGGAAACATCAACAACTGTTACATTTTCTATTCCCCGAAAACATACTTAGGAAAAGTCATTCTGTGTGGCAAATGCCTTTTCTGGTGATGAAATGTTTTAACTTTTTTTAACTTTAACAGTTAGTTTCAAAAAGTATGTACCTGGGGAAGTATTTAAAAAACACTTTGGTTTTTAAATAGTCTTCAGTAGTTCACGTAATATCTTAATAGGAGAAAGACCAGTACAAAAGTAAGTATTTACTGCTCAATTCTGTAGAAGACATTTATGGGTAGAATAGATGTATTTTCCAAGTAAACAGCCACTGCTTAGAAATATTTCCAGCAAGAAGATAGGGGGTTTTCAATTCAGTTGCTCCTCTCCTCTCCTCTCCTCTCCTCTCCTCTCCTCTCCTCTCCTCTCCTCTCCTCTCCTCTCCTCTCCTCTCCTCTCCCTCTCCCTCTCCCTCTCCCTCTCCCTCTCCCTCTCCCTCTCCCTCTCCCTCTCCCTCTCCCTCTCCCTCTCCCTCTCCCTCTCCCTCTCCCTCTCCCTCTCCCTCTCCCTCTCCCTCTCCCATCTCCCTCCCCAGAAGGCTCTGGGGAGACCTTATTGCAGATTTTCTATACTTACAGGGGGCTTGAAAGAAAGCTGGAGAGAGACTTTTTACCAGGGCTTGTTGCAATAGGTTTTAAACTGAAAGAGGATAGATTTAAATTCGATATAAGGGGGAAATTCTGTACTATGAGGGTGGTGATACACTGAAACGGGTAGATCAGAGAAGTTCCGGATGCCTGGAAGGTTGGATGGGGCTTTGAGCGACCTGACCTAGTGGAATAATACCCCTGTGCATGGCAGGAGGGTTGGAGCTAAATGATCTTTAAAGGTTCCTTCCGACCCAAACCATTCAGTGACACTTTGGAATTGTGTGCTTACTGTGCAAAGCAGCTGATGACTGGCTGTAAAAGCCTAGGTACATTCATCAATCTACACTGAAAGTAAAATTGAAGTAAGATTGTATTACAGGACAGTACTTGTATGTCAGCATAAGTTTCTGGCTAAAAGTACCCTGTAATTACTGTACGCTAATTGCCCTCTGTGTGAACTGCTTTGGTAGCAGTAATGAGATGGTCCGGAGACATGTATTTTTTTATCCAGAAAAGGGTAGATTGTATGATTCAAAATATGTGTTCCTAATGCCTAATAGGTTATGCAATAGCGGCAACCTCTGCATGTGTTTTGTTTCTAATATTAGCTTCTGAGGAAACTAACACTTGCGGGGGGATGAGAAGTTATTTCTTAGCCATACATTTATAAGCAACTTACAGTAAGTGGATTGGTTTTCCAAAACTGTTTTCTGAGTTAGAAAAGTGCCCTCATGGTGTGCAGGATTCATGCTGCCTAATTCTAGGCAAATGGCTTTGAGCTTTCTGCAGGAGACACTTTTGCCATTATTTGAGAAAGTTTAGGGTCCTGAACATACAGACACAGAATCAATAAAGCAGGCGAGCTCAAAGTAAACAAGTAGATACAGTATAAATACCTTTCTCTTGTAATGAAGTTGTGTTTTGAAGTTGGGTTTGACTTGGAGATGATCTTGTGGTTGAAGTACATGATTAACAGACACTGAGTCTATACGTTCTCCTGTTGCAGAATTTCTGTAAGGGGCCAGGAAGGTTTTAGGCTCTCTTCATGGTACAATATTCCCTGATGTAGTGAATGCAGAGGAACGCCATGACACTGAGTTCATGTGTTATCATAAAGACTGTTGAGAGGATCTCTTGGCTAAAAAAAATATTCCATGAACAGCAGAACTGATGAATCCTGGTGTTCCTTCAGCTGGTTTACGTTGTTCACATCTGTCGTAGTGTCTTCCTCATCCTTTCTCATTCTGACATCAGAGCTTCCTTCTTTCTGTCCCAACCCTTTCTGTGATTGCTTAAAGTTACTCCACTGCTATGCATGACTATGAATCCCCCATGTCCTACTTATGTACAACCAGCAGTGGTTGACTCTGGTGTTGACTCGTGCGTGAGCTGAGAAGAAAAAAAAGCATGGTTTTGGCATGTCAGCCAAATTTTATTTTAGTCAGCTGGAGAGTTCAAGAATTAGGAAAGATGGGATTGCCAATCAGCACAGCTGCATAAACCAGCTTCCTCAGAAATGGGACTGGAATAGGGGCCGTGTAGGAAAGCTAGGCGTGTATCTATTTAAGTAAATTCTGCTTTATTCTTTGAGAAATGCCACATCATGCTGTCTGAGTTTAATAGTTCTTAAATCCTCTTCCTTGACTATTGTCTAAACAGAGTATCCATTGGTCAGTAACTTTAAGTGAAAGAACACAATTTCCATCCTTCTCCCCCTGCCACTCGGTATATGACTGACCTTTCACCCTCTTGCATTCTTGTTTGTGAATAGATTTCTTGGAAACTTCAGCCATTTAGGTTCACTGTGTTTAAATTTTGGTGGAGTGACTTCAGGCTTTGTCCATTAAGTCTGTTTTGCTTGGACAAAATCTTTGTACAAATTTTCTTTTTGTTGTTAGTATCTATCAGACAAAATGCTCGTCATATGCTTGGTTTTCTTTTGAACAGCTATTCTTGACTTTTGTAAAGCTTTTTGTAGTGTTCTGCAGGTGCTGTATGCAGTAGGCTGTGACATAGTTAGAAGAAGATGTGCTTGCTTGATTTTTAGACTTGGAAACCTAGAATTTCTTTGAGAGGAATTGTTCAGAAATACTTGTATCCTTGAACACTAGTGAGTCAAAGCTGCAAAAGATGGGACGGGTTTATTATCTGTTGTTTGAATATGAGCTCTTATGAGGACTTTAAAACCAAACCAACAAACAAAAAGCCAAACCAAGCAAACAAACAAACATCAGCAAGTACCAAGGTTTGGATTTGTTTGTTTGTTTGTTTTGGGATTGTTTTGTTACTTAATGTAATGCCATTTTTTCTTTTCCATTTCATTTTCTTAAATTCTTTCTTAAACCCTGCTGAGACAACTTGTATGAATCCACAGATTTTGAAATTAATGTGTTCATGACACATTTCTCATAAATCCATTTTAGTTGTAAGGTTATATCTACATGCATGACAGCATAGTAGGAAGAGACAAAAAGACAGTCCTTGCAGTCGACTCTGGTAAAATCTGCTTCACATATTGAATAAACATAAAGACTTGTGGAAGGGAACTCATTTCTCTCACCACAACGGAAGGTGCTGTATGTGACCTGTTCCCATAGGCTTAGGAGAGAATAATGTACCTTTTTTAAATACTGACTTCTGAGACAAGGGTAAAGGAAATGTCCTTGGGACCCTCCTTTAGTAACCTGTTTGTATTGTAAATAAAATTAACACTTGGACATGGAATTCCCAGTTTGGGGTCTTATTTTAAGGAGCTGCATTGAAGAACGGAGTGTTACCACCTTATGTTTGGTGCCACTGTACCACTGTCCAGGTTATAAACAGTGCCTATTGTAGTTTACGAATTTTGTCTTTGTTTATGAATGGCAATACTTTGGCTTACCATCAGCTCTCTTAGAGAGTCTTCGTTTGTTTGTTTTTTAAAAAGATGATGCAGTAGAAGAAGCTCTTCTCATTGTTCTTGACATCATTTTCTAGTTTCAAGTCTAGTTGAACTTTAGCTTTCCAAATACCAGCCCTTCATGGCTGGATAGACAGACAGATTAATTATTCATGGATTTGCTTTTTTGACAATAAATATGTGAAATGAATGTACGATATTTCTGTAGAGATTCTGAATTGTATATGATGGCTGTGGCTTTAGGGGTTTCAAGCAACCAGCAAAACTTGAAGTACTTAATACTCCTATGATATGACCTGTTTGGTGTGGTCTTAGTGTGATCACTGTTAACTGTACATTGGGAATTTAAAGTAGCATAAATTTATAATTGCCACTTATGCAGATAGTAAAATTTAATATATATACATATATATACACATATCATTTATATAAACAAAATAGATGCATATTTCAAGAAGGACATAAGTAGAAATAAAAGTGAAAGCATTTTAGTATGTCTATCTGCATTTTTAAATCAACTCACAATTGTTTGGGTTTTTTTTAATCTCTCTAAGATATTCTCAACTATTAATTTCTCATGAAACTTCCCAATGACACATCTTACATTCTTTAGCAAACTCTGTGTACCTTGGTTTCCTTATCAGGACAGGAGTCAAGGTCTGATGGTGGTTTCTTTTCATACAGGCATCCATGATCAGGGTGCTGTTTAACTCCAGGTCAGAATCATCTCCAGAGGTTACCAATCATTTACTTAAGGAAGAAACAGCCTTGAGGCCATTGACAGACTTTTGACTACTTTCTGCCACTTTGGAAGTGCTGCTTTTTCTGAGCTTGGCTGGGTACCATCATCTTTGCCATGATTAAATGTAACCTGTGAATGACTGCCCTACAGTTTGACTATCCCAGGAACAAATTAATATCCATTCTGGGATAAAGTTTTCTGTGCTTTGCAGGGTGGTGTTCAGCTCTCACATGCTGATAATCATGTTTCTTTAGGATGACTGGCTGTTAACACAGCTATTGAGCAATACTGTGCTAACTATTGAAGGATTTATTTAGTCTGAAATAATCACCATGAAGAGGCCATGTATAACATAATCTTTATTCTTCTGATGCAGCAAACTTTTGAAACTCCTTTTAATGGATATCTTTATAATGAGGATCTATCAAGGTCCTGTGTGTGATCTTATGAAAAATTTGGACTGTTTAACAGGTGAAAAAAACACCAAACCAAACCAACCAAACACACACAAAACCCACTCAAAATTAAGACCTGAATAAGAAAAAAAAAATCAACATATTTTCATCCTGCTCTGTAAAGACTTCTTCCATGTTACATATTCTGAATTTAAAATGTATTCTGAGAATGAATACACAAATTTTTTCATTTGAAGATTTTATTATATTTGTGTGGTATGTTATCAGGCAGGACTCATTCCAAACCTATTTTGTGCACAGTTTTCTGCATAACAGTCTCTGTCTTTGGACCTCACACATGAAATGAGGCAGGAATTTATCCTAATTCTTCATGCAAAACGTCAAAGATTTTAAAATCATTCCCAGGTCTGTTTATGTGTGATTAAACTTTGCTTGGTGTGTGGATAGTAGTCCTTCTATCTGTTCTGTTCACTTCTCATCACAGCAGATGCTGTGAAGTATAAGGCTTACAGAAATGCACGGGGTGCCTGTGTGGTATATGCATATGTATGCCTTCTCACTCTGGTCTGTGAAATTTGCTAACAGAATAACATAGCTCAGCTGTGCATAGTTAGATTTTTAGTAGCTTTTAATAATAATAATATATTTATTACATCTCTTGCTTTTCAAGATGTGTATTTTCTTCCCCCTCATCCTGGCTTTCCTTCAGTTTTTCCTCTTGCATGCTTTTTAGTATATTGCAGTGTATAATTTTTCTGTGTTACTGCCAGTTTGTGAACTTTTGCTTTTAATTTTCGTTTCTATTTTGTCCTAAACATTTTGTTGTTTTGTTTTTTTTTTTCTGGTTCTGTTTTCTGGTGGTGGTGGTTGGTTGTTGCCATTTTGTTTTGTTTTTGTTTTGTGTGTGTGTGGTTGTATTGTTTATCTCCAGAAGGATAAAATGTGTGTGGGAGATGCATAATAAACAGTTGTTGTCAGCAAAGTAGGCTAAAATGCATGAAAGAATGATCCAGGGGTATTAAGTCCCAAAGCTTTGCTGCCTGAGTGATGAAGATATCCATAACACAAAACCTTGATAACCTAAAAGCTTTACATATTGTATACCATGTCCATAACTGCTATTTGCATGAAGTTTCCTTTCAAACCTCTGTCAGGTTTCTGAAAGTGACAATGTGCATCTTGCTTGATGTGCTCACACAGTTGCCTCCTGAGAGCTGCAAGGATGATGGTGAGACAATGTGTGCTGATGTACCGCTCCATGGAAGCCTCTGATTTTGGATCCCCCTTCTGAAAGAGCCCAGCATACAGGCTTGCCCTCTGCTGTGCCTGTTCCTAGTACTTGTGTGTTCATCATTGTCTGAAAAATTGCATCATTTTTTTCTCACACAGTAGATTTATTGATAGTTGTCATACATGGTGTGGTCTGTAATGTGTGTTTGCTGGACAAAGCTAGTTTACTTCTCCTCATTTAGTCAATGTAATTGATCCCCAACTCTTTACACTGCCATTTCATTTGCCAGAGCAGCATCTCTGTTATCACGTTATCAGTACATCAGCACATACGATTGCAGAAGCAAAAGAAGCATTAAAAAATGTTAAGACCTTGTTAGGATTCAGGTAAAAATTAATTCAGTCAACTCTCTTTCCTTCATCTGAGGACAGGGCAACTTCAAGAAACTATGGATGATGAGTGTGATGGAAACTGTAGGTTGCTGGAAAATTGCCTTAAGAAACGTCAGAGAAAGTGTATTTTCGCCAAGTTGTGTACTTCAGACACATGCTTATGTATATATTTTTAATCAAAAGGGACATCTAATTCTTTATATAGTTTTGGTTTTAATTGCTAAAAGTTTTCTAAAGTATTTTTTTCCCTTCAGCTGATGGAGTCTGTGTGTTTAAATGCTTGGTTAACAGAGACACTGAATACTGTCGTGTGGGAAAACAGTCCGTGTTGATTACATTGGGATACAACAGTGCCTTGCTTCAGTTCAAGTCACAAGCTGGTAAGTACATCTTGGACTTCTGAGTATCTTCTCCTCCCTGTGTTGGTAAAATTCACGTTAAAATCTGTTATCTTCTATATCTGTTTCATATTTAATTATTATTTAATTTAAATATTTAATTTAATATTTAATTTAAATATTACTTTTTGTTATGATAATTTGTGCGACTTCATTTGCTACTAGCCCATTCCAGCTGCCTTTTGTGGAGTATGGACCATTCATGTAGCGAACGTAACATTTTTGCAAACCAAATGCAGATTAATTTTCTGAAGAAAGGAAGAGCAGACAACACATTCAAATACCTTTGTAAACTCAAATAACTCACAAATGCTTTTTGTGGGAAATCTGCCACTTCTTGCTCCCCATTCAGAAGTTGTCTTGCAGATCTGTGCATCTGTATAGTTAATTGAGGTAGTTTAGCATACACCTGCAGTTCTTAGGATAAATATTTTGTGTTTAGTGATGCTGAAAGAGAAACTCACTCTGTTGTAGAAACGGGACTGTATTTTAGTAGAATGTTGAGATCTGTATTTTTATAGTTCCATGCAATGTGCTTTTTTGTAAATCCAACAGCTGAGACTTTTTAATATGTGATATCCTCATGTCCTTGTATTGGATTTTGGAAAAGCATTCTTAGTTTTTATGCAAGCGTATTCTGAAGGCTGCATATCTCTTCTGAGTAGTGTGCAGCATGGCCACAATTCATTTTGAAATTGTGTGACTATAAGTAGCATACAGCTTCCTCTTTAATAGTAAATACACATTCTTATATAGCAGCCTACATCAGTAGGCCTGGTGATTTCCAGGAGGCTATTATAGTTATTTTAATTTTATATTTTGTGGAAACTGATGCACAAAGCAATTAGATTTTATTTTTGGCAGCTTATTTAAAGACACATACATGTTTCAAAGCATCAAAGGATGAGAATTTGGATTTAGATGGGTTTATTTGTGCAATGAGTTGCTAGTCCTCTATCATGTAGACACAATACGTGAACTCTTGAGTCCCATTCTACTAGAAAATACAGATTTTAAACTAACTGTATTTTTTCTTGGGTGCAAAATCTTGGTGGCCTTTGAAGTCCTACGTGGTTACAGCTTTTCATCTGTATCTGTCAGGAAAAAACTATTAACATTTTCAACCTCTTGCCTTGCTAAAACAATATGAATGTAAGCTGAGAATGACTGTGAGTTTCTGTTTTGTTGTTGTTGGTTTGGTTTTTTAAATGTATGTATCTGAATGTTACAGATCAGTGTTATGCTTCCATTAAGTTATTATAATTTCTTTTGAGACTGCAATACAATAATGTTTCTTACAGAAACACACATCATAATTGAAGCAATAATTGAGATTAGGTTGTTTAGCAGTTTATTAGTTCACTGTTCATAATTAAGGAGTCAGGCAAGTTTGTCAGTACTCTTTGGTCTGCAATCTCCACTATGTCCTGCCTACCTAGAACAGTTCTGATTCCAAAAGGCATTGATAGTTTGGGATCCCAAGGCAAAATAAGTTTCTCTTAGTGCTCTTCACCACCTTTACAAACAAGTATTTGTAAAAAATCCAGCTGATTTCTGTACAGTCTGCTATTTTTCCGAGAGGAAAGTGGTAAGTGGTAAATTCAGTCCTCTCTAGCTTATATTCCTTCATGATTTGTGTTTAATTCATTTATATAGCTAAGTATTGTGAAAAGATAATAACAGTATAGATAAGTCTCTTAATGTATCATTTCTGATTTTGCTTGTTAATGTGAAAAAATTGATTGCTTTCTATATTTTTCCATCTTTAAAACTCAGCAGAAAATAAAGTGAAATGGCCTGTTAGTCCATGCAAGAACTCATGGATAAAATGACAGGAATATAATGGATTGGTCAAAGTAAAGTCTGTTCAGATTAAATGACAAACCTGTTGATATTAAATGGAATGTATTGGCTGTCGCATTAATCTGAAAGTTACTTGTAGAATATTATTTCCTCATGCCATAGAAACAGCTTGTTGGTACCTTCTTCTACATGTTGGGTAAATCAAACATTGTCTAGTCTTGAGAAAGTTTATGTTTTTACAAAGAAGTCGAAGCTAACCTTTTGTTGTTTGCTGTGTAGAAGTATAGGTGTTACCCTCAGTTTTATGTATTTGCAAGTGTGCATGTGTGTATAATAAATAAAAACAATTCTGTTATTCAAAAATGGACTGAAAGGTCCTTTATCATATGTTAAAAGTGATAGTTAGGAAAATGCAATAAGGTTTTTTAAGTCTTCTGTCTGTTAGAAACATAGAGGAAGATTAGGAGTGAGCAACGGGGAGAGAGGGAAATTCGTGCCCTGCTTGTGCCCACACAGAGAATTGCTGTTCTGGTTCCAGCATGTAGACAATCAAAAGTCATAGACTGTATCTTTCACTTCCTGCTGAACATATGTTAAACATCTGAGTATGATCGAGCAGGCAATAAAAATGAAAGTTAGTAGCCTACAGGCTTTACTTTCAAAAACAAAGATCATCTATCTGTAATACACGAACCAAACAGTTTGTAACTCATCTGTGACAGTCTTGGTATGCAGCTCTCTGCTCCTTAGTGGAAATAAGCTGCTTAATTTAGCATGGAATTAGTTTGTGATCATAGGATGAATTGTTGTTTCAGGTTTGTGGTAGAAGGCAGGTTCCTTTCAAACCTCATAACACTGGTCTCCAGCCACTTTCACAGTACATCCAGGCATTTGACATGCCAATGGCTGGTGTCTGTAGGTGTTATTTTTCTAGTTCACCTCACCTTGAAAATTGTGTGCCAGCTCTAATACCTGTGCTACTTGCATAGAAGCACAGTACAGGTGGGGAAAAGGGTGTTATTCACTGTTTTCTGTTATTTCTCACATATAGTACTTGTGTATCTCCGCATACAGAACTGACCTAGAGACATATGCGTGTGGGTCTGTAGATGTATATATATATAGGTGAAATATATTAAAGGTATACATTGAGTTTTGTATGTGTAAACATGCAGGCTGTTACTGCAGTTAATTCAAGTAAAGGAACATGGTATGTCTTGCTGTGATTTTCTTTTTTTCCCCAAATTATTATTTCATGTAATGGCATATGGATCTAATGAGCTATGATTGCATTAGCAAGTCACACAGTCCAGACAGAACAAGTTTGTAGAACAGAACAATTGGTGCTGGGGCCCTGGTATGCAGACTGTTCTCATTTGAGAAGGAGGGAAGGAGGCAAGAATGGAAAGTGTGTTTACTTTGGATTAGATATAGTCTGGTCACATAGACTAAATGACTATTGCCTGTCAAAGATTATTCCTGGAGTGCATAATTTGGTTTAATTTCATCCAAACAAATTCCATTTAGCGTCCACTGAGACTATTCGGTCATACAAACCAAAGCAGTGTACATGGGAACAACTGGTTGATATGCCTCAAGACCCACAGGTTGCAAGGACGCTGTTCAGCAGTTTACACCTAGGAATTTGTGTCACATAATAAATTTGGTGAAGTAAAGGACCAAATGGCTCCATGGTTGCTTGCTAGTTGCTGTCTAAAGTAGTGATTTTGTTTTTCAGAAAATTAAAAAAAAAAAAAAAAAAAAAGAGTTTGATTACCTGAATCTTGTTTTATTTGAGTTAATTTAGAAAGCAGTTAAATTCACAAATGTATTTAATCTTGCAGCTTGAAACTCTTGCAGAGTTTTATTGTGTAAACAATGAGGTGCAACTTGTTGAGAGGAGAACTTATTCAATGCATTAACTATAATTACACCTCTGCAATTTGCAGCGATTGTGAAATCCAGCATTTGCTAGTCTCAAAAGAGTGGTAGGACGTGCTGCTTCTGGAATGACTTAAAAAAGCAGGAAGGTTTTTACTTCTGATCACATTTGTAATCCCTAACTTCTTACCTCTGGGGCAGAAACTGGTTCTGTGTCATACTCCAGTCTCTAAATTAATCCACTGTCATGAAGTGGCTCTGAGATTTCTAGATGCTTTTCCTGTGTTAACTCATTTATGTGGCTGTTGCAAACACTGGTGGGCATTGGACATGTGCAGCAATCAGTTTGACCTGTTCAGCTTCAACAGAATTGTCTGATAATAATCAAAGAAGAATTAATTGGAAGACAAGTCATTTGGTCATCTGGTGAAGCCTCCTTTGCAAAATAGGTTCAGCCCCAAGTTGCTCAGAGCTTTGTACAGTAATGTTTTGAAAAGTTCCAAGGACAAAAACTTCTACAGCATAACCTCTCTAGGCAAGCTTTTCCAGGGTTTTTTTTTAGTGTTGTGATTTTGAAATTCATTGTCATTCCTAGACAACAAGGACTAAAGACAGTCTTCTGGGTTATCAAATAGTCTCTGCAGAGGCATGAAAATAATGTTGAAGATTGACTAGAAAATAAAGGAGTCAAGCATGTCACTGAATCTGTAACATCATCTCTTACCTTCAGATAGGAAAAAAAAAGGGAGAAGATTAAGAGAATGTGTAATTACCTGGAAAAAATCTCCACTGTCCAGTGTCAGACTTTCTTCTGGTTTTGTCTTTTCATGCAGAGAAAGAACAGAAAGACTAAGCTGTTTTAAGCTGATTTTTGCATCTTCCAGGAGAAGATTGGCACTGTCTGTAATTTTGACCACTCCTCCTTGTCATGAACTGTTGTAGGAGTTTCCTGTCTCTCTGGTTTAGCAAATTATAAATGTTGTGTGGTCTGCTCTCTCTGTCTTCTCTTGTCTTTGTATGAACAGAAGATGCAAAACTTCCATCCCTGGTTTTATTGTTGTAAGCTGTGTTCCTTCCCGACAATTTTTCCTTATAGTGCTTTTTTCTAGATATTTTCTCCACTTACTGTCATGTACCTTTCTTTTAGACATCAAGGAACTACTTTTTGCTTGTGGAGCTGGTTTAATCTTAAAAGCTGGACACAAAAGCCTCTGTGTTATTTGTTTTATAGGTCCACATGATTTTTCCTGTTACTTACCTAATGTGAGAAGTGACCTTGTCTACAGAAGCCCAAGGGCTATACCTGTCAGCTTTTTAGCTAGATTTCTTCCAAAGGAAGAAAATGTCGTCCTCAGCCTGGCTTTTTAGGCCATTGAATTTGAATGTTTTGTTCTTGGTTATAAACCTCCTCACTCAAATCCACATGTTTCTCAATAACCCTCAGTGGTTCTCTGTGTGGAGCTTGGATTGGTTTGTATAGATTAACCTGAAACAGCAGGTTGAGGCTTTATGTTCAACCACTCCTCACTTAGAGTTCACCAGGAGTTAGCTAAACTGAATAGAGATTCCTTGACAACACTGTTGCATGCAACTGGGTGCTTCTTAAAATCTTTGCAGGAGTTCTTGCCTGTTTAACAAAATTTGAAACTGCTTACTGTGTATTTATGAACATTGTAAGACAAATGAAACATTCCTCTCAAGCGTGACTGAATGTGTTCTTATCTTGTCTTTGGATGTTTATCTTTAATTACTATCCTTGTAATTTTTGCTACATTCATGTCTTTTCTCTTTTTCTTTTCCAGAATACAACACATTTTCAAATGCATTGCAGAGATGCTGTAGCCAGCAGAAGTACTCTGTGTTCAGTCAGCGAACAGAGGAAGCATCTGCTGCTCAGTATTTTCAGGTAATGAAACTTCAGTGCCAGTTAGTGAAATCTAAATTACTGTTTGCTTGGCTTTAGTAACCAGGTCAATTAGGTAGCTGAGGTTTATTGAGAGGGTGCTTAGGACTTTGGTAACTTAATTACTAAGTAATTTAAGGTAAGATTGATAGAAGATGGGCTTTATCTTTTTTTTTTGTTTGTTTTTCCTTTCCTCCTTTCCTTTTAGTTTTATGGCTGTCTGTCTCAACAACAGAATATGATGCAGGATTTTGTGAGGACAGCCACTTATTACAGAGCTATCATACAGAACCACATAGATTTTGCAGACAAGGTAAGGTCTGTTAAAAGTCTTAAATGTTCCAGTATGCTGCTGAGACTCTAAACTTCATCTTGCCCTGATCAATGCTGATCAGACCGGAGCCCTTTCTCACTTCGGACTTTGTGCATGAATATTCTAATTCATGTCTGCTTAATATATGGAATATTGTGTCCAGTTCTGGGCCCCTCAGTTCCAGAAGGACAGGGACCTGCTGGAGAGAGTCCAGCGCAGGGCAACAAAGATGATGAAGGGAGTGGAGCATCTCCCTTATGAGGAAAGGCTGAGGGAGCTGGGGCTCTTTAGCTTGGAGAAGAGGAGACTGAGGGGTGACCTTATTAATGTTTATAAATATATAAAGGGTGAGTGTCATGAGGATGGAGACAGGCTATTCTGGGTGACAGCCAATGATAAGACAAGGAGTAATGGGTTCAAACTGGAACACAAGAGGTTCCACTTAAATTTGAGAAGAAACTTCTTCACAGTGAGGGTAATGGTATATACTGGAACAGGCTGCCCAGGGAGGTTGTGAAGTCTACTTCTCTGCAGACATTCAAAACCCGCCTGGACACATTCCTGTGTAACCTCATCTGGGTGTTCCTGCTCCGGCAGGGGGATTGGACTGGATGATCTTTTGAGGTCCCTTCCAATCCCTGACATTCTGTGATTCTGTGAATATTACTAATGCATTTTGTCAAGCACATGGATGACAGTGCATGATGGTGATGGTACATCCTCAGGATGAATGGCGCCAAACATGGATCCAAACATGAGCTATACGTTCCTCTGCTGTCTTCTGTGGGCAGTCTGGGAACCTACACATGTATGTTTCTTGACATTTTGGGCTGTTATCATTACATTTGGCATCCTGTAGTTCATATACAATGTTAATTTCACTAACTGTTGATTGTGTATTTCCTATTGTGCCATATAGTCTCTTGCAAATATCTGCAAATGTATTCTAGTTTATATCCCATTCATGGAGGTCTACACTGAATGTTTTTGCACCTCACAGTCATTACAAAGTTAACAAGCACATAAGTGGCTGGTGTGACTCCATTTGTAGAAGGCAAAGATTTGGAAACAATGCAGAAACTTACAACTTCAGATGCAAAAGTCATCTCCAAAATATGTATTTAGATCTTGAAGACTACTGTAACGAGTATAATGGTGTTTGTTACTTCTTTATCTGGTCCTCTCCCTCTCACATTGTCTAAATCAGATACTTCAGCAAAAGACAAAAGAAAACTTACACTGAGGAGATCAGGGATAATCTGTCTCCTAGCCACAGATGAAGTAATTTTCTAATTTCATTTTTTAGGGCTCTTGAAATGCAAAGAATAGACCTAGTATATTTTACTTCCCTCCACCTCCCCCCCCATTTCAATCAGTCACACTAGCTAGAAACTGTCTGACCCTCTCCAGGACACCAGTCCCCATGCACACTCTTCTCTGATTCCACCCTTAATACAGCAACAAATTCTATAAAGTAATTACATGTTGTTGTTCAGAAAAGTATATAATTTAGTAAGATTTTTAATTTATCATCTTTCTAATGCTGTCATTTTGCTCTTATGTTGTGAGGCAAAGGAGTATTGAAGTTCTGATTTTCTTTATATCATTCCTCCATTGTGTCATTTTTTCTTGTCTCTCCTTATGTAGCCTGACTTATGAGGTCAGTGTTCCTGGTCTTCTCTGTTGTCTTCTGTGTGAAGAAATTGCACATGCCCTGTTGTCATCCTTGCCATATTTCTCAGTGTCACCATTAATTTTGCAGCGCCTGTTTCGAGCAAAATTGTCAGTAGTTATGTGTGGTAGTGTAGACGGTTCCATACAATTGATTTATATTGCAGAATTCTAACTCCCTAGTTACTTGTTATTGTACTTCTCATGATTCTTGACTTTTTTTCCTGGGACTGCATCTGTCCATTGAGCATCGATCTTCACCAAACAATTCAAAATGCTGTCTAGGCTCTTTGTTGTTGTTGTGGATGATGATTCATTTAGGATTTGGATTGCACAGGAACAGTTCAGATTTTCCACAAAGTTATATTAATCAGCACTGAGTTCTCCAGTGGATTACCTTCACTAGCTCACTCTGCTCTTTAATCACTAGATACTGTGTCATCTTCATTTCTTGCTATGACACTGCTCACCTCTCTTAACAAATTAATAAAAACAGCAAAAAAGTTGACTACATGTGACCTTCTGTAAGGAAATAGGTAGTTTGCAAGCAGCAGCCTAGCAGAAATGTTTTCTAGGTCTCAAAATGTCAGCTGAGACCATGGGAGCTCTGTTTGTGATGTTTGGCCATCAGACTGCAAACAAAAACAATGGTGAAAATGAAGCTGCAATTATTTTTCATGCTGTTGTCATTCTTTTGTCCCTTCTCCTTTCCCCTTCCTTTCTCTTATCTTTCTGTGTGCACTTCCTATGAAAAGGAGCCTCTGACTTCAGCTCATGCCAGTACAAATGGCTTTATTACATCACAGATAATAGTTTTTAATAACATATAAGCAAATACCAAACAAAACATTTTTCTTTAATTGCGTAGCATATTTATGGCCAAAGTGAGGAGAGTCGTAAATGTGAAATTTATCTGCATTGTTTTAAGATCATTATGTTTTAACTATTAAGTTTAGTAACAAAACCAAGTACAGCTGATAATTTTTCTTTGCCATGCAACTTAGGTGAACTGAGCATGTTTCAGAACTACACGTAACTATTTACTTTCATAGAAATGAATAAAACCTTTTATAGAAATTAAACAAATATGTTTCAGTCTCTGTAATTTATTTCAGACCTGAGACAATCCTCCTCTCTTACTTAATTCGATAAGGTTAGTAAACTAGTGCTGTGCTATGAGCATCATAGAATCATGGAATAATTTTGGTTGGAAAAGACCATTAAGATCATTGAGTCCAGTCATTGACCTAGCACTGCCAAGTCCACCACTAAACCAAGTCCATACGAACCTCATCTACACATCTTTTAAACACCTCCAGGGATAGTGACTCAACCATTTCCCTGGGCAGCCTGTTCCAATGCCTGACAACCATTTACATGAAGAAGTTTTTCTTAATATCTAGTCTAAACAGAATCAAACCCCAAAGCATGTGGTATTGGATGATACCAGCTGGGTACACGGAGCTACTATATCGTTAATGGATTATATATGTAGTGGAATAGGTAACTTGAATATATGGGAAAAGAAACAGAAGAGAGGATATGATTTGCCATTGGCTTCTTGCTAAATAGGATGCTCCAATGTCATATTGCAAAAGGTAGATTTATCTCTGTAGGTAACATATCCATTCCGATTTTTTTGTGCCTGCAGTAAGGAACTGAGGTTTTGCATACTCTTTGCCTCTGTAGGAAATCTCGCTGCTGTGTAGCAGTACAGCTTGCTTGCCTTAGCTCTTGGTTTGTTTATTTTCCCAAATGTTGGAGGTGCTTTGGCTTCTCTTCAGCGCACCTAATAGTAGGACTATTACAGGCTGGGTGGTGTCGACCACCCACCTAGAAAATGATCTCTCTTTTTTCTGATTCTGTTGAGAAATGGCAATTTTTCAGGATAAATGTAGCTGAAAAAACTGAACTTCTACATTGTAGCAAAATGCTTTTCCATGAGAATGTGAGAAACCCATTGTGCTGAGACTTGATCTATTGGTAACATGCAACTTTATTTATCCTACATAAAGAAACTATAAGGCAGGCAGAAACATTTAATAATGGCAGTGAGGAGATAAAAAAAAGCAAAAGGGAAATAATTATTTTTATTGGAAAAAATTTTATTCAATTGCTATTTATCTTTTTTTTTCCTACCTACTCTGCATTCCCCCCAATATATTTCTTCACCTTTGCTATCTACTTCCCTAAATTCTGTAGTAATTTATTATACAACTATTATTGCATATAGTGGAAGAATATGAGGTGATAAAGTATTTTTTTTTCTTACTCTAAGCTTTGTTTTTGAAAAAAAAATCTTTATGAGAAAGTTCAACAGGTTTTCTAACTTGTGCTGGACAAAATTAATTCTGGAGCCTTTGAGAAGGATCTTGGTGATAAATTCAAATACTCTCTGTGAGAGGTAAACTACTTTAGGACAACTGGGAATAGTGCATGGATTGACCATTTATATCTATAGAAGCTTAAAATAATAAGCAGAACTCATTCAGAACCTAACGAATCTGAGGCTGGATTCTTCACATTAATATGGTAATTCTTACCCACAAATACTCCTTTGTATTTTCTCTTGGAAGGATTCACCTTAGAGGTTTCAGTAACTTTTTAGTAAAACTTTGTCTTAGATTTTGAACTGTTACAGAGGCAAAAGGGAGAGTTCAAAGTGTTTTCATTAGTTATGCTAAAAAAAAAAAGACTCATAAATAAATTTTACAGTAGCAGCGTATAATGCTGTTTCAAACTGAATAAAGGCTGACAAGATTACGCTTGAGCCTTTTGAATTTTTAATTTGTAGTCTATTTATGATAGTTTACTTAAAAGTAAAGCAACTAGAATTAGAATATCTGCAATGATCCTGGATGAAGGATCACACAAATTAAACATTCACAATGTGCAGCCAAAGGGAAATGCTAAAAAAAGTGTATATATATATTTTTTTTTCTTTGTATAATCTTGCTGATATATAGTAATTTTGAATGAAAAATGTAATTGTTGATATATGACATTTTTGCTTTTGGTTTTGTGTGTTCTCCCTGTTGTTGCTCTTCCTTGTTTGACCTCTGCCCCCAACCTATCTATTCAAAAGTGCTTTTCAGGACTCTAATCATGCACGTACTCAAGTATACAAACATGTTTGTACATGTAGATAATTCCCATTAAATTCCCATTACGAAAGTTATTCATCTATGTAGATGAAAGCAGGAGCAGCACAGCACTGTGGACAGGAGGGCAGAGTATAGGTTGTTCCTGATTCTGATTTCTGATAATCAGTGAAGTCGCTGCATTCACATTTCAAAATAAATACTGAAGCACATACAGTCTACCACCTTTCCTCTCAATATGCATGACATTATAATCACCCAAGTATCTGTTTAAAATTCTGCTTTCCAGAAAAACACATACTAGTACCATGTATTGTTATTTCACAGCACTTTGTCTTAATGGCTGCTCCTACAGCTCTGTTAGGATGCTTTTCCTGTCTACAGGTAGCAAAGCTTTCTGTAGGAGATGCCAGCAATAACACCAGTGCCACTTGGAGAGCAAGGTATGCTATTACAGGTTCAATTAATTGAAGTAATTTAGGTCAGAAAGAACCTCTGGACATCTCTAGTCCAAACCTCTACTGAAAGCAAGGCCAACTAGACCAGATTGCTTAAGGTCTGACCAGTTAGATTTTGAATGAATCCAAGGATGGAGATGCCACAGACTCTGTAGGAAACCTGTTCCAGTGTCTGACAACCCGTACTGTGAAAAGTTTTACTATATCTGTTGGAATTTCTTGTGTATGACTTGTCTGTTGCCTCTTGTCCTATCACCGTGTGTCTCCTTCAAGAAAAGACTGTCTCAGTTTTCTCTGAAATCCTATTAGGCAGATGAAGAGAGTAGTAAGCTCTTCCATTAGCCTGCCTCCTCTTGTTAAAACTAGACAAACTGATTTCTCTCAAGCCTCTCTTCATGTCATGTCCTTCACTCACCTATTATCTTGGTGGACCACCATGAGACTGCACGTGTCTGTATGTGTCATTTGCTGAGGAGATCAAAACTGCAGAGACCCCCAAGTGTCATCTTAAAAATGGCCTTTCCCTGACCTCTGCTAGTTGCACTCTTATTAATACAGCCCAGTAGGCAGCTGGTGGCCTTAGCTGCAAGGGCTGACTTGTATTCAGTTTGTTGTCTGTCAGGAGGACCCTTAGGTCTCTTTTTTTACAAAGATGCTTTCTAGAAGTTGTCCTCTCACTAGAGGCTGGGAATGTTTGTTAGCAGCTCAGCTCATTGATCACTACTATCAGGAAATCATCAAGATACTCCAGAAATCCCCTGGATTGGTTGTGCCCCACCATACCACCCTTCCAGAAGGAATTAGGGTGGTTGAATTTCCCAATAAGTAATGGGCTTATGATCATGAGGCTTCCTCCAGAAGGCATCATTTCCCTCCTCTTCTTGATCATGTCCTCTTCTTGATCAGATGCCTACCTCAATAATATCTGTATCCCTGCACTGTCTTCTCATCCCTACCCATAAACTCTCAGCTAGCCCATTGCCTGTTCCCAAAGCTCTGTGCACTTGAGTCATTCTTCGCACAGAGTACAACCCCTCCTCCTGACCTTGTCAGCCTATCCTTTCTGACAGCCTTTAGCCATCCATTGCAGCATTAGCTGTGCAAGCTATCCCACTATGCCTCTGTAACCCCAGTGAGATGAAAGCTTATTAATGTTTACAAATATATAAAGGGTGAGTGTCACGAGGATGGAGACAGGCTCTTCTCAGTGACAACCAATGGTAAGACAAGGGGTAATGGGTACAAATTGGAACACAAGAGGTTGCACTGAAATTTGAGAAGAAACTTCTTCACAGTGAGGGTAACAGACACTGGAACAGGCTGCCCAGGGGGGTTGTGGAGTCTCCTTCTCTGCAGACATTCAAAACCCACCTGGACACCTTCCTGTGTAACCTCATCTGGGTGTTCCTGCTCCAGAAGGGGGATTGGACTGGATGATCTTTCAAGGTCCCTTCCAATCCCTAACATTCTGTGATTCTCTGAAAGCTGTGCATCTGTGCATGGACTTCAAATTCCTGTTTGTTTCCCATGCTATGTGTGCTAGTATATGTGCATCTCAGATGGCTCTGTTGTCGTGCTGCTTTTACAAGGGTTGCATTGTGCTATCTTCCTGAACAGTTCTCCTCATGCCTTCACTTCTCTTGAGGCTACGATGACCTCCAACAACATGTACCTAGTTTTTCAGCCCACCTTGTTAGGTTGGAAAACTGATACCAAAGATACTCTCACCCCATGGTCTTGTCTCTCCCCATCAGTCTTAATTCCTTAAGAAGGTACTGTGCTCATAAAAGCCAAATTTCTATCTATGATACCAGCTGCACAGCCAGGTGTTGATGCTCAAGGCTTTTGCCTCTAAAAAGTGCCTGTGATGATCCCAACTATCTCCTGTTCAGCCTCCCCACTGAAATCTTGGAAGATTCCAGTTTCAAGTGGCTTAAGTCACCTAACAGGTTCATGAATTTCAGATCTTGAATAAAAAAATTAATGGGAATTTCAGCCACAGGGACAGGAAAACCATCGCTTCTTGTTTTCAGTCAAGCACCAACACACAGGAGGAGCCCGAATGGTGAGCTGCTCTGTGTCCTGTCCTAACAGATGGGATGAGCGATGAGTTAACTCTGAACGCGACACATGCCCTGACTCAACAGATGAGATCAGGTGTGAGTTAACTCCAGGTAATTCTGTGCGGCAATGTGAAGTGAATGGCAGACAATCACTTGGGGGTCCAGTTATGAATTTACTAAAAGCACATGGTGGTATACAAATTACAGCAATTAGTGACTTGGCAAAAGTATGTTATAGTACCACAGAACTTATCAATACATTGACAGCAAAAGCCTTTCTAAAAATGGTGGATTGGCAACAATTAGTAACTGTAATGCAAAACTTAACAAGACTTTAGCAGCAGAACTTACAATGATATTACTTTATATGTTTAAGAAAAAGGAAGAGAGAGAGAGAAGAGGAAAACTAAGATATCAGAAAGGGAGAGAGAGACACAGAGAGGGAGAGTAAGATATCACCACTCCACAGGTACATCAGTCCCACAACGACCTCTGGAGGGGGGGATGCGTTGAAGATTTACAAGCCACCAACCTGTATCATACGTGAGGTTGTTTTATAATCCAGTTCATTTACATGCGAGATAGGAGAAGGCGGTTCATCTCCTCCCTCTGCTTGCTCTTCATACTAATTAGGAAGACTCTTCTGGAAATGGGTCTGGGGTCTTCAAACTAGGGGAAAGTTCATGGTACTGACCAGAAGTGAGTTGTCTTTCCCGTCAGGGGTAGCTGTTGGTTCGTGGTTTCTTCTGGTAGTTGGTTGTCCAAGAGATGGTTCATCTCTATCATCCCAATCAGGCCATGAGACCTTTTACAGCAGCACTGTTAATTGTCCCTATCTTCAAAGGTGTCTGCCTCCATGGCCATAAAACTTCAGGAAAGATAAGATGAGGTGTCATCTATCTCTTTCTCCCAAAGTAACAAGACCCAGGTCTTTGTTCTGCTAAGCATGAGGGGAGTGCTTCAAGGTTGTCACACTCAGTGAGATTTTTCTCAAAGTTGGTATTAAAATTTTGAGGAAGCAAGGTACTGATTCTCTCAGGCAGTGTAGAAGTCAGCTTTGCATCAAAGATCACATTAGTCACGTCATTGTAACCATTTCTCCAGCAGCTAGCCTCTCTTTACATGTACTTATTTACGTCTCTGCAGCAGTGTTCAGCGACCGGTACAACAGAAGGAAGGTAGGAACTGGGGGCTTGTATGGACTGTTGCAACAGCCACTGGCTTTGCATTAAACTATACACTGAAACAAAAATTTTGACCCTTTGAAACATTTCAGTCAACATTTTGGCTTACAAGTGAGCCACCTGACTGATGGAGAAAATGAGGCTTTGGGATTTATATTTAACTGAGGGCCTTTGTGAAACTCCATATCAAGCAGTGCAGTTAAAGGTCTAATAGTAAGATCAGCATGCAGAACCGATATTTGAACAAAGATACATAGTTTGGTTTTATTCAGGATACTTCCACATCAGAGAGTGATTCAGTAAGACATGACTCTGCAGTCCTCCAAAGAATTATTATTTTCATGCGTTCCCTTCTTTCCCAGTGTATTCAGACTGCATTTGTTTTTCTTTTTTTTTTCTCCTAAAGGAATTTCATTACAAAAATCTATTTCCACCAAACCATAATGATGTATTTACACATAAAAATAATCCACGATCTTTTAAATATATATGCTGTTGCTGCTAAAATAAATAGTAAAGGCATTAAAACTCTTCATTAAGAAGCTTTTTCACTTTTTGGAGTAAAATTAGTAATATTTTTACATAATGCCAGGTTTACTAAATGCAGGGTACAGCTGTGAAAATTCAGTCACTTAAAAGAGGTGTCAGGAAGTGACTCTTTGATTATTTTGTTTTTTTTGGTCTGCCTCTTGTTTTCAAGGTTGTCCTAGATGTTGGCTGCGGGTCAGGAATCCTTTCATTTTTTGCAGTGCAGGCTGGAGCTAGAAAAGTCTATGCAGTTGAAGCCAGTTCAGCGGCAAAATATGCAGAGGTAAGTGTTTTTCACCTTACTGAAGTGTTAGAATGGTGTAGAGTGAAAATGTTAGAACTGTGCCTGAAAAAGGCTTCCGTTTGATTTTCCTAAGAAGTCAGGTCTCTAATAGCCAACACTTTTTGGAAGGTAATTGCTGAAGGTGCTCTAAATGTTCTAACATGTGAAATAAATAAAGCGTATGATTGTCGTTTCTGTGAAAAAAGGTGATGTCTTGTAACTGTGATTAAACTTTTTACTTTCAGAAGGGGAAAAAAAATTAAACCAGATGTTGTTTTCATAGGTTCTGTGCAAAAACGTTTGGGTGGATTTTTTCCTAAGGCTCTTGGACATCTGTGTTATCAGACAGTTGAGTTAGTTTCCCGCTAAGCGTGACTGGTTAGGTCTCTTAGCCTTCTTATGGAACTGTGTTCTTAGGGTTTGAAAAGAACATGTCCAAAGAATGCACTTGATTTTTTTTATATTGTTTTTCCTAAGCATGCTAATGTGATTAAAAAAAAAGTTTTCATAGTGATATTTGTAACGTGAAGGAGAAGGAGAAGGAGAAGGAGAAGGAGAAGGAGAAGGAGAAGGAGAAGGAGAAGGAGAAAGAAGGAGAAGGAGAAGGAGAAGGAGAAGAAGGAGAAGGAGAAGGAGAAGGAGAAGGAGAAGGAGAAGGAGAAGGAGAAGGAGAAGGAGAAGGAGAAGGAGAAGGAGAAGGAGAAGGAGAAGTTCACTTCCTAAAATGTGCTAATCCTAAATAGTAGCAAAATTCTCAGTGTTTTTTCTCACAGTCTCTACTTATTTAGGTGAACATCAGAATGTGTGGGGAGAAGTGTGAGCATTATTGTTATAAATTTTGTTTACACTGACCACCCCTAGCTGAGTTTTAAAAATAGTTTTAATGTGGAAGAGGGTGAAAAGTGGTGAAGTGGAGGATTTTTCATCCCATACCTAGAAAAAGTTTGCAGTATCTAGATGTTTATTTTTCTTTTTGCTTTACTGATCTATAATATAAATGTTCATGAGCAACTTTGGGAGTTCATAGTTCTCTAAGCCCACAGCATGCAGCAGTTCAGTGAAAGCTCCCATATGTCCTGATGCAGCAATCCAGCCTTGCTCTTGGTGAAGGCTGGCCAACACCTGCTGTTGACTGTAACACTGTGAAGGAAATGCATTAGTATTGGAATGGAGATAATCTGTTCAGGTCTTAAATAAGAAAATGTGGATATTATATTTTTTTATTTCTCTTCAGATAGAAGCGGTTATTAATGTATAAATTTGTGGTGGTTTTCATTCTAGGGTAAATACAGGACTCCATAATCTTCCCATATGCATTTTGCATTGACTTATGTATTGAGGAATGGTGTTGTTTCATACAAGCATTTTCCACTTTCACCTAATTTGTGCTGCTATTGACAAATGTTTTCTTATTATGTGCATTTTACTTTTGGAATTGGCAAGAATTTACTAGTCAAAACTAGCATGTACATTCTGAGAGAACATATATATTCTTATTATAATTTGAATAATTAGAAAGTTTCTTTGTAATTAAAGGCAATTTTTTTCCTGATAACTGTCGTTTTGTCAGATTTATCCAAAGCATTGAAAGTGTTAATACACAGAAGGTATCTCTCAGCGGCAAGGATGAAGAGTGGTTCTCATTTCACACAGGGTTTTGAAGACAGATATGATTTTGAACAATATATTTGTTTCATGATAGACAGAAGTTTTATTTATGAAAGCATAATAAAAAGGCAAAAAGACAACTTGCTTTTCCCAGTAGTAGTATAATATGTAGCAGTGAGTATAATGGATATGGGTTTTTTTACCTTTTGGCTGCAGCTTTGAACTTGACGCCAGTTAGAAGTAAGCAAAATCACTAATTGTGAAACAGCACATGCTCCATCTGCAGTGTATCAAATATTGTGTATTTTTTGGAAAAGTTAAAAGCCTTAAGCAGCTGTAAATACTGGGGAATACTGTCAGAGTCTGTTTGATAATTCGTAGATTTTTGGTAATTTCTTTCTCCTTCTTCCCCAAATGGGATTAAAGTTTTCATAAGAAATATAATAGTCATATAGTCATAATTTCTTCATGAACTGTATTGCAAATCAGCTGATCTATTAATGCGTAGTATATTTTAAGAATTTAAGATTATTTGGTATAAAGATGCTTAGCCTTAGGTATATATTTATTATCTCTTAATATTGGACAGTGGGATTTCATTAGTATGGTGTATCAAGTATCTGGATTAAGAGAAAATCATTACTTTCCATCCATTTGTTATCTCATTTGTATATGGATTTATTATGTTTTTCTTCTGTTTCAGATATGTGTGGTAATGTTGAATGTGAGATTAATTAGTCTTATTACTTTTTTTTTTTCATTTTAATACAAAACACTTGAAACCAATACAATGAACTGCTTACTGAAGGGAAACAATATTTGAACAATGCAAATTAATGCTGTCATAGTTTTGACTGAGAGATTTCTTGGATTTACAGTAAATACCTCTTTATGGTTGGGGGTTTATTTTGAAAGAATGATACCAAGCAGAGTGGTGCAGTTGGCATGCCTGGGGGACAGGATGCCATGCAGAGGACAGGGGGACAGGATGCCATGAGAAGTGGGCCTGTGAGCACCTCATGAAGTTCAACAGGCCAAGTGCAAGGGCCTGCAGCAAGGCTGGGGCAATCCTTAATATCAGTCTGGACTGGGGAATGAAGGGATTGATAGCAGCCCTGTGGAGAAGGACTTGAGGATTCTGGTGCATGAAAAAATGGACAATGTGCACTTGCAGACCAGAAAGCCAACCATATCTTGGGCTGCATCAAAATGAGTGTGGCCAGGAGGTCAAGGGAGGTGATTCTGCCCCTCTGCTCTGCTCTGGTGAGGCCCCACCTGGAGTCCTGTGTCCAGCTCTGGAGCCCTCAGCACAGGACAGACAGGGATCTGTTGAAGCACATCTGGAGTAGGCCATAAAAATGATCAGAGGGCTGGAACAACTCTGCTGTGAGGACAGTCTGAGAGAGTTGGGCTTGTTCAGCATGGAGAAGAGAATGGTCCAGGGAGACTTTATTGTGGCCTTTCAGTACTTAAAAGGGGCCTGTAAGAAAGATGAGGACAGATTTTTTTATCACAGCCTGTAGTGAACAGAACAGAGAGTAACGGTTTAAATGGAAAGAGGGTAGGTTTAGATTGGACCTAAGGAAGAACATTTTATGGTTAGGGTAGTGAGGCACTGGAAAGAGAAGTTGTGGCTGCCCCATTCCTGGAAGTGTGCAAGGTCCAGTTGGTTGGGGCTTTGAGCAACCTGGTCTACCAGAAGACATCCCTGCCCACAGCAGGAGGTTGGACTAGATGACCTTTAAAGGTCCCTTGCAACCCAAACCATTCTATTACTCCTTGTGTTCTTTGGAACTAGTGTAGGATAAACATCTAATTCACAGACTCCTAGTTTACCTCTATATTTAAAAGGCTTGGCAGTTCACCTGAACTCTGAAGTGTGGACCAAGCCTTATATTTTAACTTCTGATGTAAGTGTAATTAGTTCTGAGACCTCCTGTTAGGTGAGGCTGGGAAAGTGACTTAAAATCTTGGATAAATGCAGCTGCTACTGAAGTGCAGACTCTTAGAGGCAGAGATGTACAAAGCTGCCTGATAAACTAACCTTACTAATTTGACTTTCTTTTGCACGTGCATAACTGTACTCTTACCTATGACAACTGACGATTACAACCAATTAAAGACTCTTTCACATTTTTGCATAGGGGCTTGGGTGGGTCATCTGTCATTCTTGCTGTTTACTTTTGAGAGATCTACAGATAATGTGTATATCAAATTAACTTCGCAATTTTGTTAGTGCTTTTTGAAGTGTTGCACAAAGGCATGTTGTTAACACATATATATGTTTACACCTACATCAGTCTTCTATGTAGTGGGAAGAAGTTATGTTTTCTCTGTATCACCCAGCATTCAGTATGTTAATAAGTTTGATTACAGAAGAGCTTTCAAACACATAGTTCTTAAGCATCTCTAAAAAATATATAGTTGCTCAATCAGACAGAAAGCCATTGGACTATTTCTATTTCAGTATTAAGGGTGATGTCATGCTGTTTAGTGTTTTGTCGGAGTTATATATATATATATAGCAGTGCTTGCACAGATTATCTTTTAAATCTATGTGAAGTACTTCGATCTGTTTGCAGCTTTGAGATTCCTTTGGGAGTCAATTATTTCGTTTTCAGAGTTTTGTTTTTGTTCCATGAGGAATTTTTGCAGACTTTTGTTTGGTCTCCACAGAAAACAGACTCTTTATTTTATTTTGGGTTGGATCTCGGTGTCAAAACGTAAAACAGTTAATAATATTTTATAGAGTTTCATGATATTTCTAGGGGAAGTCATATAGAAAAGGCTTGAATTATTCATAGCTTTGTATAATCCATGACATTGATTATCAGGCTTGCAGAACAATTAGGTATCTTTTTGTGTCTCTCTTTCATTGGGTGAGAGATCAGCTGTGTCTGGATATAAAATGGGACCTTTCATGAGGAGAGAGATATGTGAGAAGCTTCTGCTTACCTGAACTTATTACAGAGATCAGTTTTGATCTGGTGCTGGTGTTTGGTTTTGTTTGTTTGGTTTTACCAAAGACTTTTGAACATTTGATTTTTATGAATGCTGCGTGAAAAAAGGTAAAGGAAAAAACAGCCAGACACAAGTAAGACCACATGTGGTGTCAGACTGACACAATTCATTTGAGGTGAGTGCATATACCAGATACAAATTTAACTGTGTTCTGGTTTGTGGTATCAATTTTATCCCCCATCACTGTAATCTTGCCCTGCTTTCAAAGTCTCCTGAAATCCAGGAGAATCATGAGAGCACGCAGCTGTTGAAAACAACACACTTATTTCACTCATTGAAAAAATTATAAGGTACTGGGTGGAAATTTTTTTTCCTTAGTAAAGCTATGAAATACTGAAAGTACTTCACTCCTTTTGTTCACACATATTGTGCTCCTCATAACTTGGTGATTTTAGGAATTTATTAAATACTGTGTGGGAGTCGAAAACATTGTCAACACACCCACTCAGATATACCTCTTCTTGTGCCACAGATTTGCTGTTGATTCCCAAAAGCACTGAGTCAAAAAGCTCTACTGCCATCACCCTTAGCTGCTTGTTCTTCGTTTGCCCATAAGATTTTTAAGAGGCACAAAAATTGCTGTTATTTAAAAAATAAGCTTCAATTTAGATGAGAAAAAACAGCAAGCTGTCAAAATGAAGATATGGCTTGGGAATTTCAGTATAAGAAATGAAGGAATAGTTTTTTTAAGGCAAGTCTTTTAAATTGCTTGGCCAATATTCCTGCCTGGGCAGCAAAGCCATATTGGTGATGGCAGAAATAACTTTCTTATGTGTAAAACCCTCAATTCATTAAGGTGCTGCAGAGGGTGAATTAATTTTAAAATCCTGTCGAAAATAAGGTTAGTTTGAAGAAGATGGAGGTAGTTGGGACAAAGAGTTAGTTTGTAGCTGTTAGCTTATCACCTCTTCAAAATGATTAGTTAATTTATTTATTTTTACAGCTCAGTTTTGGGCTAATATTGCCTGGGAGTAGACGGTAGTATTTTAAGTGCATTTGATATAAAACATTTGTGTTCTGTATCTGTTGTAAATTGGTTCTGTTACTTCTGTAGAATCTTCCTCTTGTACAGAAGAGATGCGTGGAATTTGTGGCAGACTGTAGCTCTCCAATATTTACTCTGAATTAATTGATTTTTGCTTCTGTTCTTGTAATAATGAGCCACTAATCAGAGTTTATCAATGCAAAATTGCCTTGATTCTTCACACCACTGTTAGAGCATGTTAGTGGGACACTGAGAAGAATCTTGTGTGAATAAGCAGAGGTTTCTCTTCTGTGAGACTTTGTCGCCAAAACCCAACATCAGCTAAACTCCTTTTAAAAATGAAGTTTCCATCTCTGATAAGGTTCAGAAGGCCAAAAGCGCAGGAACTTCAGCTTTCCCAAGTCATACTACACTCTAAAGGAAAGGATTAGTACTGACAGTGTTTCTTTGAATTTTTTTTTGGTTTTGCACTGTCTCAGGGTAGAAACCAAATAAAAATTGACAATATTTTTTAAGGTTGTATAATAATAATAATAATAATAATAATAATAATAATAATAATAATAATAATAATAATGATAATGATAATAATAATACAGAATAGCAATGAAAAACTTTTTCTAAATGTCTCCATGCTACTTCAAGTAAAAGTAAACATTTTTATACTGTAAGCATCTCCACTGGATGTGATATTGTAATATTCTGCTGCCCTCTAGCCAATTATGTGAGTAATGTTGCAGTCTTTGAGGGTCTCAAATGATTTAGGCTTCTTGCCTTTTGTACATTCATGCTGCTGCTGAGCTGTCATTCGACAGTTTGTTATTTTTAGATTCAGAATTCACCTGTGAGCAAAGATGTTAATTTCATTTCCAAAATAAAATCACATAATGTGTCTTCTCATGCATTATCTGGTCTAAAGGACTTTTCAAATAAAATCTGTCAACCTGTTCTTGGAAACAAATGCTTGTCAGTAAAAGAAGCAGCAATGATATTTACCTAATTGACAGCATATTAATGTACAGTGGGTTTTGGTTTGGTTTTGTTTTCTAGTTTTATTATCATATTAACATGCAGTTTATATTGGCAGGTTATGGCCGAAAATCCTTAATTGTATCACTCATTCAAGCTTTCATGCAAGTCCTTCACACAGATGTTATATTTATTAGATTAGCTATAAGCAAAAAAGTGTTATAACTCCACTGCAGAGTGTTGAGAAGGTATTTAATGGCTAGCATTTCACTTTGTTTGAAGGAAGCTAAATAATTCAAATATTTGTTATAGGATCATGAAATTATTAGGACTTTATTAAGTATTCTGGTCTGTTCTATAAATTATTCTGGGCTGGGTACCAGCAGTACCAATGGCTTTAGCATATTCACATTTCAGTGAATTAGCTAATAACAACATGAGTCTGTCTTTCTCTGGTTAGAACAAGTAATAAGTTTCATCGCTGTTACCTAAGGCCCAGGCTGTTTTGGAAAAGATTTGCTGAAGTAATTATGTACTTCTGCTGGTGTTACAATTATACCAGTGCAAGTACATCTGTGATGGAGTGTTTTCTGTTGCTTACTGGATTGTGTATACTTCTTTTCCCTGGTGTATCTGTAAATCAATGTGTACCTCAGATTACTGTGAAATAATTGCTTCTTTATAAGTTTGTGTCAGAAGAATCCAGATTCTACTCATTATTTAAACATTAGAGGTTTAGATATTTCCCCATATGTCTGAGTACAGTACAGCTAAATAGGATACACAACCATATGTAGATATACAGAGGCTTTGAAAAGGTTGTTATTTTCCTTAAAAGCTTGCTGTATTGAACATAAAATTATAGGTAAATTTCTTCTGTTCATTAAACGTTTTGCTCTGAGGTTCACTATGCACACAGAAATAGATAAATCTTCAGTATCCTAGCTATAAGTACTGGCCCATTTGAATGTTTTTATGTGAATATAGTGCTTTGCTCCATTTATGCTTAGACATTCCTCAATGCAAACTTTTCAGCTCTTGATTTTCTTTATCTTTTCATGACTATGTAACTCACTTAAGACAGTATTTTTAAAAATTTGGAGAATTATGAAGACCCTTTCTTTATAATCTTCTGTATTGAATTGAAATATCCACTTTTTTCTGTTAGCTATTTTTTCTTGTGGATATTGATTACAGTTCTCTCTTACAGGACAATAGTACTTGTACTGTCAGTTGCTGATTCCACACAATACATTTCTCTGAGTTTGCTCCAGTGACTTCCAGTCTTTAGAAATTTTGATGTAGAAAGGAAGAATATGCTACCTTTCTATTTTATTGTGATTAATAGATGGAGGTAATTAGTTTACACTATAGGGAGTTTAATGCTAATTAAGATTTCAGATATAAATTCTGCTAATCAGAATTTTGTGTGCTTTTGTTTTCCCTCCAGCTGTTGGTGAGAAGCAACAACCTTTCTGACAAGATCACAGTTTTGTTTGGAAAAATCGAGGAGATCTCCCTGCCTGAGAGTGTTGATGTGGTAATTTCTGAACCGATGGGTTATATGCTGTTCAATGAAAGGATGCTGGAAAGTTACCTGCATTCCCGAAAATGGTTGAAATCAAATGGTGAGTGTGGCACCACAGTTAAACCCTGCATAGAGAAAGGAATAATTGTCTAAGAAGTGAGCTGAAATTGTGACATTTTGAGTAAGTCACTAATATTTAGTATCAGTTAGGTTTGGAAAGTTTCTGTCCCAAATTCTCTGCAAACATGTTAATATTGTCCCCACAGCCAGTTTTAAACAGCATATATTTTGTGAGTTGGTATAGGTTTTATTTCAGTTCCTGTAGACTCTTTCCACAGGATGTATTTACAAAAGGAAAACTGTTTCCTTTTCGCTTCTCTTATCTGTCCTCCCATTCAACTACGCATTATGTTTTATACCAGATGAAAAAAGGTAAAGAAGTATACTGAACTGCAGCTCAAAATGACAAAGCTTTGTTCCTGCTTCCATTGGCACATGCACAATAGAACACAAGGGCTTTTATTTAAGCTGCTAGGCAGTCTGATGCACTGTCCATAGAAAATAATGGAAGGTAATTTCTCTGGCTTCCTGAGCCATTAGAGTGTGAGATTCTACTGAAAATGCATTCTTGCAAACTAGTAGATCAGGATTTCATTCCATGCTCTGTCACTGATTTGCCACTTCGTGCAAATAAAATTGTGTTTCTTAACTTGAGCATCTGTTAAAAAATAAATAATAAAAAAAGTGTAATATACATTTTTGTGTTTGTAAAATTTTCAGTATTTACTCTGAAGTAAGTATGTAAGTTTTTCTGGGCTGAGTTTTTTACTAACTGCTTTAGCATATTCACATTCCAGTAGCACATATGTTAATTAAACT
Source organism: Streptopelia decaocto (assembly GCF_964273445.1). Taxonomy (NCBI): domain Eukaryota; kingdom Metazoa; phylum Chordata; class Aves; order Columbiformes; family Columbidae; genus Streptopelia; species Streptopelia decaocto. Next base: position 70,181,478 of record NC_138657.1, on the reverse strand, counting down.
AAATGTTGAGATATCTGAAGTGTGTGGCAATTACTGCTTCTGAACTGCTGTTTTTTCACTAGTGAAGACATTCCTGTAGAGATACCTGTGGGACTAGAGAATCACGGAATATCCTGAGTTGGAAGACACTCATGGTGATTATTGAGTCCAACTCCTTACTCTACACAGGGCAAGCTTAATGTTAGATAATTTATTTAACAGTGTTGGCAAAATGCTTCCTGAACACTTGCCTTTCTACTTTGTATTGTCATTTGTTTACTAGGAATGATGTTCCCAACATACAGTGATTTTCATTTGGCTCCTTTTTCCGATGAGCAGCTGTACATGGAACACTACTCCAGAGCAAATTTTTGGTAATGATTATTTACATTATTTTATTTTTATCAAAGATTCAGGAGAAGGCAAAAATTAAACCAGTTATTTGATTCAGCATAAAATGTCTATCAACACTGGAAGAGAATGCATTTATGTTTTCCATGCTCACTTCTGCTCTGACCTACAGTCATGTTGTTTATTGTACAAGTCTGAAGGATGTCTCAGAAAGTGCTAGACCTGACTGAGTCTCTTTTGAAAGAGAAATTGACTCCATGGAGTACAAGAGAAACAGCTGAACAGGTGCTAGTGTTTCCTTTGCTGCACCAAAGTGTAGTATGCTGTGGACGCTGATGGTTGTACTGACTCAAGTCCCAAGGTGCATGAGCACAAGAAAGATTACTTGGCAGTCTTTACAGAGAAAAGGTATTAACTCCCATGTCCTGAACAATTCCTAATTTGGTAGTTACTTTATCTCCACCTACACTTTTCATGCAGCTTTGACTGGAAGTTGTACCCCTTTTGCCTTGGAGTGTCCTCCTGCTACTATCCACTGTTGAGCTGTTGCAGTGTTCTATATAGGAGGAAACATTTACCGCAATATTCTAATGGCAAGATTGACGTGATACCTTTTTAGCAAAGGGCAAGTTTGGTTTTAAACATTTCCAGTCCCTTGTATGATACAAATCCATTAATTTGCAGATTAGCCTTTTCTAGATTATTATTTAAAGGTTTTGGATAAAGGGTACTGTGGAACTTCAGGGTTAACTATTTTAAAATCTTCTGGAAGATTATAAATTTAGCCTTTCAACTGTTCTTTCAGCTTACAATGTGGAATGCTAATTTTATGTAGTCTTCATCAAACCTATTTTTTGGTTTCTCAGATTAAAGGCAACGTTTTCTTCCATGCCCAAATTACAATATAACTGAAGGTTTCTTCTGGTGTCTCTGAAGTAGAGTTATGATGAAAACTTACTATTTCTATACTGATTAAAGGAGTGACAGAAATTTGAGTGATTTACATGTAATAAATATAAGACCCCTGTGGAATACCTGCAGGGTAGATACAGTGTATGAGTGTGTATCTCCGTGAACACTGAGGTATATGGGCATGTTATTGGTGGTGGGAAAAAATCTGCTCCCTTTCATTCTTTAAGAAGTGTACATCTGGGACTGAATAGTCCAGCTAGATAAGTTTCTTATACCTTGTTAACACAAATACACCATCTGCATTCTAAAAAAAAAAATAAAAATGCTGACATGATTTGATTCCAGATGTTCTACACGCATGCTTTTAACAAGCTGAATTATCTGTCAACCACTGCAAGGCTTCCAGAGAATTGCATTAAGGGGAAAAACAGATTTTTCAAGTCTGCTTTATTAACTAATTTCTCTTTGCACCAATAATGTTTTTGTGATTGACATTATTATCACAGACTGTAGTAATACTCTGTAATTATGATGGCAATCAGGTTGGTATCTAAATCACAACATACTACAGCCCATCATCCACCCATCTTTGCTAAAGGATGTCTCTCATTTTTGACAGATCTTTTTATTACCTACTTTTATTTTTTTATATGAGAATGTATCAACCAAACTAACCACAGAAATGTCACACAAATACCCTTCATGATACTTTTTGTAATATCAGGTTCTATTTGACTTATTCCTAGACAAAATAGTTTGTGTGCTTACAACGCAATTCATTGCTGTCTTGAGACATGCCCTGACCAGAGGGATATAGTATCAGTCTTCATATTGGTCCACATAGTTGTAGCTTTAATGGATGTATGTTCAGGACATTGATTGTGCAAGAAGATTAAGTACTCTTGAAGTTACTGAGTGCTCTAGAGACCAAAAATTTAATGCTTCTAATGTCTTTAACCAAATGTGGGATCAAAATATTCTAAGAGTGCAGTACTTCCGCTTCTGCACCACTCCAGGACATTTTTGTTCTTAGTATTAAAAGGTCTGGATATCATGATAGATTGAGAGCTATAAATGTTCTATTTCAGACAAAGCGTTTTCTCAGGGCTTTCTTGGATGTTTGAAGTAAATGAGCAGTAAATAGTTGGTGACAGCCTGTGATTTGCTAAGCTTCAAATTCCAGGCCTCAAGAAACAGCTTTCATTCATTGTCCAGCTTTGTTACTTGAAACAGGAGATACATTTTGTGTGTAATTAATCCTTTCTTATTTAGCTAAATCTACGTCCTGTGTTTTAGAGATTGGATATGGGTTTGGATCCAATTGGGTGATAGTAGTTGAGCAAAAGACTGAAAGAAATATCTAGATTTGCAGCTTGAACTTCCATCTGGCAAAGGCACCAGGACTTTAAAAAACTTTCAAAATGCAATAAATCGTGCTGTGTGTTCTAACATTAGATGCAGCAGTTAGCATAGCCTGCTTACTATATAAAGGAAAAGCTACATGTTTTTCATACCTGGGAATTATTGTCTTGGATCTGTACTGTAATAACAATTATGAGACTGTGTAAGAATGCTTTGTTTCTCCTCAAGTCTATAGATTGGCTTACTGTTGAGCTTCAGAGTTGCATATTAATTTGCATTTACCATACATAAAGAGATGTATCATCTGCCACAGAGGAGCAGAGTACTCTCTTTGTTGGTGAAAAGCTTGTAAAGTTAGAAAGATACAAAGCATAAATACACAGAAAGTAGTTAAAAATAGTGTGCATTTTGTCTGTTTCTCATCAGTGGTAAATAACCAACTCAATTATACAGTACAGCAAACATATGGAAAAGGGTAAAAGAGCTCTTGCAGTTATTGGTGTCAGATCATTTCCTCTGTTGTGCTTATTTGAGTTCTCTCCTGAAAGATATGTTCACAGATGTATGTCAGGCATACAGTCTTCTGGGCATCTTTCCTTTATGCAATTAGCACAGAACTAGTAATGCAGAATTTATCAGTATTCAAGGGATATTGCCAGATTGGTTTAGACTAAGTCATCTACTTTGAAAACAGTTATGATAGTTTATGAGTTGTATGATGTTGTAACAATGAGGACAAACATTTGAAGTTTCCATCCCAAGGAGCTGAACTTCCTTGCCCTCTCCCCTTTCCATCCCCTTTTGTTTATATTATCTGGAAGGCAAGGTACCTATTAAATTTTTCAATTAGTTGATCAGAGGGTTTTATGCAGGAGGAAAATTACAGCAAGCATGTATATTTTCATTTCAAATTTCATACTGAAAATACTCTGAGTATACATTAAATACACATTTACATAATTTGGCAAGATAAAAATACTATCTTCTTCTCCACTCGGTGTAGGATGACCTTTATTTTCCTCTTTAATGTCAATAAAAAGAACAATAATTGCAATACAGGTGTCCTCATCACTATTTTGATTTATACAGGGTCCACCCCAGCCTTTGAATAGCTCAAGATTACAAAAGGAACTTGAGTCCCTCAGTCCTTCTCCCTATTCTCTGCTTGCTATGTGAGTTCTTTCAGAGGCATGGCATGAAATGTCTCTGCATGTCCATTTGAGGTGACATGATCCCCTCAGTGCTGTATAGGATATCTGTGGGGAAGGTAAGCAAAGGAGACTGCAGTTTGGCTTTTTGGCAGAGAAGAGAAAGGTTAAAGAGGTGCTTAGCCATGCTTTGCCTGTCATTTACAGTTATTGTGACTGGGCCTGGTTGGAACCCAGAAAAACCATCTTTTCCTAAACATTTTATATGTTACTGTTTCTAGGTACCAAGAATCCTTTTATGGGGTCAACCTGTCCAGTCTGCACAATGCAGCTGTGGATGAGTATTTCCAACAACCTGTTGTGGTAGGTTTTTATGTCTGGGGGTTAATTTTTGCATTTATTCCTCTCCCTATCTCATTCCCTCCACAAAATCGTACAGGTACAGTAGCCTCCTAGTTTAACAGAGCTCTGTCTCTGTTCAGTAGAGATCCAGGAACTAAGCCTGCAAGTGTGAGCAGAGCAGCTGTCAAAGGTTAACTACTATATGTTATATGCCTGGTTTTGCTATGGATAACAGATCTAGAGATATGCACATATTAGGAAGCCACAGCACGTGAACAACTGTCTTCCTAACATGCAACTATCTTCCCTCAGTGTTTCCAGTCACTTAAACAAGTGACTTGACCTTGATTTTTCCCTTCCCATCTCTGACCCACAAATTAAAGAAAAAGAGAAAGCAGCCAAGCAAGCAGGTTTCTGTACCATGAAACAAACTTTTAAAAATATGTAAATATCCTTGTTTTATTGGTAACATGGATCTAGCACCTGCCATTCCCCTTCCTTCTTTTTAGTAGAAGTCTACATGATACCTATTTAGAAAGAATGTGGGAGAAATTCTTCTCACCTCTCTGGGAAAAAACCTAAACAATTCCCACCCCCTGCCACAGTGTAGAGCTTCAGTGTAGGTGCAATGAAAAGGTTTGCTCTCAGAAATTTCACTGCAACAAATCTTGGGTAGCTTTAAGCTAACTAGTTCAAGTAGAGACAGTGTACCTGCTGTTGCACGGAGACTCCAAAACCTGCCCAGAAATCTGGAGGGGTCACCAGACAACTGATGTGACCTTCTGCACTCAACTGCTTTTAATACTTGAAATGGATAAGAGAATATTCTCATTTTTCTTCATAAATTTTGGCCATATCTTTGACTATAGCACGGTCATTCTCAGTACTAGCTATTTAGCTTTCAGTTAGACCATGCAGTAATCCATAGGACTGCAGCACATACTTGCATCCTGTGTTTTTGGCTTTGATTTCTCAGCTGAGATTCTTCCTTCCTTGAAGATCAGAAATGTGTTGCTCAATAAAAGACATATTAAATTGTTATTTCTTTTAAAAAAATCACATATCTCCTTGGCTTCCCCTTACTCTGTAGACAGATTTTAGTCCTGAGATGCGTTCACTGGCGGGGAATGTGATACAAGGCTTTATGTTCAGTTTGCTTTACTTATGAAAGAGCTTGTGAACAGTGATAGAATAGGATTAGCACATGTGATTAAAGAAAGAAAAGAAGCTAAAAGTTTTCTTTTGCTGACTGACTACTCTAAATTTTTCTAGAGCGCAATCTCTACCAAGTAATTTTGCTTCCTGTACTTGATAATTTAATTTTCAATTATTTCCATACTGTCTTAGTTTGGCTTACCCAACCGTGCAGTGCTGCGGAAGAGGCCATTAAAATGTGTGTAGTTTAAAAAAAACAAAAAAACAAAACACAAAACAAACCAAACAAAAAAATAACTAATAATAAGAAAACAACGCTAAATAAACCAGCCAAGTAAAACCACCATTCTTACAAGTGATCAATTTCTGTACAACTTTTTTCTTTCTAGGCTGAATAAAGCAGTCTTTGGTAGGTGTGTAAGCTATCAAATATATTCAATCCTGATAATATTGCAAAATCTAACTGTGTTCTAAGGGATGTCAAATAAATGAAACACTTCAAGTAAGTTTCTTGGGGTGCAGGTTCATTTTTGTCATTTTTTTCCCATTTTATTTAGCATAAAACAAGTTTATATTCTGACAAGACAGAATAGTAACACTTTCAACTCTTTCTTTTTTTTCCTTTATTTTTCCTTTTTTTTTTTCCTTTTTTTTTTTTTTCTGTTTTTCCACCCCATAGGATACTTTTGATGTGAGAATTCTGATGGCCGAGACAGTGAAATACACCATTAACTTCCTAGAAGCTGTTGAGGAAGATTTACATAGGTCAGCAGATGCCAGCAACGTACTTTTTAATTTTTGTAACTGGCTGTTGATCGTTGGTGCTCAGAGAAGGAAGCTTTGGTAGTGAACGTGGAGGAGAGAAGGTAGCTTGCCAGGATGCTTATTACAACACTCGTAATGGACCGGGGCATTCATCTGCATGACAATTTGTCTAGTATTAACAACGAAGCCTATTTATGAGCCTGTAGAACACCAGAGATCAGTCCACAAAATTTTCCTAGAGGAAGGGATAAAATGGGCTCTGGAGGATAGTGTTTTCTTCTTAGCATTATGTGTTGTGACACACTTAAATCTAGTTACAAAACAATTTTTGTTTTCCTGTGTAGACATCCTAAAAGACCTTGTCAAATGGTGCCATCACAAGCTGCCTTGCTGGACGCTTGTACATTTTATTTTAGAAACATTTTCCAGTCTAACAGGAGTCAGCTGCATCTCTTTACTTCTCTCCAGAGCTCCTTCAAATCTTTAGTTGTAAAGTCTTATATATAAACCAACCCACATCCCTTGTGTCCCAGAATGACAGTAGAGAAGACTCCTTCCAGGACATCTGTGAAATAAAATGTACCAGATGGGAGAAATTGAGGAAGTACTTCAAGTCCTTGCAAGACACTGTCATAAGGGGAAAATATCACGTACTGTCTTTGAAACTCTGAACCCTTATTGTTTGAACATTACTCACAACTAATTGTACGAAAGACATGGTCTAGTGAGAAAGAATAATTGCTTTAAGAGGGATGAAACAGCTGCAGAATGGCTTTCTAGTTTCAGCTAGCTGGCATTGACTTCCTTCAGTGGTTCTCAGAACTAACATGTTCATACCTGAATGCTGATTTTATGACATGTTTCCGCCAAACTGGATGAGATTTAGGTTCAACTACATAGCCAGTAATAGGTCTTTTGGAAGGGAAAATATTCCAGCTCTTGTCCAAGCAGCTCAATTTTTCCTACTGGTCCAGTAGTAGTTCTGTTTGTCAAATTTGTAGTGGAACATTTTCCTGTTCAAAATAGCATTTAAACTAAATCCACGTTCTTTACTGGGAATGGGAAATTTTCCACTGGGAAGACTGAATCTCCATATTTATAACAGTCTGCAGTGTTGCCGCAAATTATGCATTAACAGTTGTGTAGTGGCATATTTGATTCTACTATTGAATAAGGCACATGAAAAACTAACACCTAAATTGGTGTCTATTGGAACAGAGAAAAAGAGCATATCCTTTTAAATATGTGGAAAATTGAGACATAAATTGATACCAAAGGAAATGAAATACATAAATTATTACAAGGTAGGTTTCTGGAGGAATTTCCAGGATTTTTTGGAAATTACTTCAGCAACATATTGTTTATTCTCCTCCAGAGTGGAAATCCCTTTTGCTTTCCAAATGATACAGTCTGGACTAATCCATGGCCTGGCCTTCTGGTTTGATGTGGCATTTATAGGATCGCTGTAAGTACTTTTTCCTATTAAATACTAACTACAGGGGAAAAAATTGCATCTTTCATACAAATTGTGCCAGAATTAGACCTTTATCTGGTGCTGACCTGGTTTGTAATGTAATTCCTTTGTATTCAAGAAATTATGCCTTCTAGAGGCAATAAAAAGTGTGACAACCTGGTGCTATCAGTATGACTAGATGGTGGTGATCTTGCTTTCAGGGTGCACTGGGGTGCACATTATCTCTGGTAGACCACATCCAGGAATTATGGAAGATCAAAATGCACTGTTCTGCACAACACTGATTCTTTGTAGTATTATATACCTTTCTGGTTTACATTGTAAGTAAAGCAGCAGCATTTGAATGTAAGTTGGATTTCCCTATTTGGGCTGGTCTTGTTTGTGGGCAAAAAGGAATGCAGGTTGCAAGTTCCAGCTAACAAAATGAAAATGCAGAAAATTTCACCAAGCCTGGGAAGATTTTTCACTGTAGCACCAGACATTTATTTCAAAATCGGGACATTGGGTGGAATTTAGATGAACTTGCTAAGGTAGTCAATACATTGACTTCAGGTATCTATATTTAGCTCTTAGATAGGATTTGTTGATTTCCCCGTTAAATTGATGTAGTTTTAGATGAGGTGATGTTTTTCAATAAAATGTAGAAAACACTTCTATTTATTTGACAAATGCCCTTTATTAGCCTTTCAAATGAGGATTGACAAGAATTCAGAATAGTATATCCATTAAAAGAAAATTGACATATGTGCATTTGTATTTAACAGCTGATAGTAAAGTTTTTAATCTTAAAAAAGGAACCAGAAACTCCACATCAGTTAAAACAGTAGAGAAAATTGCAGGCTTGTAGGAACTGACTGAAGTCCTCCACTGAGAAGGTCTCCATTTTGGAGCAGGCAGTTGCTTCACCAGCAGCTCTTTCATGTTTCTGCAACTCTGTAAGTTCTTTGTCTCAGCACTTGGAATCTCAGTGGATCAGGCTCATGGTATTACTTGCGCTATCCCTTTCTTCAAACCTTCAGCCCCTTTCTACATATTATGGAAATACCGCTTGCAGGTGAAAACTAGGGACTTCTTGGGGAGTGTTGTATGGAGGATGAAACTACCGTTGTGAAGAATCACACTGCCACATTCAGGACAAATGTTTCCTGTGATTTCTTGAAATTGAGTGAAATGAGTATTCTCTGTCCTGGAAGTGTGGAAAGAAGAGATGATAGGAGTCTGAAGTCTCTTTTTCAAATGTCCATGATTGGCTTAGGCTAACAGATCTGGTGGTGAGAGTCATAGTATAGATAAAGAAAGAAAATGAGGCATATTGTCTTGATCTCCCGACATAAGGTAGAATCACTCTCTCAGTTCACTTGAAGGCAGTTTAAGGTTTATTTTATGCAGTGAAGGGCTCACATACATAAAGGCCTAACAACTTAAAATTGTTTCTAAAAAGAGAAGACGGGAGAGAAAGTCTAGATAGTTTTTCTCATTTGTTTTAGGGTAACCGTTTGGTTGTCCACTGCACCGACAGAACCCCTCACTCACTGGTATCAAGTACGCTGCCTTCTTCAGACGCCTCTCTTTGCTAAAGAGGGGGAAACGCTCTCAGGGAAGGTCTTATTTGTTGCCAATAAGCGGTAAGTGTAAAAGCTTCTCAAGCAGGTTTTTTAGTGTGGCTGTTCTTATTAGACCTACCCAAAAGACACCAGTTAATTTTTGGGTACACTTGTACTAACATTTGTTATGTCTGGTAGTATTACCAATTCATATGGCATCACTGACAGTTACACAGACGGTTGAGGAAAAAATTCTTCACAGAAATGGTTGTCAGGCATTGGAACAGGCTGCTCAGGGAAGTGGTTGAGTCACCATCCCTGCAGGTGTTTAAAAGGTTTTTAGATGAGGTTCTTAGGGACAAGGTTTAGTGCTATAGTTAGGTTAGGTTATGGCTGGACTCAATGATCCTGAGCGTCTCTTTGAACTGAGATGATCCTATGATTCTATGACCTTGTGAGACTGCTTACCAAAATGTCTTCATGTTCCTTCTCTTACACCTTCTCCTTAACCACCTCTCACATCCTGCCCTTGCTCACAGTTCTACTTGCAGCTTTTTGTCAGCTTTCCAGTCTGCTGTCTTTCACGCACAGGTTCTCAGGTCATGTCCGGTGATGTTCCACACCTTGTTCTGGTAGTGTAACCTCTGGCCATGTCTTTGTCAGCAACCTGGTTGTTTGCCTGAAGATCCGTTGTCTCTCAACAAGTCCTGTGCAGAGACAAGGACAAGCAGGGTTGATGCCAAATCCATTACATTTTTAAATTCTGGAATATAATCCTCATGGATGTGCTCCCCTGTTTAAGAATAGTGCTTTTTCCGTGTTGTTTGTCCTTCCACTGAGGCTGATGAAGATGTCTACTTTTGGAATGGCGTATTTCCTCACTAGAGTGCTCTGCTGTTCCTGCTGTCAGTCAAATGTTTGGTAACTCCATTCCTATGCTTTACGTTGAAAACAGTCCTCAAATGACTGGGTAACAGAAGTTGCGGCCTGGTTTGCTTATGTGTATGTGTAGCTTTAACAGAAAGGAAACCCTTGTCACTGCAGGAAGGTGAATTTTTTCTTTTTTTGAGGGGGGCAGGGAGACGGGGGGGAAACACACTGACCAGTCAGGTGATTCCAGTGACACCAAAGCTGTCAGTAATTCTTCCAGGGTTCTTTAACCACATCAGCAACAAATACTTGATTTGGCATTTGTCAAATTTCCAGATCTTCTGCTTAGAAACTCCTCATGGAGAAAATAAATAATATAGATCTTGATATGTCTCTTTTAAACTTAAAATGTATTGATATTTTAATATATTAAAAAGAACACTGTATACCACGAAGTGATCCCACAGCCACTGCTGTAAATACATGAATACATAAGGCATATCTACAATGGAGCATATCTCAGAGACACCTGAGCTAGCGACCCTGCCAGACTGAGAATGTGGAGCACTTGAACCATCTCCTAGCACTGAGCTAACAAGTCCTACCACAAAGCTGATCTGCTTTTTGGATCGACATAGCACCTCTGTTCTTTGCAGGAGGACCTTTGCTTGTTATACTAAGTGGTTATTATTCTGACAGTCGCTACACTGCTATTTTTTTCACACAAGATGTTATAGTTGGTTTAGATCCATTACCTCTTTTTTATATTTCTCTTTCTGATGCAGACAAAGTTATGACATTCAGATTGTGGCTATGGTGGACCAGACAGGATGTAAATCTGGTAACATTCTTGATTTAAAAAATCCAATTTTTAGGTAAGAAATGCTTTTGACTAAAATAACCATTGTAGACTGGTAACAAGTTTCTGACCTCTTACAGTGTACTTTATTTCTATAGGTATAAGGGAGTAGTTATAAGTAGTTATAAGGCAATAGGCTGTTTAGGCTGTGTGACAAAGAGCAAAAGAAAAAAGCTTCATTTAAGATGTCTAATGATTTAGTGCTGTGACAAAACAGTAGACATTTACTTGCTTGAACTAATGTATATTTAAAATCTTTTGCTTTTTCCTGTTATGTGATGTGCATCATTGTGACTCACGGAATCAGCAATATGCCGAGATGCACTCTGCTAAGTACATAAATTGCTCTTACTATTTGACATGAAGGACCTGTCCTTTCTGTGTTAAATGTGAGGGGGGGGGGGGGAAAACCTACCTGCTGCAATCCTTTCCAACCAAGCAGAGACCTTCCTTTGGCATTGCTACAGCACCGTATTTTGGGAAAAGCTGTCAATTACAGATTGGAACAAGCAGGAGGAAGGAGCCAACAGCTTTTCCAAAGGAGAAAAACAGGCTGGCTGTGTTCTGTTCTCATTCTTATGCTGTATTTGGTATAAAAATAGGCTAATACAGCTGGTGAAATTTATTTTTTCCAGAGGTATACATGGAAAATGCTTCCCTTGTTCACTTTGTGTTTCCTGTTTCCTATTTTTTTAACTTACACCTATATGACAATTCCACAGTAATCCTCTAAAACAAAAATGTCCATTGTGCCTGATGAAAATTGACTAATTTTCATTTGTACATCAAATGTGCAGCACATCAATTCTTTTGGCCTTAGAATGGGGACCTTTTGATTTAATTCATAAAATGCTTTTTTAATAAAGACTGTTCATGGAAGACTGCAATAATTGTAAATAAAATAATGCACTGGAAAATATTTATTCTCTCAGATTTGAACTGTGACATGGACAGTGTCTAGCTTGCTTATGTTTTTGGTTTGGCTAATGCCAGTTTCAAATCTAAAAGCTTTTTGTGAAGATGATTATGAGTATGTTTACTGGTCTTCTAAAATCTCTCCACTTACTCTTAGCACAAATTGCATAAATGTGAGTGACTTTTCAAAGCTGATGTAAGACTACTCATTTAGAAGCACAAGCAGCTTTTGTTAAAAGAGCTTTTAACCTACATAAAATGTAGAAATCACTTTTGGAATACTATCACTCATTTGCAAGAAAGCCGGGAGGGAAATGGTCAAGTTGTGTGTTACACAGGGAAGTACTTTAGGTTATATGAAGCAGCATTCTAGTTTGGAAATTGAATGTAAAAATGTCACTGTGTGATTTCATGGTTGCTAGCCAGTTTGCCATATTGAGTTTGATAATTTAGACTGTTGTTCTTTTGTACATTAATCCTGAGAGTGCTTGGTTGTGAAATCCTGCCATAACACGCTAACCTTATTTAATAGGCTTCCCCTGTGATGTTAGGATTTTTTGTTGTTGTTTATTGATCCTATTCCATTCTGCCCCTGCCTTCCCATAACAATTACCAGAACTCTAAAAGAGTTGAAAATCAAAGGCAAAAAATACTTCCCTAATTAAAAATGCTTATTTATAAACACAAGGTAACTTTCAAAGTGTTCATAAGGTTTTAAATAAACTAAATATAATCCAGGTTTTAAACTAGGACATTGAAATTACTGTGCATGGTGGAACGTTATGCCAACACATCCAGCCTAGCTCTCTTCTACGTCACTGCTTCACCGGGTCCCTGATACAAATATTTATCTCTGTACCACAGGGATGGATAGCAGGGAAGGGGCAATTCTGGTGGACATTTATTCTCATTTACATCAACTCCACACTAATTCTATAGCATAAGGTAACAAAAACAAACAAACAAACAAACAGACAAACAGCTACACTGGGAAGCCTTTTATTTCTGTGAAGGCAATGGCCTGAGCTGCTATATGTAAAAGTGAAAGAAAGCCTCGGCCTTTGTAAAATACGCTACAGTGAATTTGGTAGCATTTTACACTTGCTTGCACAGCTGCAAGTCTAAATAAAAAAGACAATTTAAATTTGAAACCACTCGGTATTTAATAAATCCAGTAACAGCAAGGGGACTGATTTCTTAGCTTTATTCCAATGAGACTTATCTGACATACATTGGGTGAGTGCTTACACAGAAGTCATTAAATATCAAAAGCTATCAATTGTTTTTATTCCAGAGTAGAGTAAGTTACATTAGAATGTATTAAATCTGCTTATTTCAGCTAGTGCTGTAAGCTATTGAAGAATTGTATATTTTATTGTAACTATTTTATTCTTTCATCCGTTTTTAGGTATGCCTAGAATATATTGTAGTATGACATCTGAAAACAGAAGTGAGATTCTCACCAAGCTGAGGTGTTAATCTTCTATCTTTCCAGAGAACTGTGTTAAATACTTCAATTTTATCTCAGTGAACTCATTAATTTAGTTAATTTTAGAGACACAAACCTAAAGTTATCTTGCATATACTTTGCAAATGTTCTGAGATTTCCCTACCCCTATAGAAGTGTAAGAGGACACATTTGTAAATAACTCCCAGCCTAGTGTGATGATATGGCATGTGTGACTTTCACTTTTTCTGTAGGTTTCTGTATTGATAGTCCAAGGTATACAAAGAAGTATTTTTGGCTTGGGTACCCAGCAAATGAAGAAGACTAGAAAGTTGTAGCACAGATTTTAATGAGATCTCTCTCCAGACAATGTTACCCATAGAGACCACGAAGTGACTTCTACAGAATAAGTTTATGTCATTCAAAGCATAATAAGCTGGAGTCACATCAGAAATGTATACATCATTTCACTACCAAAAGCATAACTGCAGTGATACCTCCAGCAAGACATAACCAGCCTTCCACAGAGGGGCAAAGGCTGGTTTGAGTGAAAAGCCCCACAAAAACTGATCCTTTTCTCAGGAAGTTACATACCACTTTTGATCAAAAGACCAGCTAAGGACACCTGCTACAAGGAACTGAGAAACAGCTGTAGTTTATGAGGTTCTTCTCCAAGTCAACAGCCATTTGCAGCTATTTAAAGACAGTGGAAGGAGACTGTAGAAAGTAGTCCCTAAAACTGTGAAGCTGGTTGAAGTAACATGAATGTGAAACCATTGAAGTGTCAGAAAATTATTGCCTTGTTATTTCCAGTATCATTTAGTACAGCAGGTGAGAGACTTCTAGTATAAAAATGTAGATTGCACAATAAAATACTGTTTTGTTACTCAAATATATGATATTTATTTTTAAAATGTATTTAATGTGGGTTGCTGCCTCAGAAATTACCATTCTAACCTGTACAAGAAATGTAATGAGATTTCTGATGGCTGGGTATCTATCCTTCTTAAATTTAGCCTGTACAGTGGTTGGTGGTTTTATATGAGACAAAAAACCAAATCCTGGAATGTCTAAATCCAAATACCAGGCAGCTGCAGTTCAGAGTTTTATAAAGTTTGGCAGGCTTTCCTCAGCAATTATGAAAGGCATATAATAAATTTGAATCTGAATTCAGCTTATAGATTTGTAATGTCTCCTATTGACCTGCATGTCTGTCTGGATCTCTCATTTCAGTTTCAAACGTCTTCTAAAAAGTGTCTGTGTATCAAAGACTACTATTTTCTATAGGGACAAATCTTACATTATGAACTTCACGTGGCAACTTCAATTCTTTTTGAGGAAGAAAGTACATAAAGAGGAGGAAAAACAACAGCAGCAGACAGCAGCGTCAGGTTGTGCATCTTGTTTTATTTCCAGAGCAAAAGGTGTATGTATCTAATAACCACACCTTCAATATGTATAGAAAAGATTGTTTCCTTACACACTAACAAGTATAAAGAATATTTCACAGTGATTGCTACTTTGAAGTAATTTGGATGATCCAGGACTGGTGTTTATATTTCTCTGTACTTCTGGAATTCACTTTATTCCAGATTGTATGCTAAAACCAAAGAGAAGATTGAAATCAGACACTGTACCATTTGCAGTTTGAAATAAGGTCCTGTGACTGTCTTCATTTCCTTATCATTTAACATTTTCTTCCTCTTTCTGACTTTGAAACAGTCCCTCAACGACTACAATGTACTGGTTTCACCTTACAGGACTTTCTGGTTATAAACATGAGAATATAGTTGTAAAGTATTTTTGAAAAAACATGTCAATGAAAATATTTTATTGAAAAAAATGCTGGTGTTTTGTTTTGATTTTCTATAAAGGCAACATTACTGAATCCTAGAGAATATAGGAAAACTAAAGCAGAATGGTAGGGATGCTGGAGCAAACAGTGATGATGTAGTTTTATAACATAAGACACTTGAACAAATTTGAACACATCATAAAATACAGCGTTTCCTCATTTATAGTTCAAGAGGCTATGATAATCTGTTTGAAAAGTGATACATTGCCTTGCATCCAGTAGACTCAAAAGCCACAGTAGGAAAGACAATGAATATCATATTAAGGAGCTATAAATTTTCATGCTTTGTTGTATCCATGGTCATTTAGAAGATTAATCGTCAAGAAAGAAATGCTTTTAACAGCTTATTTTTCAACACTTGCAAATGGTTATTTTCTTTTACCATCACCTCAGAGAAAAGCATTTAAAGTTTTGCAAGCAGTGGTGATTAATGATAAATTGCATTTTCACTAGTAAAGACTCCCATTTTGAAGGTCTATCTCTACAAATTCTCCCGTCTGAATGGACGATTAGAATATTCGTTTCTTAGGAACAGTATAGGAATTCTATTTGGTTACTGTTACTATAATGGTTGCTAGAAGTAGTGTTTTACAGCATACCCTGTGGACTAGACCCAGAGAAATCTTTGTGATAACAATTCTTCATACTTACAACAACTATGACATCCAAAAGCAACCTTGATGCATCTGGATCTAAGAGCAGTGAAACACAATGCAATTGGTGTTAATTTATTTAGCTAAGTTTCTACGAGTTGTGCTTTTTTTCTCAAGATGTAAAAAGAAAAAAACAGAGGGGGGAAGAAAAAGGTATTTAGAGGTTGGAAAACAGTCTCCAGGTGGTTTGCATTTTATTCTTCCTTCAGCTTTGACACGTGGTATACAGGGTTTCACTCTTCTTGATTAGATAACACACGTATTGACAATTCTCCACTGATCAAAGTTGAGAGATAAAACTGGGGAAAGATACACTATCAAGATGCAGATGAAGAGTTGATAGAATGGAAGTCAGCAGTTCAACAGGAGATTGCAGGCAGAAAAGTTCGTTTACTGCTGGAAGCACCCATGAGGGTATAAAATACCTGAGACTAACTGTTCAGGTTCAGCTCACCAGGTTTGACCCACACTGATTTTAGCAATATTCAGATGCACTTGTTTCCAGAAGAAAAAGAAACTAATGTAAAGTGAAGAAAACCACAGACAAAGGAGAGGGAAGTACAAAAATGTCTTTCCTGAAGTGGCTGTGTCTCCCTAGGTTGGCCAGCTTTCAGGCATGCCATCTTACAACATTGCTGGGCCTTCAGCCTGATTTTGCTGGAACTTCAGCCTAATTTACAGGAGGCTTTAGATGTCCCTTAGTTAACTGGTCAGTCAGTAGTCAGAAATCCAGTGGATCATAATTAAAATCTGCTGTGAACAAAGCATTGCTCAATAGCACTGGAACTTACAATAATAAATCTTATGTTTATTGGCCTCTGAACAACAACCAGCATTCATGTTTCACTTCAGATCACTGCCTTTCATTTGAGTTTGATGAACAACAGACATTTTTGAGTATCTGTGAAGATACTCAAAGCAATCTTTAGTCTTTTTCACTAACACTTCTTCAGTGGTGGAAGAAGAAGCCAAAACTTTAGTTTCATGGGTGTCTTTCTTTGCTTAAGTGCTACAGCTAACAAGACAGAAATCCTCTAATGTACATTAATCCAGTAACACTCCTGTGAGTAGTAAAAGAGGATGGTACCTCAGAACACTCTTGAGTTCAGGAAATAGCATAGAACTAAAACAATACATTGAAAAAATCACCATCACCCAAAATCCCAACAGTACAAGTTTTCCTTTGCTAATATATGAGATAATTGGTGTGTACTGAGAGCAGGAATATGGATCCAGTTTTGCTAGAATTCAGGTGGAATTTCCAAAGCATTTAAAGTGAATAGTGCCTTCCCAAGATCTGCTATAAACACAGGCCTTGGTCTGGCAAACCTGTAGATCAAAGAGCACTTATAGTCTTTATATGAAAAACAACACAAGAGAAAATGGCCCACCTTCACTGACTGTTTCGCAGGAAACAACAGCGAGCATATCAAGATGCTCAGGAAGCCTGCCCTGTGTTTTGCTGAACATGTGGCCAGATTATTTTCACTCTGTCACTTCTGCCAGGTATCAGTGAGGGTATCAAATACTTTGGAAAATGACTGGAACTTCAGTCCTCTGTCACTGACTGAACTCACCATATCTCTCCTCAAGCTGGAAGCCAGTGCAAGGAATGTGCTGCATCAGGGACTGGCCCTAAGTGTGAGTCTGCTAGCACTGCTTTCTGGTACTACTGTAACAAATTCATTACACAGAGAAATCAGAATGGATGAGGATGCACCGTGTGAAAGACAAAAAGGCTGTACGCACTTCATGATGATCTTATCTAGCCTATGACTACTCAGTGACACATGCTCTTGGAATTCTTACTGCTCATTTTTGCTGCTCAAACAGCATGATCCTTGTTTTGTTTTGTTTTGTTTTGTTTTTAAAAAGTTGTCAGAACCACATTTTCAAAGGTATGAGAAAAAAAAATGCTTGGGATACCAAGTTGGATACCTCATGCTGAGGGAGTGACACACAATTATGTGAGCACAACACAATTTTAGAAGAATCTGAAGGTAGATCTGGATCTTGATATGAGGCTTTCACTAGAGAGACAGACTGATAATACTGAATTTCAACATCACATACCTTGTTCACAAATTGAATTTTTGTATTTTGGTTTCTTTAGTATCTCCATGGAATAAAATCAGCATCCAAGAGAGACATAAAACAAATATAAAAATAGACATTAAAATTTCTGTGCTGACACATAACTCTGAACACACTTGGGAATATACTGGAGACATGATTAGGTCAAGAACTATGTCTACAATTACAGCCTGTTTTAAGGTACCGGAAGATCTTTAAGAAACCCTTAATTATTTTTCGTCAAGGATAGATGCTTGGATCTGTAAGCTGCTAGACTTTAAATGTCTGGCTGACATTCAAAAATTTCATTGGTTTACTCTCTGTGAGATGTTTGCATTATATCAAACAGGCTGAGTATGGCAATATATTTTTTAATGTCTTAACTGGATGTGGTCCTGATTCTTAAAAAGAAAACACACAAAAAATTGGAAAATGTAATTAGTGTGGACAATAGACTTATCTCAAGTATTTACAGAGGCTATTCCCAACACTTGGGCTGCGAAAGTGTACAAGCTTGGGATATTATGGCCTTTAAGCCAAGCTTCAAAATACACACTCTTCCTCCCCCCTTTTAAAACACATGCTTTACATGTAATACTGACAGGCAGAATCTCAACATTTCAAGGAGTGAGAAAACTAAGCACCATAATCCTGTTCCCTCTATCACCTATGCCTGCTCTATTTTGTTAGTTACTGCCAAGTGCCTCCCAGGAGACAAATACAAGAAAAACAGTATTAACACCAGCTGTACTGAAGAAAAAGCTTTACTCCACCAAATAATTTCCCTCTACATCACTTCTGTACTCAAATATATTACAGGAGGTATTACAGAAGTATTTGCTATGCTCTGACTTTGTGTCATTGCTGGTGTAATCACACAAACCTAATAGTTACATTTATGGTTATGGGTCCCTTTTCTATTTGGAAGCGATGACTTTATTGAAACACATGGATGTGAAAAAAACGCTTCTGCTGTGAACCGTTCCATCTGGCGTTCTCCTGCATCAGTGCGGCTTAATCTATACCGTGGTACGCTGCCTTATTTTTAAGTCGGGATTTCACTTGTGCAGGGTGCTGTGCGGGCTGGGCTCCGGACGGTGTGTGGGAGGGGAGGCAGAAGGCAGGAACACAAGGAAGGCACAGCAGATCGTCACAAAGTGATGCCATGACAGAATGAAATAACAGTAGGAAAAGGCCCCATGAGTGCATACTTTTAAATGGCTGCGTACAACTGAACAGTGCTGAGTAATGTGGCAGTGTAATTGTTGAACCAAGATTGCACGTAGTTTCTTTCCCTGGATTCTGCTAACAGTTACTATGGAAATGTAAATTAAAGAATTGCCAATGTGTCGAACTATAAATACACCTGTCTGCCGTGCCCAATTTTTAAAGCAAAAGAATTTTGCATTAGATGTAAATGCAAGAAAGGTTTTCCTGAAACAAAACACAAGAGATCTCCTGTCATCTTTACAGACTTGCTCCCCAGAGAGCACTCCCGGATCTGAGCGAGAAGTTATGCTGATTTCGGGAGACAGTAGTAGATGAGTGTGAAAAATGCAGTTGTGATTCGTGCTAAAATGTTTAATGTTTACAGGTATAACCAAATGAGGCACGGACTCTGAACTTGGAAAAGGGAAAGGTGGTTAAGTTCTATGTAAAAAGTTATGAAACTTGTTTAGGAAGTTATATTGATAGAGGGAACTAACATTTTAAGGGTTAAGCAACTATATAATACGGGCCTACTAACAAGCTAACATTTTAAACCACGTAATTAATATCTAGTTTAGAGCTGAATGTAACTAATTGTGCTAAAAAAAAACAGGACTTCATTAAATGCCGAGATAAGAAGTTTTACAGCACCAGCTGCAACCTTGAGGAGACAAGATAGCCAAGATTTACAGCAAAAAGGAGGCGCCAGTCTGGTTTCAGTCGGTTTGGTAGCTTGGGTTCCAGCCAGTTCCTCCTAATGAGCCAAAGGTAAAAAGTCCACTGTGACGAAGCTGAAGGACCCTTCATGCAAAGACCCCTAAAGACCCTTCCTCAAATTCACCAAGTGACATTGCACAGGCGCAACAGGGGAGGGTCAAGGCGGGGAATATGTAAATGGTTATCTGAGACTCATTTTAATAAAAAGCGGGAAAGGTCATGAATATGTATAGGCGTTTCTGGGTTTATTATGAATATGTAATACCATACTGTATTTAAGCACACTTCTTATTGTTAAAAGTGTGCGTGTTGGGCGGAGTGAATCCCTCGCGCACCCAGCGCTGTTTTGCTTATGTCTAATGAACACGTGTTTAAGGAATACAAGGAATTGGATTAAATGTTGTTTATCCATAGAAAAAACGTAAGCTATTTATTTCATGAGGGTTTCATAATTGTTTTGGAGGGAAAGAGAAAGAAAACTTTGACTGAAGAAGGCTCTTTATGTTGACAACACAGAACTCCAGAGACAGCTACAGCGCAGTCACTGCAAACCCACTTGTTTTACAAGCAAAATATGTTACAGATTCTAATTATAAAACCAAAAATATGTGCTTTAATTTGACATACAGACAGAATTTCTCTATTTTCCTAAGTCTTGAAACTGCCAGGGATTATTTCTGAAATACTAGTTATTCAGCACACACAACTGCTACTGTCAAAAATATATGTCAAAAATAGATGTCAAAAGTAGATGTCAAAAATAGGTGTCAAAAATAGATGTCAAAAATATAAAGTGTGTTTGATATCGTGTTCTGGCTCAAGATATGTATCTGTCCAACACTGCACTGTGATGTACATGTAAAGTGGTCTCAGGGAAAACATTTGAGATTAAACCAAAACAAGCACCGCTTGCTGTCTAACTCCCTCATTTTCTTAAATGGAGAAACGGACGCCGCGGGGAGG
This sequence comes from Streptopelia decaocto, assembly GCF_964273445.1. Classification (NCBI taxonomy): domain Eukaryota; kingdom Metazoa; phylum Chordata; class Aves; order Columbiformes; family Columbidae; genus Streptopelia; species Streptopelia decaocto. Next base: position 70,160,885 of record NC_138657.1, on the reverse strand, counting down.
CGCTTTACGGCACGCCGCTTCGGCACTGTCGCGCGGCAGCGGCCAGGCGGGCCAATGGGGAGCCGCGCCCGCCGGAGGAAGCCGCAAAGCGCGGGCGGGGCGGCACGTGTGGAGCGAGCGGTGGGTCCGGCGGTGGGTCCGGGGCCCGCGCTGCGGGGCGAGGGGGCCTCAGGGGATTCCCGCGGCCTCATGGCCCCGCTCCCGTGTGCGGGCCGGCGGCGCGCTGCGTCCTCCCGGGCGCTGGCATTGCGCTCGGTCCGGGGATCCCTGGGGAGCGGGGTCACGGCCGCCCAGGCCCGCGGAAGCGCGGTCTTGCCTGGCCGAAACCCCGCGCCCACCGGGCTGCGGGCGGCCCGTTCCCGGCCCGCAGCCCCCAGCAGCGGCCACTGAGAAGGGCTTAGCCTGCTGAGTGTGTTAAGGGGTGTTGAAGGAAGCGCAGGCCTGTGTTCCACACGTCGCTAGCCGGGGAGACACGGCGTCCAGGTAATGCTGACTTTTGCTCCGTTTGCAGTGTTGCCACTATGGAAACCAAGGGGAAAAAGAAGTTCGTGGGGAAGAGTGGAAAAACACCTCGCGGAAACGTGCCACACGGGAAAAGGAAATTTAAAAAGGATAAAGGTAAGACGGCAAAGGCTCCCAAACGGGAGTCCTGGACAAGTGATTGTTGTTTTGCACAGGCATGCTTGGATTTCGGTTTTTATCTTGGTAAACTTATGTTATTAAAGGATTGGCTTGGTAGATGAGTGAAGAGATGTGGATATTGTGTACCTGGACTTCAGTAAGGCTTTTGACAGTGTCTCCCATAAGATCCTCACAGAGGTGCCGATGTATTTTGGTCTGGATGAGTGGACAGTGAGGTATGTTGAAAACCGGCTGAATGGCTGCGCCCAAAGAGTGGTAGTCAGTGCAACAAAGTCTTGTTGGAGGCCAGTAACTAGCAGCATACTCCAGGAGTCCAGTCCTGTTCAGTGTCTTCACTGATGATCTAGATGAAGAGGCAGAATATGCCATCAGTAGGTTTGCTGATGACAGAACTGGGAGGAGTGGCTGATGCACCAGGGGTCATGCTGCCCTCCAAAGGGACCTCTCTGGGCTGGAGAAACAGTCTGACAGAAGCCTCATGAAGTTCAACAAGGAGTGAAGGGCAAAGTACTGCAGCTGGGGGGACACAATCCCATGTGCCAGTACATGCTGGGGAAAAGCAGCTTTGCAGAAAAGGCTCTGGGGCTCCTGGTGATCACAAAGTTCAGCATGAGCCAGCAGTGTGCCCTTGGGACAAAGGCAGCTAATTGAATCCTGGGCTGCATTATGAGGAGTGCTGACAGCAAGTTGAGGGAGGTGTTCCTTCCCTTCTTCTCAGAACTGGTAGAGGCCACACCTGGAGTGCGGTGTCTGGTTCTGGGCTCCTCAGTACAAAAGAGACATGGGCATACTGGAGAGACACCAGTGAAGGGCCACAAATATGATGAGGGACTGGAGCACCTCTCCTGTGAGGAAAGGCTGAAAGAGCTGGGACAATTCAACCTGGCAAAGAAAAGGCTGGGTGGGATCTTGTCAATGTATAGAAATATGTGGAGGGAGAGTGCAAAGGCAAAACCAGGTTCTTCTCAGTGGTGCCCAGTGACAGGACCAGGGGCAATGGGCACAAACTAAAACACAGGAGGTTCCCTCTGAACATCAGGAAACACTTTTTTACTGTGAGTGTGATTGAGCACTGGTACAGGTGACCCAGAGAGATTTTGGAGTCTCCCACCTAGGATACAGTCAAAAGCGACTTGAACATGGTCCTCGGTAACCAGTTTTGGGTGACCATCCTGGAGCAGAATGGTTGGACCAGGAGACCTGCAGAGGTCCCTTCCAGCCTCAGTCATTCCATGATTCTATCTTGCATGCAAAGCTATGCTGATGGTATGATGAGATAACCTGGAAAAAGTAAAGTTGAAATGCTTTAAGGAGATTGTATTACAAGCCCTTCAGCTCTATTTGTTTGACCTAAAATACTCCTTAAGTTAAAAGTCTGAAGTTGATAACTTTTTGATTCTAGACTTTGCTTTCACACATTAAGAAAAAGTTTATTTGAGATGTGAAGCTATGGTGTTATGAAGCGCTGTAGGTTAGGATTGAGAAGATACCTTTCAGTGTTTGATCTCTTCTGCTTAGAACAGATAATGTCAAAACAGCTCTGAAGAGAAGAGATGATTTAGGGTTTGATGACTTCCATGTCAAGGGTGGTGAAATTCTTAATTTAGAATAATCCTTTCTGTGCTTGGGCCGTTATACTGCTGTCTGCAAAATAATGCCTCAGCAAAAGTTCTCTAGGGAAAACTGACATCCAGGGACCGCAATGAAAACCACGTCATTAAGTAGCATGTAAGAATTATTGTTACATATATAACTGTTATTACAAATTATTTCAATTCTTGACTCAGTAATAATTTGTTACTTTGAAGCAACATTAGGTCCAGGATAACATTTTAATTTCTGTTTTGTTGGTTAATAGATTCGGGTCCACCAAAGAAACTTCTTAACAAAGGAGATGAGGAGGGAAAGCCTAAAACCATTTCCAAGAAATTCGTGAAAGGACAATTAAGACCTGGAAGAGGTAGTATCAAACAATTCAAGAATAAACAGCAATCAGAAAGGTTTGCAAAGAAGAGGAAGCTCCAGGATGGCGAAGAGGGAGGTGAGCAGATTTTTAAGCCTGGTTATCAATGGAAAAATAGGTTTTGGGAAATACATTGTTCATCTAAGTCTTCCTCTTTTCCCTTGCCATGTTATCATCCTTCAAAATTGAATGACTCCAAGTTTACTTCATGTGTAATCTTTGCTGTGGAAAAATTTACTTCACGTGACTAAGCTTGAGCTTGCAGTCATGAAAATCATCACTTACACATTTTCTTGGAAGTAAAAAGTAAAGGTGCAGTAATAAATCTAAATAATTGGTGTGCCATCGTAAAGCTATGATTATTTTGATGACAGTATGAAGTGGGTAGCTTGAAACTTGCTGTTTTCACACAAATTTGGAAAATGCAGAGTTTTTCATAGACTGTTTTAGAAATAATCTTCTATTCTAAACGTACTGGCTATAAAATTTGGAACATAAAAATTCATGAAACAAAGTTGATTTTCATATTTTTTTTCTGTGGTCCAGACTAGTTAGCGCTTCTTTTTTTTAAAAAAAAAAAGGCGGGGGGACGGACGATATAATTGATGTTATCACAGCATTTTACATTTTACAGCTTATTTTTGTGTTTATACGGAAAGGCTAAATAGGTGTCTGGTTTCATCAATGTTTACATGGGTTTATTTTGTAACTTTGTTTCTGGTACATGAGAACTTCATGTTGTTCCTTCCTCTGCTGTGAAGCAAAGCTCTACTGGCACAGTTAAACAGCACGGTAAAATGAGAAAGGGAGTCTTATCTGAGGGATTCTGAGGTTCTGCAGAAAAGCGTTAGTTATTTGAAAAACAGTAGGAGGTGTTGAGTATTTTGCTTTTGTTGTTGCATGTTTGCAGTAGGGCTTCACAGGGAATAAAAACTAGATGTCTGGAAATTTAATAGCAAGAAAATGTTCATATTAAGCTGCTTTAAAAAACAAACAAAAACAAACCCAAACAACAAAACAAAAAAACCCACAAAACAAAACACCAAAAAAGCGCAACAAAACAAAACCAAACAAAACGAAACCCCAACAAACACCAACCCTAAACAACACAATGACAAACCTTAAAAGTTGTCTGTAAGAATAACAGAAAGCTGGTGTGTATTGCACAGGGGCACTGCTCTGAAAGCAAAGTGTTACTGGTTTGGGGTTTTGCTTGTCACTATTACTTTAGGAGAGTGATAGAAAAAATTGTTAATAAACTTTGTAAAAAGAGAGCTTTGGTTTTGGATGGGTAAGACAGTTAAGTGCGTGCTGCTAAATACCAACAAGTCGTTTGTTAAGGTCTAAAAATTGAAAGCTGGATCTTAATTGTTCCATGTAGAAGTAATGGTTAACATGACTTGCTTTTGCGAAACTGTGTAATATAAGATGATGGTTTTTGTTAAGGTATGAATAAAACTGAGATAAAATACTTGAAGTTTTTTCATAAGTCATTTGTGGCACTTTCTATAAAGTTACTTTAAATGAGTTTGTTGTGTGGCAATGCATAGCTGTGGTGTCGTAAAATCCCATGCTTAAGGGATTTCACTAAATAAAAAGATAAAGCATGTAAAAAGACTTCTTTTTCTTTACCTTCCTCTGAGATTTGAGATATGTACTTTTTTAGTTAGGGTTCTTTTGAAAGAGGGAGAAGGTATGCATGGGTACAGGATGAACTAATAAAGGAGAATTACCTGGGCAGCCATAGGCTGCTAGGTTCATCTTGAGGCAATTTCCAAGCTATTGAAAGGTTTGTGATGCATCCTTTGACAGAGCTTTGAGGAAAAATCATTGCTTGCCTTGTTCTTCCAGTATTCTTCAAGTAGAAATTGCTAGCTTAGCATGTATATTAAATATTTACACTTTCATACTAGCTAGCTGGGTAACTTCAGGCAAAGCTCCTGGATTGTTAACGGTTCAGGTTACAGAGCTGCCATGGTTTATACTATTAAAGGATTCCAGTGCTTCTCTTCTGTTGACTACAGAAAATGTATTTATTTTTGTCTACAGGGTCAGAGTCTAAGAAGCCGAAGTGGAATGAATTCAAAAAGAAAAGGAAGGAGTTAAAGCAAACCAGGCAACTTAATGATAAAAGTAATTTTGACATAATTGTAAAATCAAAGCAAATATGGGAAAGTGTGAGAAGGTAATAGTAATATTTTTTTTCTTTCATTCAGTGGACTTCTAGTCAGAAGTTGCAAGACACTCTCTTTCTCCTCATGTAGTTTTATGAAACTGTATTCCCACTGTGGGTGGGAAACTGTGGGTGAATGATAACATTACAGGCAATCAATGCTTAAAGCAGAGTGTGGTGATGTGCTAGAAGTGTCTGGATTGAGCTCACTTGTATTTTAGGCTAAAATTGTAAGTAAATGCTTATGGAGTTGTATTATTTTTGAATCCTGAAGCACAGAGCACATACTGATGCAGCCTGATCGTGCAGAGGGATCACTGCATGAGTTTTTTGTGGAGGTTTATATATTCTCTCTGGGCAGGTGTAATTCTAGAACTGGAGCCCCACATCAGGAGGAGGAGTTGATTTTACTTACTCTGAGTGTCTGTGCTTTGCAGTACTGGCTGATCTTTTGATCTGTAAGCAACTCTGGCTGCAGTTTTAAGTTTGTTATTTTTAATAGTCCTGTTACTCAAAAAATAGCGATTCTAAAGTGTGGAAATCTGGTTTGGTTTCTAGGAACCAAAGCTGCTTAATTGCATCTCTGTACAGGTTTAATGAATTACAATGTAAATTTAGATTAGCAGGAGCTAACTTTGTTTTGTACTATCTTCTTAATTTATAGATATAAGTGAATCATACTGCAAAACATGTGCTTCCTCACTTAAGATTGGTTTACTTTTTTTTTGCTTGTAGGAAGAAGTGTGATAAGGAGAAGCGAGAAAAGCTGATGAATGAACTACAGAAACTTATCCAAGGAAAAATTAAAAGTGTAAGAAAAACTAATGCCATAGTGCAAAAATTCACAAAAGCTCTAAAGAATGGTGAAATATAAATTAACTTATAATATAGTACTCACCTGTTTTTCCAAAACCTATAGGGAATTTTTTTAAACTGTCTAAAAAAGAATGAGGACAAGGTTGAAAAGCGACATTGTACACCTGGATTTCATGGCAGTAGTCCTGGATGCTTTGTCTGTTATAAGACTGTTTTGCCAGGCAGCTTTAGTTCAGTGAAATTCTTTGTTAACTGAAGTTCGAAACTTTGCAGCTTTATTTTAGAGAAATTAATGCCCTGATACTTAACTATACTAAAGAGTCTTTCCACTTGATTATTGAAATATATAAATTTGCAGTGGAATACATGTTGGATTTTAAGGTGATTCTTGCTATTCCATGCTGATATGGAGCTGCATCATCAGACTCCCTCTGAAATGACAAACACATGAGAGAAAACATGATACTATTTCATGGTTCTCGTTCAGTATTAAAACCTTGATGCATATCTGTAATTGTCAGCATCTGCAAGTATTGTCCATGTTTTGTTTGACAGAGTGCTTATAAAGCAGTAAAAACCCCTAAACCTTAATTTGTTATAAGCTGATAACTTTTATAACTGGCATTACGTGCTACTTGTGGCATAGAACTATATCAGAGAAAAAGTGCATTAAAATAAATTTAGTGCATAATGCTGTTTGAACAGTCTAGGATAATGAAATATCTCTGTCCTGTAGCTGGCATTTGCACATGATTCAACTCGAGTGATCCAATGCTTTATTCAGTATGGTAATGAGGAGCAAAGGCAGAAGATATTTGATGAGTTGAAAGGTATGTTATTTCCATTTACATTTTACCTATATGCTTCTGCATTGTTGTTAGGGTACATTAAAACAAGCCATATTATTTTCTCTTTATTTTTAATTTTTTGAATATTTTTAATTTTCTGCTGAAATGATGCATTGTTCCTAATGAGATTTTAAAATTTACTTAAATAATGGCAGCTGTTTTGTAGAGTTAATGTAGTGAAAAATTAAACCGGCTGAATGTTTTTCCCTTTTTCTAGATAGCCTAGTTGAATTAAGCAAGTCAAAATATTCCAGAAATATTGTGAAGAAATTCCTTATGTATGGGTGAGTATGAGGTGAACTTGCTTAGCTGTGTTGCATTGTTTCATTTCCAGTGTAAATGCTGCTTTTAATCTATAGTGCATGGATCATGAATGAATATGCCTCTGGAAACATTTGTATAATGTTGATGAGACAGGAGAGTGTCTGGTATTCCTAAAAGCAGTTTTTCCTTTGCAGAAAGTAAAGCTAAAGCTGTACATATTGAGGAGAATGGGCATGTTGATCTTTGCTTATACAATAAACTGGTTCTTAAAAATTTTCTCTGCTTAGTGTTTTAGGAAGGCATCCTTTATTCTGTAGAATTTATCCACTGGTTTCTTTTATTTCCCTCAAAATGCCTTGTGATTCTAGATTCCTGGCTTCCTCACCATGTTTTCATAAATGCCATAAGGCTGATCCAGATGCATATGTTTCCTGGTTTCTGTGCTAAAACTTATCACCTAAGTGTGATTCCAAAAATCATACTATTGATAGGTCAGCTTATCCCTAAAGTTTTAATTCTTGCTATCTATCCTTCCCTGTGAAACAGGACAAAACCACAAATTGCAGAAATAATAAAAAGTTTTAAAGGCCATGTGAAAAAGATGCTCCGTCATGCTGAAGCGTCTGCTGTAGTGGAATATGCATATAATGACAAAGCCATTCTGGAGCAGAGGAATATGCTGACCGAAGAACTATATGGGAACACTTTCCAGGTGTACAAGGTGATGTTTCGATACTTCCTGGTGTAAGGTGTTTTAGCATTTAGGATGCTAAGGTGTTTTAGGTTTAGTAATACCTATCTCACCTACTATTTCTTTTGATTACATGTCTTTCTGTCAGCTGTCCAAATGTAGTCAAGTTTAGCATGTTTAAATGTTACAATTGCTTGGACATTTCTATTATAGATTAAGTTACTTGGTTTTGTTTTGTTTTCAGTTAGAACTCTAAAATATATTTTGTTCATGTATGAGTATGCTCTGCTCATCAAAAGCAGTCTGATATCATATAGTGGCAGTTATCATAGTGTCTAGCCTGAGGTTGTCATCCTGGCTGAGATAAGGTTTAGGCTTAATTCCCAATGCTATAGAAAGCTTTTGTTTCAGAACTGCCTAATGTCTCGTGGGAGCTGAGTGTGGGCAGAATGTGCCTGTATCTATATAGAGAATGCCATTTAGGCTTTGTTTTTTTGTTTGTTTTCTATTCCCATGGAGACTATAAGACTTGAGTCCAAACTCTTTTGAAACCATTTAGTTGTAGATCCTCTCCAGGCAGTAGGAACCTTTTTAAAAAGTACAACCTCCCTTCTTTTGACTTCTGTTTTACTTTCTTTCTTGCTGACTTGGAAGGTTGGATTCCAATAGAGGCACAATTAGTTTTGTTTGCTATAAAGTACAAAACACAAAACTGTGTTTTACACAGTTATTGACTACACTAGCGTGGCTTGTGCACCCTGGTATACAACATAGCACACTTTTACCCAAGATTTCTGTTATAGTTGTATAAGAAATCAACAGCTTATTTCTGAACTGTATTGCTGTTTTTTCTTTATAGGCTATTTTTAGTAAAGCATTTTGTAGCACTGTAATAGAAAGACATGTTTGCTGTGTTTGTGGGCTGTAATTTGTGCTGGAAGTAAAATAGCCTGTGAAATCAAGCACAGTGTTAGCTTCCATCATTCTGGCGTTCTTGGTGTGAGTGCTTCAAATAGTCTTACACTGAGGTGCAAACCTGAGATTCAACAGCATATGGGTTTATAAGAAATTACAATGTAATCCTTAACAAGACATGGAATTTCTTAGAGGTTTGAAATGTGTGTTTTACTTTTCTCCCTCCTGCTTCCAACTCTTCATTCCCCATTTGACCCCCAAACAGACTGTTCTAACAACAGGTTATTTTACAAGACTTACCAGTGTAATTGTTTAGATGAAATACCAGGAAGTACTTATGTATTTAAGGTATATGTTATATATTCCTCCTTTCTGCTTTATTTGAGCTTGAATTTCCTGGGCCTTGATTAACTTCTCAGTTCATTGACTTGTTGCACTATTGCCCCCTGACATGTGCATACTATCATGCAGGATTTTTGCTGTCTCAGGAATCCCTTAGCACAATGCCAATTTTGTGTATTTTACCTTGTATTTGACCGTCTTGTGAAGAGCTGACCATAACTGGCAACAAACAGTTCAAACAACAGAAGTATCTTTTGTTTGCTAATTATGTGTCGCGGTTGAGACGGACAAACGACGTGGACCAAGTTCTTTCAAGATGAAAGTAATAGGTGCCATTTATTGTTACAAGTGCATTTTTATACAATTCTACCAGTTCATGTGTCTTTTCACTATTGGTTACAAGTTACAGCACTAACATCTCATTGGTTAATTTTGCTATCATCCATGTTATTCTTCTATCCCCTTCTCTCTCACGGGTATATCTCTCCTTTCTCACGGGTACAACTCCATACCTCCGGATACTCCTTTACTCCCATCTTTCTCAAGGGTAAATCTTAATATCTCAAGGCTGATCTCTACTCCCATATTTTCTGTCAAGGATTCCACAGACCCGCTGCAGTTTCCCACAATTATGAATATAACTTAAGTACACAGCTTCTGACATACTCAAAGTAGATAAGCTTTTTACTTTTAAAATTTTAAAACCAGTTTTGCAGAAAATTCATTTTGTTTGTGATGTTGTTTACGAATTTTAATTGAAAAGGGGCTAAATATTGTAATTTTAACTCTGATACTTACTGGGAACAATTAAACCTCTGTGTGTTTATTTCAGACACCAATTGTCTCAACACTGGATAAAGTGTTAGAAGCTCAGCCTGAAAAGAGAGAGGCCATCTTGGATGAAATGAAACAGATTCTTACACCAATGGCACAAAAGTAAGAACAAAAATGTATTTAAAGTGTAATGATCTAGCATTCATTGGTTTGTTTCTGACATATGAACAGTAATATTGATACTCTTTTCTGCTGTAACATTGCTGGGTTATATAGTAAGTACCTATGGTTTTGTCCAAAGTGTCATAATGAGTGTCTTATCTTAATTTTGAATGCCCTTTTTATAAACTGAATTGTCCATTGCCCCAGTGGGACAGTCAGTTGAAATCTCACAGTGTGATTTTCTTCCATAATGCATTATTTGATAAGCTTCTCCAGTGTTTTTTGCAAAAATGTATTTTGATAGGTTTTAGAATTCCTGAGTTTTCATAGAATCTTCCACATATTGTAAATGCTAAACATTGTTCCAGAATGACTGTATTTTCTGCACAGCACACTGCCTAACTTCATAAAATACAAATGGAGTATGGATAGCTTATGTTAAAACCATTACTTGTGTGGGACTTTTTGCATTATTTTCCTCTTCCCAAATACAGAGAGGCTGTGATAAAGCACTCGCTGGTACATAAAGTATTTTTGGACTTCTTCACTTATGCTCTTCCAAAACAAAGATCTGTAAGTATGTTTTCTTTGTTTTTTGTCTTCTTTTGCCTTTCAGTGGAGTGCTTTAATCCTGTGGTGAAAGTGTAACTAGTCAAAAATATGCATCTTACATGTATAGATTTTTACACATCTGGTGATTCCAGATAGGTGACTGGGGAGTAGTGTGGTATGTAGGTTTACAGTCACAGTGAACTTTCACACTAAAGCCATAGTGTTTGTTGATATTTGAATTAAAAAAAATATAATGGAATTACTTCCATGTCTCCTTTCTCCATGCTAAATGGCCCTTCTCAATAGCTGGAGAATAATTAAAGCCAGGGCTATTGCTTCCAGTAGTTTAGGTTTCCAGCACATAGTTTCTTAACCATTTCTAACCATTGCCCAAAAACTTCTTGACTAAAATACAATGAGATTGGGCCCTTCTGTCAGCAGCCAAAACTTTGTCTTCTGCCTCCTCCTGAACCAAGCATATAGCTTGTATCACTGTCTATATTAAATTCCACTTTTAAGCTTACCCCAGCCATTCTTGCAAAAACTAGGCCTAAATCTGTCTGTGTGATGTGACATTGTATAAGCTAGTATCCTGTTGGACTTCAGCTCTTTTAGGCTGTGTCCATCAGCCTTGCCCTGGTTCTGCAGTTCAGCACCATCTCACTCCAGGCCAGGTGGAGCTTTCAGACCTGCTCTCCCTTACCTACTTCTGCCGGACTGGACTCCTGAACTCTTGTTACTGTTAACAAACGCAGAGTGAAGGGTAGTGAGGTGGATTATTCATGGCCTGTTTTGAGTCCAGATCTTAGCTAATTATTTCTGTGCATGGTTTCGTGTAATGCTTTGTCAGAGGATGTTTCTGTATTCACAGTCTTTAGTGAATCAGGGGAGTAAGGGTATATCTCTTCCTCTTTGCTTGGCTTTTGTGCAGATGTGGTAGCATATGAATGTTCTCTTTGGGGGCTGGAAACCCCTTTTGTAGATCTGTTCCTACCTGTGGATATATCTAGTGATGCCAATTGTATTGTGACTGAGCAGTTTCTAAATAAATGGTAAAATGCTTGGAACCTTTGACTAGGGAGTGAGGAGAAGGTAGGGTTAGAAAGGGGTTAGGTGGGAGCTTCATGTCAAAGAAATCTATCAAAGAGTAACAGAAGTGGTATCTATTATGATAACCCAGGAGGTGGCTGTTTGGTTTGGTCTTTCTTTTTTGGCTGGTGGTGGTATTTGTCAGATGACTTCAGAACCTTGTTCCTTTGATATGAAGATTGTTTTTTGGCTGAATCTTGCCGTACCTGATTTATATCATAACCTGGCACTTAAATGACCTTTTAGTTCTTTTTGTTTTCTGGCAAACACCGTGTATGTATAAACAAATTGCATCACTTTCAATATTTTTCTTCCTAAACGATGGTTGTCTTTGTCTCTTCTTCTGATTTCTGTCTCGGTTCTGAGCACCCTTTCTTGAATTTTCTGTAATGGGACAAGTGACAAGCTTCAATACTGTTCTCATCTCACAGGATGAGCATGATGGATGTTGTAGTTTTGAAGGGAGAAAGCTTTTATTATTTACAGATTTTTGGGTCCGTAGATGCAGTGGTGCTCTCCATAGTATTGTGAGCAGACAGAATGTCCTCGTGCATGTCCTTGCCCACCTGCTTTGAGATTTCTCAAGCCTTTTCTTTCACTTTTTTGCTTTATCACCTTTTCTTCTCCAGGAAATGATAGAAGCTATCAGAGAGGCTGTCATCTACCTGGCACACACTCATGATGGAGCCCGAGTAGCGATGCACTGCTTGTGGCATGGTACTCCCAAGGTATCATTTGGTTTCTGTCTACCCAGTCCTCTTTAACAATAGTCTAGTCTGAGGCTGTGAGTCTGATTGCTCACATGTCCCTCTGCCAGGGCACATTTTGATGCAATTAAGTATTTGAGAGCAAGGTTAAAAAGTGGCCCCACTGTACCTAGTAGCAGATATAAGCAGTAGTTTTTCATTAATCAAGTGCTTTCATTAGAACTTTGATAGTGGAAGCATCTCCTTTTATTTTTAGCAGAGTTCTTGGAGATGACACATAAAGCTTTTCCATTGTAGAATTATTGGCCATTCATTCATCCCATAGATTTCTTAACGCAGGTGGAAGTGACAGTAGGGACAGGACAGTAAAGAAATTCTAACGTGGAACAATGTTTGGCTGTGGCATGAAAAGACTTCAAAAATGTTGTAGGAACCGTGCTTTAGTTTTTTCTGCTAATACAGTATTGTGAAATACTTGAGGTGTAACATATGCCATCATCTTTTGGAAATACTGTAATGCCTCCCCTCTTTTTCTCTAATTAAAAAAAAAAAAAAAATTATTAAAATAGTCTGCTCGTTAAAGAGTGAGAAAAAAATACAAAGTTGCTAGGATCTAGGGGTAGTAATGAGTCTAAAGAAGACTGAGCAGTGATTGCAAGAGCCAAGAGTATAAGCACTGAGGAAACTGCCAAAAAAATACTGCTAGTGAAGAGGTTTTGCAACAGGCTAGAATACTTGCTACTTTAAAGTTTCAGGTTCTCTTGAAGAAGTTTCTCTCTCAATGAAGAGCTGAAGTGCATTCTTCTGTAGTTAGTGAACAAGATATAGGTGAACATACATGGTTGATTGGTTGGTTTGTTGTTGTTTCTTCAAGTTGCCCTTTTTGGCATCTCCCGTTGCTGGGCCGGACTTATCAACATGTCACAGAACCTCCCTAGGATTGAGTCTTTCACAGTTCAGGTCTAGCACTTCGCAATATTTTTAGGTGTTGACTAATAGTACAAATGTAAGATTTTGGCAAATAGCCTTTGCTTTAGTAAGCAGATTGACAGTTATCTTTTTGAAGGTGTAAGTAACAGTTTAGTTATTCAGTATATTGGCCCTATAGGCTCATTTGAGTTTTATGTTTTCTTTTGGATAGGACAGAAAAGTAATTGTGAAGACTATGAAGACATATATTGAAAAAATAGCAACGGTGAGTGTTCATTAACTACTTATTTCATAGCCTCTGAAAACACAAGTGATTTGATAGAGGCTAATTTAAATGTGCTTTGATACTGAGAATATCTATGAGATCTTAATAAAACGGGGTTTAAAATAGTGAAGGTGTACGAGATAATATGAAATATACTGAACTTTATGGAATATTTGGACACATAGTGGGAAGCTTCATTGTGGGCACTACATGTAGTCTTAGCCTTTAAAGCAGCTGAATTACTTATAAGTCCTAAATTTTTTTTCTACCTTTTTTTTTTTTTTTTTTTTTGAGTCCAACGTTATATTGCTTTTTCATGTAGCTCCTTGGTTAATTCTCCTTGGTTGGGAGTAAAATAACATGTGTGCAGAAGAGGAACAAAAATTATGATGAGGATGTAATTGGAAAGGCCATTTGAATGTGCATATTTCTTATAAGATGCTCAATAACTTTTTAAGTCAGGAAGCTTCAGAATTAATTGATGCTGAAGTGACATACAGTGGAGGAAGCCTGTATAGATATATTTTTTTTTTCTGAGTAACATGTATGTTTGGAGAGTGCAACACCAATAGAGTAACAATTGCAAACAGATTTCATAGTGCTGGGCAAAACTGCAGCTTTGAAGAAAAGATTTTTAAACTTCTTCCTTTCCTGTTTCCCATGTTGTTCTGTTTACGAATAGTTGACGTTGTCTCTGTCAGTGGTTTCCAGACCTTTTAGATCCCACGACACTGAGCACACATCCGCAATATATGTATATTTATGTATAAATTATGTGTGTATAATACTGTACTAGTATATGGTATAAAACATAGCAAGAAATAGAAATTTTAAATGGATGAGATAAAGATAACCAGTGGTTATTTTTATATATTTATAAATGGTGCAAAATAATATTTTCTTCCTGCACCACAGTGGATTATCTTGTGCATCCCCCTTTGTAGGCCACTTGGTCTAAGTAATGTTACTCTCCATAATCTTCAAGTACCAGAATAAATTAGTTGTTATATTTTATAAAACATATAGAAACCCGAGACAGTGGGTGGACAGTAGCTAAAACACTGGAGCACTGAAGGTCTGTCTTCACTGTGATGTAGAATCTCACTGACATATAAGTGAATTGGGTTGTGCCTTTTTGGGTGTGCCAGAGACTTGCTCCCCAGCAATGCAGCAGAGTCTGTATGGCTCAGTGCAGAGACACGATCTCCAAAATGTGGTGTGTCATTTATCTCAGTTTTAAGCAAAGCCACCATAGAAATAAAATTTGTAGGTAATGCTCCTGTAAGGCAAATCCTGTTATTTCAAATGATGATTAAACAATAGGACTAGGTTAATAGTTTGGATGTGATAAAGCAGTATATCAAGTTATAATGCCAAATAAACTTAATCTACTTTTGTTTTAACAAAATGCTTCTTTTAACAAGCTTTGCTTTCAGGGAGAGCCTAAGTGTTTGCCTTCTTATTGTGTGAAAGTAGACAGAATGTGTTTGTGGTTCATGTTGTGTCATGTTTCCAATAAACTTTCAGAAATGTTGTTTATAAGTCAGTTAATATATTCCTAGAACTTGACTGCATGTGGTTTCTCATGTGTCATCTTTGCAGGGTGAATTTTCTCATCTGGTCTTGCTGGCAGCATTTGATTGCATCGATGACACTAAACTTGTGAAACAGTTAATTGTATCTGTAAGTAATTGATTTTTTCCGACGTAGCATCAGTGTGTTTGTCAGGGTATAGGAAGATGAGAATAGGAATCCATCTGCTTTTCTCAAACTATTTAATCCCTTTCCATCATTTCTGTTTCATTATACTTGTGTATCAGGATTATTCTTTCCGTGGAAGACCTTGGCACCATTTCATATGTTACCTTTAGTTATTTACTTGAATTAGTTTTCAAGCTAGATTCAGTGCTTACTGAAAACTACCCTTTTTGTACATGTTCATTCTGGCAAATGGATGACTGGAATCTCTGCAAAGTCAACATCTTTGTCATAGAAGTTCGAGCTCTGCTAGTATTTAAAGAGATTGAATTGGTGGAAAACTTTAGAATGAAGATGTCACCTAATCCATTTTAAAAGGAAAACCTAAAATGTCAAGAATGTCAGTGCCTAGAATGTCCTTACTGTGCAAGCTTGTTGTATAAAAGACTATTTAGCCTATTTAGCTCATTTTCAGAAGTAGCATCTCAGAAATTGATACTTCAAGATAAACTATAGTAATCTTTCCGGAACATGGCAACAGGTCTGAACGTAGTATACCATGACTTCGAACAAGAAAAAGTACTTGGATAGTTGGGGCTGGATGCTGAAACCATTAACTCACATATAATTCTCAAAATTTGACATTTTTACATAGTATGTTGATAACTAAACAATAACTAACATTCTGGATAAAATCTGTGTAATATTTTTATTTGCTTCCAAAATGGAAGCACTCTAGCTGTTTTGCTCCACCAACATGTAATTGCAGAATGAACAGTCAGGATAGTACCATCTAGTTTGCATCTGCTTCCTTTTGGAATGCCCCATTTCCCCACCTTGCTTGCAAAAATTATTAAATAAGGTTTCATGAAGTGTTTATTGTTAAGATTCTGTTTACATGCAAATTCTATCACTTCTAAGATGTTTTAATCTGTAAATTATCATGAAGTTACATTTTCACACTGATAAAAGAGACTTCATAGTGTACAATTAGTTTTCACGCAAGCAGGATAATTAACGATGTATAGGTTGTAATGTGCTCGTAGCAGTACTCATGCTATAGCTTTTAGGACTAATGGGTTGAGATACAGTGTTAGGGATGTGAAGAGGAGGCAAATACTCTCCATGTGGAGAAGGACTATGAGGAGAAAGTGGTTATGATGAGGCCTGCTTTAAAAACTATGACCACTTCTTCCGCTGAGCAGCTTTTGAATTTGGTTTTTGAACCCCAGCATGGAGATCTGGCCTTAACACTGTACCTCTCTGATAGGTGTGGAGAGTTGAAAGCATCCCAGTGTGGAGATGGCTTTTGTTTGTTGGGTGTATTAACTGTAATCACAGCTGTGGGTTTTGTTTCCAGAGTCCAGTCTGCAATGCAACA
The DNA here is from genome assembly GCF_964273445.1 of Streptopelia decaocto. Classification (NCBI taxonomy): domain Eukaryota; kingdom Metazoa; phylum Chordata; class Aves; order Columbiformes; family Columbidae; genus Streptopelia; species Streptopelia decaocto. The sequence goes on along the minus strand of NC_138657.1, from coordinate 70,144,673 downwards.
ACTTCTGGGCAAGTCCCAAGCAAATAAAACCTGACAGATCAGAGCTGTCTTGATATGAGGTCATTGAGGTGTGCCCATACTATGTTACCAACAATTTGCTTTCTGGGGAGTTTATTGGTTCAGATAATGTGTTTGGCTTTAGCTGAGCTTCCAAGGTGTCATTTAATTCCTGAATCATCTGTGTTTTTCCACTGTCTGAGATCTAAGATAATGGAGTGTTTACTGTTTGGTCATCTTACCTCACCAATCTGGACAGAAGAGCAAAGGACAATAAGGAGGAGTGGCCTTCACGTATACAGAATTGGCCTGTCTGGGTTTATATAAGGTCAATAACAGGGAAAAAATGTCAGGGAATAGGAAAAAAGTAATGAGAAAGATCAAAACCAGCTTTTCAGGTGGTGAATGAAAACGAGTAGCAGAGAATAAGGTAGAAGCATCTAGAAATTAAGCATTGAAGCATACACGATAGAAGACTCCAAGCCTCAAAATTATCTTAAAGAGCAGCTAGACTTCTAAAACACCTTATATCGATTATCATTCTGTCCATACTAAAATTTAGCTTAGGAATGTAAGGAAAATAAAAAATATTTTGTGGGGAGAAAAAGCAGTGTTTGAGCAAGTCTTGTCTTTTTTTTTTGTAGTTGTGATAAAACCAATCACTTATGTGGATTGGCAGAATGGGTGGGAATTTTTATGTAAGGGAAGGTTTTAAGCTCTTTCTATCCTTCAAGAAGACTCTTCTCATCATCTCTCAGTCTCCACAATCCAGGACCAAAGAATATTTATAGTGCCTTAAACTTTCCTTTGTGATGGGAACTGTACATCATGAGCTGGCATGTGTCAGGATTCAGGCAGATTTTAGTGGGAAATCCCTCTCTTTCATGAAGACTCTAAGTAGGCAGTGCTAAGGGAGATGTTACTGACAAGAGTGGCAATGCCTGTGTTGTTTATAGTTTCTCCTGGTGTTTTTTCCCAGTGACATACCAGAATGTGTGTTGTTGTTTGTACTTGCATGTGTCAGTGAAAACAGATCCTGTCCTTGTGTAGGACATTGACATCAGTGACACTGATGCATCTGATGAACACATTTCTCCAAACTTCCATTCCGATTAGAGGGGTTTTACTGACTTTCACAAACAGATATGAATCTTATTCATAGTATGTAGTTTTCTTTTCCTAAGCTTTGCATTTGAAAAGTAATCAGTAATTACTGATGGCTCAAAACTGTTACTTCATTAATGTTTTGTTGCTCTTTATTTGCAGGAAATAAATTCTTCTTTGCCAAATATGATAAACAACAAATATGGAAAGAAGGTCTTGCTGTACTTGCTAAGTCCTAGAGACCCTGCACATTTTGTTCCAGAAATCATTATGCTTCTGCAGCAGGGAGATGGAAATGCCTATAGGTAACTCAGATATGAGGGTTAAGTTGTTTTTGCTAGAGTCCAGAACAGTTCACACAACATTCTCTTATGATCAATGTACTTTCAGCTTTTCTTCATAATATATCTAAGTAATGTAAATATATATGAATAATACCTAAGATATGTCAGTCTGTAGTCCTTATTTTTGTAGTTTTGGTTTAAAATTTGTATATGATGATTGGTGACCAGCAATGTTTTGGTGATTAGCAGTTTACCCACTTTGTTAAGGAAAAAGTTGTCATGTATTTTTTGTTTAAGCTCATTTGTCAAATTTGGCATAGCTGAAGATTTTAATATGCATTATTGGTGTTTTGAGTTGCATAAAAATATATCTCAAAATCTAGCAATAAATATTGAAATTTGTTAATTTGAATTCAGTCTGGTATTGACACTGATGCTTATCAGGTTTTGAAGAAGGAGCAATTTTAGATGTTTAGTGAGCTGTTTGGGAAATACGTCTCGGTAGCTGAGATAATTTAACCTCTGTTTATTTTCTCTTTATTCTGTTATTGTTGTTAACAGAAAACTCTTGAGGTTTACTGTCAGTTAGCTTTAAAAACTATATGCTTTCTCACTGTATGTGTTCTTAAAATGTGTGTCCAACGTGTGCTTAATTGTGTGTGAAACAGAGGGAACAATAATGCTTTATTTTGATGTTCCAGTAGTTTATGGCTGCCTCAAATAGCCCATGTGTTCTGAGTTTCTTGTTGCTTGATGTGTGTACAGAGCAAGGCTTCCACAGTAACATGCTGTCCCTTTCAACAGTAAGAAGGATACTGAACTCCGCCGCCGTGAACTGCTGGAAGCAATTTCCTCGCCTTTGCTAGAATATTTGCAAGAACATACCCAAGAAGTGGTGACAGACAAAGCTGCCTTTGTCTTGGTTGCTGATATCTTAAGGACAGCTCTTGGTGACATCCAGCCTGCACTAGATGCAATTGCTAGTTTAGCAGCAGAAGAGCTGGTTCCAGGTGGCCGTGATGGGCAGGTAATGTAACAGAGGACAAGGTGCTGAGGTCTTGCACAGGGTTTGCTTATTTTGTATTACTAAAATGAAGTCTGCTCGCTTTTTCCTTTACGTGAGACATCAGTGTACTGCCCTGATGGCAGTCGTACATTAGACATGGTTTCTATTTTGTGCCATTTGCCTTTCATCGTGTATTATTATTGCTTCCGGAGCGGTGAAGGTTTGAGCCAGCATTTTGTCATAATTGTAGAGCAAGGTACTTCATGATCTTGAATCTTCAGAACTGCTTAAACAGTTTGTGGGAAGGTAGCTGACAGTCATGTTAGAGTGTCTCTTTTAACATTACCACTATGCAGTCAAGCAGTTAGTAAATTTTAATAGTTCATTTGACTGTTTACGCAGAGAGTGATAGGGTCTCTTAGCTTTCAGGTATGTGTATTTCCATGCAAGGAAAGATCTTAGATAATAGCTGTTTGTCCTACAGTAATAGTTGTTTATCTTTATAGTATGACCTTCTCTTCAAAGTCTGCCCTGCCCTATTTTTTTTGGATTAAGCTCTGTCAGATATGTACAGCATACTGTAGTGAATTTTGAAGTCTGTGACAATGTGGAAAGTTTGGAAGCTCTTGTAGAAGCAGGTAGACCTAAATATTCTGCTCAGTAAGCATGAAGTCCTTGGAGGAGTGGATGAAACTTCAATTGAAAGGATTTATATTACCGAATGTTAGATTGCGCAGGGAGGGTCATGAAAAATAGACTAGTCAGTTTAAATAAGAACTCACATACTTACATTGTTGATATTTGCATAGGTGATGACTAGGTGGATCAGTGTGACGTGGTATTTGAGGGCAGAGTGGATAAATCAAGCAGGAATATTTATGGACAGACATGTAACTGTATTTTGAAATATCATCAGTAAATAATTTGGTTTTGTTTTGGTTTCTTTTTTCCCTTAAAGCTTCACATTGCAGAGCATCCAGCAGGCCATCTAGTTTTGAAATGGTTAATAGAGCAAGATGAAAAGATGAGAGAGAGTGGAAAAGAAGGTAAGTTGGAAATTCAGCTTTATTTGACTGATTTATGACTTCAGAGTAATCAGTTATCTGACCAAAAAAAAATGCTGCATTTATTTCTTTGAATATACTAATATTTGCAAAATTTGACATATCCGTTAAGGTTATTGCTTCTGTCCTTTTGCTGTTGTGAGCTATTATATGAACTGAATGCCATGGATATGTTTGCCTTTTCTGCAAAGCAAGTAGTGGTCGGTTGTTTTGGTTTTTTTTCTCAGGGTTTTGCTGTGTGTTTGGGTCAGGGTTCATTTCTGTGCTTAAAACGTCTTGATAGCTTTGCTAAATTACACAGCAATTTAAAGGATAATAATAGAAAAAGTAAAGTCTTTCTAACAGGAAGATTTCTTTCATTAGTGCTTGTGAGCCAAACGGTAATCTTTACTGTGTTCATTAGTGCTGCTGGGTTGGTCCTTTGTGACCATTATTACAATAACTTGTGCACAAAAATAGGACATCTTTGCCATTTTATATCCCAGAAGGCAGAGATTGGGCACAGATGTTCTCATCTTAATTTAGCTTTTAAAGTTATTTTATTACATAACTATAAAATCTTGTTGTGTGAATCACCATATCCTAATAGAGATTACTTCTTCTTATACAAAAACCTCAAAAAATGAAAGGAAGTGGGAGTGACATGGTATAATCTGGAGGGAGCTTCTCTTCTGTGTGTTTTGTTTGTAGAATTATCATACCTTGTTAAACCCCTTTTTTTTTTTTTTTTTTCTTGCTACCTTCAAGTATCTCCTGTTTCCTTTAAAAATAAGAGTTAGTTGGGCTTTATTAAATGGGTCTGAAAGGAGGCTATTTTGCTACTTCTCAAGTGAATGACTAATAATGTGCCAAGGGAAAGTTTTACTTGAGTATCTTTCAGAGACTAGCCTAACTGAGACAATGATAGTTATATGGATTTATTTCTGCTAGAAATGTGCAATTCCCATTTTAAGCACAAGCTGTTTCCTTTAGTTTCTTTTCCTCCAAAGAGTGCACTGTACAGAATTGTCCTGAGTTTATGGAATTGGCATTAAAAATCAAACAAATTGTTGTCATGTAGGGAACAAGTTGAATTAAAACTGACCTGTTCTTCAGATGGAATTCTGACCTAAAGTGACAGTGAAAAATAGCTTCATTGTTTGTTTGGAGGTTGGAGTTGTTAGGGTTGGGTGGGGATTTTTCGGAGTTGCTTACTGATAACTTTGCTGATCGTGCAAGTTATAAGAGCAGTTCTCCTGAAGTTCAGTTCTTCAGATTCAGCTGGGGACTTGAGGTCAGCCTGGGTTCTTTCTTTTGTATATGCCGTTAGTGCAATGAATCTGCAAGGCAACTTAAGCTTTCAAAGCTGCTGAAGAAATAGAGCACTGTAGCATGAGTACAGCTGAAAGAAACGAAGTTCCTAGTGGTTTTCATGCATCAATAAAAGATTAGCTCTGAAGTTATAAGTAACTTCATCTTCGCAAATTCTGTTTCTTCAGTTGTAGAGTCAGATGCTTAAACCCAGAATTTTTCAGCAGAGGTGTGTATGTATTAGTATGTTGCATATAATTATCTTTTGTGTTGTGTTGTTCTTACTAAGTTATTTCTTTGGAGTGAATGCCTTCTTTAAGACATGAATAGCCTTTGACACTGTTTAAAAAAAGAAACTGCAAGTTTGCCTGCTTTACACTAGTAAACTGTCACACAGTGCTGATATTGTCTAACTTAATTTTAAGCAATACTTGGAAGTAGTTAAACATCTCTAAAGGTATTCATTGCACTGAACAGTCAGTTATTTTCAGAGCACAAAACTTTGTGATGGCTAAAACCGTCAAGCTTAATTTTAATTAAATCACAGCTGCAGAGAAATTTTAACAGGCTTTTTTGCATAGAGATACTAATTTTTTTCTTCTCCCTACCCCTTTCCCACATTTTACAGTTTGCTTTGGAAGGACATTGGTGGAACGTGTTGGTATTGAGAATATGAAGACCTGGGCAGAAGTAAATCGCGGTGCCATTATTCTTTGCTGGTATGTAAGGCACATGGCTATTTCTGAACAGCTAAGAGAATATCAGTTGACAACACCAAGTTGCGTGGGAGTGTTGATCTGCTGGAGGGTGGGAAGGCCATACAGAGGGATCTGGACCAGCTGGATCGATGAGCTGAGGCCAGTTATATGAGGTTTAACAAGGCCAAGTGCAAGGTCCTGCACTTGGGTCACAACAACCCCAGGCATCCTGGCTTGTATCAGAGTGACCAGCAGGACCAGGGCAGTGATCATGCCCCTGTACTCAGCACTGGTGAGGCCTCACCTTGAATTTTGTATTCAGTTTTGGGCCCCTCACTACAGGAAAGACGTGCTGGAGAGAGTTCAGAGAAGGGAACAGAGCTGGTGAGTGGTCTGGAGCACAAGTCTGATGAGGAGCAGTTGAGGGAACTGGTGCTGTTTAGCCTGGAGAAAAGGAGGCTGAGGGGAGACCTTATTGCTCTCTACAACTACCTGAAAGGAGGTTGTAGCATGGAGGGTATTGGTCTCTTCTCCCAAGTATCAAGGAATAGGATGAGAGGAAATGGCCTCAAGTTCTGCTAGGAGCGGTTTTGAGTGGATATCAAGAAAAATTTCTTCACTGAAAGGGTTGCAAAGCACCGGAACAGGCTGCCCAGGGAAGTGATTGAGTCCCCATCCCTGGAGGTGTTTGAAAGACATGTAGTTGAGGTCCTTAGGCGCATAGTCTAGTGTCAGAGTTAGGTCATGGTTGGACTTGATGATCTTGAGAGTCTCTTCCAACCAAAATGATTCTATGATTATATGAAATTTCTACCAGCAAAATGCTTTTTTTTCCTCAGTGTGTTCTCTCTTTCATGCCAGTGGTAAGTCTGCGATGGAACAGGGTACGGGAAAAATTCAAACCAAAGTTTCCATAAGTTGTTTCTTGAGCTCAGGTCTTTACAGTACTAGAAAGTAGCTTAGTGTTGGAAAATCCAAAGATTAAAAGTCAAATTTATTTTTAAAATTGTGCTTACTATGTCTTGTTTTACAAGGATAAAATTCTTAAGTGAGCACTGCACAAATAGCAACATTAAAATAATTAACTCTGAAATACCTGTGACTGGTGGCAGCATAGAAGAATCCAGGGGGGTTTTTTGGGTGGTTGTGGTTTGGGGGTTGGGGTTTTTTTTGGGTTTTGTTTTTAATAACACTGCTTTGTGTTGATGCCTTAACTATGAATCCTAAGTATGTCTCATACTGAAGTGGAAAAGTGCTCGGAATAGACCATGCAGAGGCTTATGATGAGTTAACTGGCTCAAAGCTTCGGAGCAGTGAACTGTGCAACTAGTGAGATTAAAAAGACCGCACAGGAACTGGGCTAACATTAATATTTTCTTTTATCAAATGCAGACAGCTGCGTTAATCATCGCTGTTTTCACTGTGTAACTACCTGTCAGTGGCAGGTCATAGAAACCCAAGATTTTGTCTTCAGCTCGCAGTGTGTGGGCTGTGTTCTGGAACTGCTGGGTCAGCATCGCACTGCTGGCTCCTCATAAAGAATTGCACTGAGCCAAGATCAGCAAACAATTCAGACAACATTATTTTAAAAAATAAAAACCTCATCTCCCTATTTTCCACCCCACTTCTCCCTCTCCTGAAGTTACTTTAGACTCCTTGCTGTTTGCTTTCCTTCTTTGCTCTTTATGACTTTAGAGTGAGGCTACTTTGACGTCTATGCTCTTTTGCAAGGTGAATCAAAAACTGCTTTCACTAGTAGGACTTCTGTTAATCTGAGTTCAATTTAACTTTGTTTAGTATTACCATTCAGAGCACTAGTGAGAAGAATTGGTAGTAGAAGAGTAGTTGCAATCCAGATATGAAACCAGTTTACACAACATTGTAATAGTCATATGGATCTGGTTGTTAAGACTGTTCAGCTGCTAAAATGATAACACTTTTTTTTTGCCTCTGATAACAGGTCTTTAGAATTCAATAAATGCATCTAATGCCTTTAAGTTATCTGATCCTGCTCACAGATGTTCAGTAGAGATTTGTTATTATATAAAGGCTTGTTCACTGACAGCGTATTAATGCTTAGACTTTTTCCCTGAACACAAAGTTGAGGAGATTCATTTAATGTGGTGTTGCTGGTTTATGTACCGAACTATTATATTTTGATTGTTCAAATAAAGTTGCAAAGTAAATGAGTGGAATTTTTTCCCTGTATAACACTTCAATAACTGTTCAGCTGTCACTGTGACAACAGTCTCTTAGTTGCTTTGGAAGACTTATAGAAATAAAAAAACACAACAGAAAACTAGTATTTGCTTATTGGCAAAAGCCAGCACAGGAGAGGTGTATTTTAGGATGTGTCTGTAAGGAATGCGAAGCTTTCGCTCTCTGCTATTACTCATGTCACTACAGGGCGGGCCTTTGACAAGTGTGGTTTGTTACCAAGCAGGGGAGCTTATTTCCCAGATTGTCAGTCAAACATTTTTCACCAATACTGAAACTCAACAGGAAAGAGAGAGAAAAGTACGGGTGAGGAGCGTGTGTTTGCTGGAATTTTAGTTTTAGTTAGAAAAAAAAAAAAAATCCTTTGTAGATTTAACTTCTCTTGATTGTTGAGGCATGATGCCCTTCTGTTCAGTCAGCTGAGAACACACGAACGTAACCAGCTGCTTTTGTTCCATTTCCTGTGACACCTGCTTACCTTGCTAACACATAGTAATTCATCTCGTCTTTGTTTAGCTGCATGCATTGAAGCCTGAGGTTACCTAAATCATACAGCAATTATAAATTTGATTTAGTTTGGTGTGCATAATAACTGCAATATTTTTAACATGTAATAGTTGTTGAGTCTCAACTTTCTCATTTTAAAAAAACATTCAGATACTTCTCTTGTCATAAAGGAGCTCAGATCCCTCAGACAGAAGTAATTTTCAGGCTCTACCAGTTCTCCCTGAAGCTGTGAGTGATTTTTTTGTTGTTGCTTTCAGAAGCTGTCACTTGTGTGCAGATCTGAAACTCAGAAATTGCCTAGACAGTCCATTTGAGATTTTTGTCTTTCTAGTTACTTAAGGTTATTCACCAGCTGTGAGCAGTTCATTGCATGTGCTTGTTTGCTTGGTTACCTGGTATCCTATGGACCCTCTCCTTTCATTGACGCACTTGCCTCTCATTTGATTTGTATAAAGAAATTTAGAGCCTGGTTCTGACCTAGTGCAAGCATGGAGAGTCCTAGGGTAATGAGAGGGCTCTTTGCAGACATTACAATCGACCTTAGTGTAAATAAAAGTGTTGTAAGTACTTGAATGTCATGGATGCTGGTCTACTTAGGTTTCTACACCAGACCTCTCCTCAGTATTTTTTAATTTGGCAATAATGTGTTACATCAGGGTGGCAAATGGATAAAAATGTACCTTGCCAAATGACTAATTGATTTGTGTATGTAATTTCTGTAACACATAAAGTTGTATTTTATATCCACAAAATACATAGGTGCCTGCTTACCATTGCACACATCGGCTGTAGAACACATTAAGTTTCTTAGGCAGTGTTTACACATCATTTTGAGGTAGTAAATTAAGTGTGCCATCACCTGTACTGATTTTGTATTATAATCCAAGAACATTTCACTGTTAGCCAAAGGAAGGGGAGAAGGGCAATCACTGTCTAGGCTGATCTGGATAGTGCAGCAGCTTTTTCTTTCCTAATAGTATTTTAGAGCTTATGATTAATTATCTTGTTTCTAGGGGAGAAAAGTTATCTGGGAAAGCTCGTTTGTTTTCCAAAAGTAGTGTCTAAAAAAGAACACAACTGGTAAGGCTCTGTAGTCCTGCTCTGAATGAAGCATGGAAGTACAATAGCGAAAGTATTACTACTTTATATGTATTAGATGTACTTCCCTGCATCCAGTTTTAGGACCCCTGTTGCAAGAGGGGCATGAACAACTGGAGTGAGTTTAATGGAGGGTGACCAACGCACTCCTGGGGTGGATCCCTTGGCCTGGGAGGAGAGGCTGTGGGACCAGGGCTGGTTCGGCTGGGAGAAGGGACGGCTTTGGGGGCACTCAACAGCATCCCCGACACTGGCGGGGATGGATAAAGCTGGGCTCCAGAGAGCAGTGTGTGTGTGGTGGGAGCGCCGGAGGCAGCGGCAGAAGCTGAAGCACAGAAGGCCCAGGCTGGATATAAAGCGAAGCCTTTTTCCCATGAGGACAACCCAGTGGTGGGGCTGGGGCCCAGGGGCGTTTTGCTCTCTCCTGCATTCCAGGGTTTCAGGCTTGAAATGGGCAAAGCCCTGAGCAGCCTGTTCTGACCCAATGTTTGAACCTGCTTTTGAGTAGGGATCTGCAGTTCCTTCTGGTCTCGTTTAACCTGTGTTTGTTCTGTTCTCGGTGTTTCAGGCTTTCTGGGAAGTTTTGCATCTTGTTCTAACAGGAAGTGATAGACTCTGCCCTGAACTATATTCTTCCTAAATAGTTACTGTTTCCTTACATGGGCAGCGTTTCCTATAACCTACATGCTGATGTTTGACATCTTTGTTGTTTTTCTTCTTTTCTTTGTAGCCTTCTCCGGAGCAGTGATCAAAAAGTGGCAAATACAGTCAAAAAAGGGCTGAAAAAGCTTGTCCCAAAATTGAAGCTGAAGAAAGATGTAAAAGGAATAGAAGCGTTACTGGAGAAATTGACTTCCTAGTGTAAATGAAGCTAAAAAGACAATTTACATCAACGCAACTCAGAATTTGTAAGATTTGCACCATGGTTGTTTAAAGAAGCAGTGTCTGCATTTGTAAATTAAATAATTTTTAAAACAACTTGTCTGTTGTATTTATTTTGTTGTGTGTGGTAAATGGTTGTTCTCAAAGATTGAAATCTCAGGAAGATTTAAGAGCTAGTGGAAACTCCTGATGTAATCAAGAAGTTAAATCTTTCCTGATAACTTGCAAAAAAATCTTCCGAGTGTTGTGAGTATTTGTGTGTATGTTGTCACAGTTACCATAGAAAACAGAAGCATCTGTTCTGAAGATATTCTTGTGTACTGGGCATATACACTTGTTCTTAATCCCCTTCCCTCCTGATTTCCTCAAAAAACAGAGCAGAAAAGCAGGTCAAGTCCCATTCTTACCCTGAGAAGGAGTGATGGGAGGCTCTCATCCTTCAGGAATTAACAAGAATAGAACGAAAATAGTGTCTCTGACTTTTTTCAAAGAAGATCCTGAAGGAGAGGCTGACTGTTTCAATGGAACACAGTTTGGTTTTTGTTTTTCTTAAGTCTTCTGAAAAGCACAGACTTTAAGACCCTAATAAACCAGAGGGATTTGGGGGGCAGGGGGACGGCCTTAGGTCTTCCTTGTAATAGGAGAGGGATAAATTTACTTCTGCATGATATCAAATAAGTGTCTGCTTTATTTCTACTGTATCCTCTTTTGATTTAGAAAAAACAAGTCAATATTGTTTGGGTTTTTTTTTAATTTTAAGCAAACAACACAAAACCTTTTCCTAGTAGGGCATTCATACAACACCCTGGTGGTGTGTAATGCCGTGGTGACGGACTGATGCAGAGGATCACATTAATTAAATTTTCAGCTGTAGGAGTCACTTTCTACTGTTGCTTACCCTGACAGGATGGACCTCCACATCTAGTAGCCGATAGTTTCCCGTTATGTCTCCTAAAATACAGCTTCCTCAACATAAAATACAATGCAACTAACTGGAAGTTGCCAGTAGTTAAGTAAACTGGCTTTAAGTTTCTGTGTTTCATGTATTTCGGTCTTCTAAATTACTGATTTTGTTGTCAGAGGTCATGGTGATCCACAGCTGCTCCTACAGTCCATGGGGAGCTGGGGTTCTCAGCACCGGTGAAGACCAGATCTGAGGCTTTAGACTTGCACCCATAGCATGAGGTGAAATACTCCGGTTCCTTGGGAGCTCCTCTATGTATACAGGTGCGAAAAATGTGTTTTCTAGATGTGTATGTTCAAGTATAAATAGTTTAGCCAAAGGAATGAAGTGCATTGTTTCATCTTGATAAGTAATGTCTACCTTCTCAGTGTCTAGGAGGAACATCTTCTCGTATTTAAAAAAAAAACCAAGATACCTGAATAGGCAATTTAAAAAAAAAATCGTAAACACAATTGTAATTCATAGTTTACTTAGGTTAATTCAAGCAATACATGAACATCACAGTTAGGAGAAATGTTTCTAATGTTCGTATCTGTTGATTTACTGATACTTTGCTGACTGTGCTTCCCTCTAATTCCACCTAAGCTTATGAGTAGTACTGAATACTTTAAGGTTAATCCCAATTAGATGTGATTGGCACTGGCATTAAGTGTTCGTGCTTGTAAACACATCTTCTCAGTTACTGAAGGTTGCAGCTCATTAGTTTCTGTAACAGGATTTTCTGTTGTGGTAATAAAACAGATCATTTTAATTAGCAAAAGTTAATGAATTTAAACTGTAGTTAACTGTTTCTAAAGAACTCTCAGTTACTTCCAAAAAACCCAACCTGAATGAAATACGTGATATATTTGTGACTGAACAATTAAGGGCAGAGTAAAGCAGTGGAAAAAAAAAGGTTATCTGATAAAACCCTTCTCCATTTTCAGGTTATTGAAGGGAATAAACTACTAGTTAGAATCTGGCACTTATTTCCAATCAAGAAAATTCAAGGGGGCAATGAAAGTAAGTCATAGCTAAAGATAGCTTTTTGCTATTCAGTTTATTAATACTTATGTGAGAGTGTCTGCTTAGGTGAATCTGATTTGAGGCTTTGATGTGTGCTTTAATTCCCATTACTTCAGCTGAATGTCTACCAGGCAGTGTATTTGCATTTTTGAGACTGTGTATGTGATTTATTTTAAATTACATGTAGTAATTTAGAGTGACTGACTACTGATTTTCCTTATCACAATTTGAGAGATGCCACTCTTGATTAAATAGACATCAGTTAAGGTTATGCTGATGATGCTACGATTTTCCTATCAGGGATAAAGCATAAATTTTACTGTTAAGGTGTGTCTTCAGTGTCAGTTGAAACCGAATTCTGAAATAACCTTATGGAAGGAGAGGAGAAGGAGGTTATGGGAGGTACTAAAGGTACTGAAGGTTTTAAAGACACCATTCAGAGGTGAAGTGACTGTCCCTCTGGCCATCCAGAGCCAACATCTCTCACTGTATGCAGCAGAAGTTGGAGGGTGAACAGTGAATATTTAACCATTGTGAATTTTAGGGCAGAAATGGTGGTGATTATTATTTTTGGTTCTTAGAGGACCCATTACTTTGGTAATAGTGTATATTAGTGTGTAATAGTGTATTTCCTATTCGCTTGGAAATACAGGTAGTTACTATTGCAACTTAATACTTCTTGGTTTAAGGTATGAAAGGACCAGCTTTGCCCTTTGTTTCTAACAGCAGGAGTTACAAAGAACAAGCAGTGTTATATTTTTCCTCTGACTCCACCAACTTACCTTTTCTTCAAAAACAGAAAATGCACACAGGGCGTTGTAGATTTGTCAGAGTGAACACAAGGCCATACTCTCATATGCTCACCACTTGGCACTTTAGCTTTCCTATCTAAGCGTTCTCACTCTTCCTGCGCTATGTCTAAAAAAAAATATACATGGTACTAAACAGATACTAAAAGTAGAAGGATTTTTGTTGTTTGTTTTTTCCGTTTCTTGTATCTTTAAAACAGATTCATTTCAATGTCCATTGCACAAATCAAATTCCAAGTCTTTTCATAGTATACAGTGAAAAGAACAGGCAGTACCAATTCAAAGACATTTTTGAGAAGTGTCTGAATGATTTATCTTCAAAAGAATTAGAAATTGTTGAACTTGCAATTTTACATGTCAAATTTCAGGATATTTTATTAGCCAAGGCCTATTCATGAATGAGCTACTGGGGTTGGTGCTGCTCACCAGCCTCCATGAAGCACCAGTGATTTCTCTTTTAAAATGTCCTATTTTAGACAGCACCATGGCTAATTTGGAGGACATTTGCTCTCACAGATGATGATTCAGCTTCACACTGTCTGAACATTTGCCTCTTTCAATTACTGCTTGGGTGTTCAAAGTGCACATTGGAACCAGCCCTGGAGGCACGCAGTTACTGACAGAGCAAATGGAACAAGCACTGTAACAGTGCATCTCAAATCACCTGTTTTCTTCTTCTTTGGGTGCACTTCGAGTGTCTGCTGTCAGTTGCACTTTGTCCTTTAATCTTGGTGTGGTGCACTAAAATGTAAAATGTCTGCATATGTTGTCTGCTCTTAGGCAGCGTGATGCCCCTCAGAATGTAATTGCTGCAATATGTAGGCTTTGCTTTCTAACAAGTAACTTGTGCCATGTTGTTTTTAACTCTCTTCCCACAAAATGATCTTTTTGTTTGTGAAAACGAAATGAGATAAGCAATGTAAGTTTCAGTAAACCGAGCTTATTTTCAGCTTTAAAAAAAATAACATAAATATAATAATAGAGACGGGTACGACTGAAGCCAAAACCATTTTATTTTTGCAAAAGGAAAGTGTTGTTCTTGAACTGGACTAACCACTGTTTTACTCAGAATTCTGCATGATGAACTGAAACTGTACATGAAAATTTGTTTTCAGATAGTTACTCAAAATGCCTTAGGATAATGCGCTAACGTAGTGAATCTGCATCTGTAACAGTGAACTTTATCACAGAGAATTGATCTGACTTGATCAGAAGGTGAATTTTGTGGTAGAATTTGTATTAAAAGCAGAGGGGACAGTGTGCAGAGAGAAACACAGGGAGAAGGCAGGCAGGTCAAAAAGAGGTCTCCTGTGCTGTACCAACAAACTGAACCTGTAAACAAGCAGGTGTTTGCAGATTTCTGAAGGAGAAGGGATTGGGGAAAAAGGACTTGTTGCAGAAGGAAAGATGCCTTTGAAAAGCAATGCCACAGCGTATTGCAGCGGGACAATGCAAGTGAATTAGCAGTATTACAGCTGTGTAAGTGTAGTGGAGGCCTGTGGAAAGACGTGAAACAGGAACAGTCTGCTTAGCGCCTTCTGTGTCCTTCTCTCTTCTCCAGCCCCTCAGCTGACCTAATAAATGCAATTTTGAATCCAGCAGCTTGCCTGCTGCAATGAGAGTCAGTGGTGTTTTTCCTTCTGCCTTTGAACAGAAGATGCTGCAGCCCTCTCATTAGGGCGGCTCATAGAATGTCTGGCTGGTATAGTGGTATCTTGACTTTGTGCATACTCTTTCCTATTGAAATGCACAGACTTAAGCTTGTCACCCCTAAACTAAGATTAGTTAAACCACAAGGCAGAAAGCTTCATAAGGTAATCCAGGAAGTAAAATGATGAGTCTTTGATTGAAACAAGGCTATCCACTAAACTGGTTCAGTTCACAAACCTGTTAGAGATTTGTGTGTGGTGTTCTGCATAGAATCTTGTTGAATTAGTTTCTGTTAGTGAGCTGGTAAAATGCACTGAACAAAGGGGAACCTGCTTGAACACCACAGCACAAGCTAAGCAGCAGTGTTGCATGAAGTCTGATGCTGGCCAGGAGCAGACATTCTCTTTGCAGGGGATCAAATTCATCTTTTAGGTTTATTGAGCTGTATGATCAAACTTGCATTTCAAATCTGTGTATAAAACAGCCCTGTTCTCTCTTCGGTGCGTGCAGATTTAGAGGAACATACATTGCATTGCATGGAAAAACACATCCAGGAAATCAGTATTGTTTTAAACCTGCTGTACCACAAGGTAAAATGACAGGTGGTTGAGACCTGTGTTTTGACTGCTTCTGTTAAATCCCATCAATAAAAACCTGGACAATCCTCCCTATTTGTCTAAAACAATCCATTCAATCTATTGTTAAAGTAACTTTATCTTGAACTTTGGTGTTCCCTGACTCATTTTCTGGTGTTAAGTGATGATTTTTTTAAACTGTTCTAGAAATATGCAAACTGAGTATTAAACATATCCTGGTGTCATCCAGATCCACCTAGAACAGGAAGAATGGGGAAATGAATCTCCAGTGTGATTAATGCAGCATTAGATTGAAGATTCATTTAGTTCACAGTGATGATAATATAGACTTTGCAATACAGATTAAGTTTTACGTTATTCTGAACACTCTTGCTGACAGGACTCCAGGCTTTCGGTAGACTGTACCTGAGGAAGATGCAGCAGAGTAGAGCCAGCCAACAGCAGGTAGCAGCCACTAGATTTATTCTTTTTTTAAGGAAAATAACAACCTGGCAGCCTGTAACCTCTGGGCGGCAGCACTGAACAATTTTGCATGAAAGGGACTGTCCCCAAGGAGACCCATTTTTTCCTCACGAGGTGTTGTGGTCCCCCATTACAGCAGGACGTGCTGTCGCAACCTGTGTGTGATTGCCTGAATTTTCCTGAATTTCTGGAACTTTTTTTTTTTCTGTTTGCTTATCCAAATGAAACATTTGGATGTTGAAATATTTGGATGTTAAAGTATTTGGAAGTCAGACCAGCCTGATCCTCAAGCATTGGCTGGAGGAGACTTGAGGAATGTGGAGTCCCTTTGATGTCAGTATCGATCCATCTTATGCCAGGGCTTGACCACAAAGACTTGATCACCTCAGAGCCCAGCCTTGATGTTACGGGTGGACTATGGCATTCATCTGCAGCCCAAGGCTTTGCCTCCATATGTAGTTTCTGGTAATATAAAAATAAGTGTCCTATTGAGCAAGGCTCTTCTTATATGGATATTGAGAAGTTCCTCTGAAAACGGAAGTTTTCAGTGACAGTGCTACCTGTTTTTGGCCATGTAGAGCTATGTCAGCTCGGCAGCCAGAGCAGGTTCTGCCTCTCTTTGCCAGCTGGCAGCCCAAGTGCTTCTCAGGCATCTCCTGTGCCAGAACCAGTGGAGGGAATAGTGCTGCATGGGTATGTGGTGGCCTGAAGTACAGTGATTACTGGAAGTGAAAGACTGACTGTTAAGTGTGGCACTTTTTCACCTTGTTACTAGCAAGGAGGAAATGCTTTTGCTTATAAATGGAGCAAATCTGCTTCAGAAGTTAGAATGACAGTGCGGAGTCATTTTGTAGGGTAGAATTAGACTCTGACAAGTTTTATTTAAAAAGCTTGATAATCTCTACCTCAGAAGCTACCTGCAGAATGCTTTAATTTTTCTCAGCATATTTCCATTAAATTACCTAAGTACATAAAAAGCTAGTACCTCCGACCTTTCCCTTTTTCAACACAAGATAAGGAGCTGGATTACAGTCAAATGCCATGTATTTCTCTACTAGTGAATAAAGAAGTTAATAAAGGTTTCATAAATAGTGGATAAGCATGAATCAAATATTTTTACATAACATAAAAACAGAACATGCTAAACAGTTGAAGCTATTTTTTAAGCAATGAAACCATTTTTCCTTCCTAGGCTTGCAGATAGTAATTATTTTTCTCCTAAAACACTGAAGTATACCTAGTTTATTATCCCCAAAATTATGCATATTTAAAGACTGAATTTTGCGCTTTACCTTAGAAGCCTGGGAATAGCACCAGATGCCTGTTAATTTGTGGCTGTACTGTAGCGACCCCTTTAAGTGCTATCTTTCTGAATGAGGAAAGCAAACAGCTGCTAAATTGCATTGAAAAAGCGATGTTCTTCTAAGACAGGATTTGTGTAAGCATATATTCTAATTGGAATTCTTTCCACTGCCTCATGTAGGGACAGGCTCTTTAAATTTCTACCCCACTCTTATTTTTTTTCTCTTTTTTTTTTTTTTATTTTCTCTATAGTTCCTAGGCCTGAAATGAATAGAAGAAACAACACGTAGTTGTCCTATAATGAAGCCAGGCCATCCACATAAACTGACTGGTTTTTGTCTACCAAAGACAACATATTTGCTAAGTCTGTAGTGAAACATAATTAGAGAATATACTTTATTTCTCCCTCTGGGGCTCATTAATATCAGCAATTAGTTAAAAAAGAAGACTTCAGCACGATCACATTCAGAGAAGTTTCTAATTTCTCAGTGGCTTGAGAATCCTCCACCCCGTTTCCCCAATAACTTAGCTATGCCAAATTAATACCTCATAAAACAAGCAATATCTACTTTAGCTTTACTAGTATTGCCCATCTTTGTCGTGTTCAAGCACATTTTCCCTTGATGTGGTTATTTTGAAATCTTTTGATTGTCAAAGCCCTGTGGCAATCAAGTAACCAAGATAACCAAGGCTCTTCTGCATTAGTTTTGGATATCATCATATGAGCTTCCTTCTTCTTAGCTGGCTAGAGGTCCTCCAGCCTCACACAGGCTCTCATGGGAGGAGACGACCTTGTGGGAGGACCTTGCTAGTATCCATCCACAGAGAAGTCTGGTACTGTCAGACCTTTGGGCATTCAGAATGTCTGGCTGGTATAGTGGTATCTTGACTTTGTGCATACTCTTTCCTAATGAAATGCACAGACTTAAGCTTGTCACCCCTAAACTAAGATTAGTTAAGCCACAAGGCAGAAAGCTTCATAAGGTAATCCAGGAAGTAAAATGCTGAGTCTTTGATTGAAACAAATAAACAACCACAACCACCACCAACAACCAAACAAAAAAAACCCCAACTTTCAGTTTGCTGAAAAATGCCTTACTCCACTAAGGACCTATTTAACTGCTGAATGCAGCAGAGCAGGTGAGCCAGGGAGTACAAAGCAGAAAAACAGCAGCTTTTTGTAGCCTTCTGCTTATTTTTCATGAGGCAGTTGCCAGAGGTCTGTCTTCCAGACTGCACACTTCTACCATGGATCCTGTGTCAGCTCTAGCACTTGTCAAGAGCTAGGTCAAGAAACAACCAAGGATCCCCAAAACTGTCACATTTGTGTGTTGAGTCAGAGCACAGAAGAATCAAAAAGGTACCAAAGCTGCCATCAGCAAGATGGTTGGACTGGACAGCAGAGGGACGAGGGGGCAAAGTGCACTGAGAAAGAGGAGAGTGGGGCAGCTGCTGAGCTGAGCTGCCTGAGGTATGATGGCCTTGGTGTTCAGAGTACCCAGATGGGACCTGGTGGTACTGGTTACAATGTGTTCTTCTCCTGAGGGGACAGAAATTGGTCTCATCCATATTGGGAAGTGTTTTGGCCCACGGCCATTACCCTGCAGGGTTCTCTAAGTAAGAGTCTTACCTTTCTGTGGCAGCACGGTGCCAGGGACTGACTCTGGAGTCTTCCTGGTCTAAATCCTTCATCCAAGATTGCTTGGGCCAGGGCAGAGTGAGTGTTCGGGAAGATTTTGCTGCTTGGTCAGGGTATATTCAGAGCTCTTTATTGAAGCGGGGACTATGACCCTCAGGTTTTCCCCCAGCTGAGTGCTGCTAACACCAAGCTGTATAATCTTTCTCTGTCACTGGTGGGTTGTTACTGTTACTTGGTGCAAAGTGGAACAGCTTCAGTTAGAGGCGTGGGAGAGACCCACTCCAAGCTGTATTTGAATGGTTAGAGCAGAGCTATGGGACTTGTGCATTAAAGTCTCATTGGAGAGATAAGAAAGCACTTGCTGAGAGCATTCAATTCTGACTCCTGGTTAATAGAAACAGTCCTTTTCCTCCTGCTCATGTTTTGGGTGGAAAGTCTTATATGTCTGGAAGAACATATACTTCAGTGGGTCCTGCATGTCAGGGACATGGGGTGGAAAATGAGGCCGGTGGTTTGTGTCAAGTCGGAGGCTATGAGGAAATCCAGCCTCAGCAGAGAAAATGCTCAGGCTCTGGATTTCTCCAGGTGGCAAGAAGCTGCTGATCTTGCCGTGCAAGCCTGAGCGTCTGCATCCTATCTGTGTGGTACACACAAGTACTGTTTCCTCCAGACAAGGAAATTAGTTTAGGGCACCCTATAACTTGGAAAGTTGAGTAATCACCAACGTTTAAGTCCTTTAAATGAATCTAACCCAAGCTGCATGTTGAAAATAACACACAGTTGTGCTTTTGCATGCTTGTAACCTGCCACCTCACCGAACTGCGGTGGGGGCCTAACAGAGGAGCTTCCTGTGGCTTCAGAAAGCTCCTCATCCTGTTGTTGCTGTGCAGAAGGGCCATGCAAATTCAAACCATCCCTAGAGCCAAAGTAAAGCAGCTATTCTTCTCAGTGAGTGCCGGGATTGCGCCTGCTGCTTTGTGTGCAGTCCTGAACAGCAAACATCTATCACATTCAACTCCCATGGCTCAGCTGTGCCTTAAAGACATGGTTTAGCTTTTAACAGAGCTGATCAGCACACAATGTGCTGACTGTCATTCCTAAAGAACAAAATGACAGATGGGCTTATGATACATTTGTCTGGAGGTAGAGAATGAGAAGAGCAACTTGGTTACTAATTACCTTCTCACCATTGAAAGGACAAATGTCCCTATGCTTGACACAATTTGCATGGACATGGCAAAATTAATGAACTTTATCACCCTCAGCTGTCCAAAGAGTAAGCTTCACACTATTGTCTCCAGTGTGGCTCTGAGATTTGAATGCAGCCATTTGCATTCTGCAGGGCAGCACAGCCAACATGAGAGTTCAATAATTTTAATATGCGTCCCTGCCATCAGGCGTTTTTACAGCAAGAGTGCTGCTGACTATCAGCCATGGGTCATATCAGTGATGGTTACCGTTGGTTCTTTTTGTTACCCCTTAAAAAATTCTATTTGTATCTGCGTATCAATAAAAGAACCTTTCTTTCAGATATGTTATTCAGGTCGGTATTTCTAAACTGGTATGACTGTTCCTGATATGCCGTGAAACTGATCCTGAAACTCTGATTCCCTTTAATTGTTGTTGTTATTTGTTACATAGGTTTTTGGGGTGAATTTCTGATGTGTGAGAAATTGCATCCAGCTGTGCAGGAAGGCTCAGTAATCCAAGGAATTAAGGTACTCATGGTGTGAGCTGCAGTGTCAGAATTGCGTCCTCAGTGACTGTGTGTACCGGAAAAGTATCCTAACTTTAAATTATATTTAAAATTGGTTACAGATAAATGCTGATAAGATCCTTTGTATAAAAAGTCTTTATGAGATATTATCCGTTACACGTTTCATTTGATTTTTTTAAATGCTGCTCTAACATTTATATCCTGTGATATGCCTGTTATTATTCTAACTATTCAATAAGTAGATACATTAAATGCTGCAAAAGAAATTTAGTTTATCACTTAATCCTATATCTAACAAAGGTTTTGGTTTGGAAATGTTTTCAAAATTGATCAGTGACATTTATCAACTCAGCCTCCAGACTTATTCCCTTGTTCTTGGCATAATGAAAGATGATAATGGAGGTGTGTGGGGGGTGGAAATACTAAAAGCAGTGTGTTACTTGCCTAGGTATGAAAATGGGAATAATTTTCAGGGCTGCATTTGGAAAATAAAAATAGAACTGTGAAGCATAGCTATCTGACAGTGGAAAGAGAAGCTGAAAGCTTAAGGAGTATAGATTCTGCTAATATTAAGGTAAATGCTCTGGGCTGTTTTCCTGTTTTTGAAAGCTGGTGGAAAACCAATTTCAGCAATGCAGTCAATATATTGAGTATTCTATTGTTTAATTTTTGAGACTGCCTTGACAGCAGCAAGGTGGCTGACGCTTAATGGCAGCAATTTGTTTTCCTTTTGTTTGATTATTGTGGGTCTAATCAGTAGCAGGGGCTTACATTTTCATGTGGGTCTAATTCAGAGTTGCTGGGTGGTTAATCTGAAGAGTGTCATTCAGTTGAGGAGCATTTAAGTGCTGTTTACAGCCCAAAAAAAAGCCAAGAAAAATAATCTGTTGTTCTATGTTGTAACCTAAGCCTTTAAAAAAAAAACAAACAAAAACAAACAACAAAAAACTAAAACAAAAACAACAAAAAAATCCCCTTTAAAACAGATCTCACCATCTACTTTTGCTACTTTTGGCCTTCTCAGTTTATCTTCAGTTAGCCTGGCTGATCTGTTTCTCTTCATCATTCATCTCCTCTGTTCCCTCACAATATCCAAGCCACAAATCGTATCAGTGGTGTGACAAATGGTGTGTTACATGTTCTCCACAGCATTCGGATAATTTCTTTATGGCTCTCCGTGTAAACTCCACCTTTCCCCTTTCTTTCTTGAGAGCTGTGTACTCGTAGGCCTTCAGCTTGCTGTAATAATCTGAGAATTTGTTGTAGAGAATGGAGATGGGCATGCCGTTCAGGATTATTCCAAACGCGATGCAGAGGAAAGCAAACAAGCGGCCAAGGTGAGTTTCTGGACACATGTCTCCGTATCCCACTGTGGAGATGCTGACCTACAGGCAAACCAACATTCAGCTTATTAGAAGAAGCGCACAAACAGGTATGCTCAGGTATCAGGGACAATTTTAAAGCTAGCATTTTTGCACTTTGAATCATAAATCTGAAGTATCCTCTGCTGCCTTCTTTTCTGTACTGTCCATCGTATGCAAAAATCCCCAATTAAAAAACCTCCCTCTCATGCAGTAAAGAAAGGCAGCAGAGCAGTTTGATGACATTCAGGAGGATTTTTAAAAGCTCTGTCCTGCAGAGGGAATTTGCAAACAATTTCTGCACCAGCCTGTGCAGAAGGTGCATTTGCCCGGCTGCGAAGAGTGGATAGAGCTGGCTCCCCGAGCGCGCAAATCCAGATAACCGCAGCCCTGCGCCCTCATCATGTTACTTGGAACAGATGTTCTGTGTTTAAATCCGGTGTGCTTATAAAACTCAGTATTTTGTGACTTATTCTGTGGGTTGTATTTTCAGTATTACCTTTGTTTATCATATATATTTTATGAAACAATGAAAAACACATGAAAAGCTTCAGCTGATTTGAAATATATTTTTATAGTGTTTACACTAGAGGAAGAAGTGAGCCAGAGCAGTGAAGTTTCTAGATAAAATCCCTTTTAATAGTTACATACCTACAAGGAGATCTGGAAAAAACAAAGATCTTTCTCTGTTGCCTGGAAGATTTTGTTCACAGTGTATGCTTGCAACATACATATATATATAGGGCTAAATTGTTTGATCTTCCTATTCAGCTGTATGTCAGAGGTTACAAAAGTAAGATGTATGCATGCCTTCAGTAGGGAATATTCCCCTTTTTTTTAGCTGACAGGTACCCAGGTGGTAAATTTTTACTGAATTCTCATTTGAAGAAGACTTTGGGAGGGTTTTTTTTTTGTTTGGTTTTGGTTTTCATTTGTTTCTTTTTTTTGTTTGTTGTTTTTTTAAGTATATCCGCTTTATATGAATCTGTATATATTACCATCATATTGTCTACATAGTTTCATAGACTTTTTTCTTCTCAGCCATGACCATTTTATGTTTTTAGCCTGTGGATGTATGAAGGAACTGTGTTTTATATGTACCTGGTACTATACCAAATACTGCAATAGCTTCTTTGTAAAATTTAGTTTCAAAAATTCATGGATGTTTGCTTATGTGGATGATATATATGAATGATGTACTGCCAAATAGTCAGCATACAACAACTTTATTTATTTACTTCCACTGCAAAATTCTTGATTGTTTAAAACTTTTACATTTAGTAAATACAATGTATTTTTCTCTGGCAGGTAAAACTTGCATGTTTCTGCCATCTGGCACCCTGTAGTCTGTGCAAAGGATCTTTTTCAGCCAATTCATTTTTTATTTTTTTTTTAACAGTGTCTCGACACACCCTATGTATCTGTGAAACAGATACAGAAATAAACCACAGGCAGTAGGACTTTCACTGTAATATCCCTGTGGCTTTAGCACTGAGATAAGTCTTAGGAAGGTCACAGTGTGCAGCCTGCCATCCACTAACATGCTATATAAAATGTTATTTCAAATGAAGAAAGCATTAGGGTATATGAGACAGCACTGGGTAAGCACATTTGTAGGATGCACCTGGTGCTTCCTGTGGAATAAAAAGGATTAGTCACTTGGTTTAATGGAAATTAAGTCACTGGATTTGAATGATAATACAGGATAAATATCTCCAAAAATAAATACTGAGATGAAGGCAAGATGTTTATCTCTACCAGCCAGGACAAAACCATTATCCTGTGATAAGGTTCTGTTCCACTAGCATAGTCTTCTACATCACCTGTGACAGTTTGGGACGGATACTTGTCCTCCTGTGTGTGTGAGGCAGTGAACACTGTTAGATTTTAATGAAATTAATAAAATCTTAATTTTCACTCTCAAAGAATGAATAGGCTTTAAAAGAGTTTTATGCCTTGGAATTGCAAAGTTCATGCTACAGTCATAGTCCTATAGGTTTATTAGAAGTATCTAAATGATCATCTTACTCCTTTTCTGTCCATTTACATGGGCTTCCTTCCCCAGTGAAGTGACTGGGACATAGCCAGCCCCATAGCCTGGCCCAGGGGTCAGAAGTGCTCCCGGGGCCCTGCCATAAACATGGATTATAGAGGCCAGCATCAGCTGCTGCAAAATCACATGTATGTGATGACAGACTAGAAGAAGCCATAGAGTTATGGACAGTCAAGATACGGGCCCTTTGCCTTCTCTCAGCACCTGCACTGTCTACCTGCCCCATGTTTTGATCCAGGCTGCTATATATCCATACATCTTCTGCAGCATAAGAGAGTTGTTGTTTTCCAGCTCTGAGATACCATAGGCAGCAGCACAGGCTGGGATCAACTTTCCCCTCTCCCCAGTGTCTGTCATAAAACCACCCCCCTCCTTGCCAAAAGATTGCTGTAAAAATGATGATTTTGAAACTGCCATACTTGGGCATTAAGATTATCTGTTAAACATTTACTATACTTAGAGCCTGCATCATCTTCTCCTTTGTCTGCTAGTCTTGATAAACCCAGAAGTGTTTTGTTTGCTGTTGTGGCTCAGCTTGAAGGATGTAACTATCATTTTGATCTCACAACAGTTTGAGAAGTATTGGTTGGCCTTCTGTAAATGAATGTATGTCTGTCCTTGGGTATTAAATGCAATCCAAGCCTGGAGCTGAACTGCTTCCTGAGCCCTTTAGAGGGGCATTTTGAGTTTAGGATGCTGTAACAGTATTACCAGGACAGTGCTAGAGCCAGAAGGCACTTAAGCAAGGTGGAGGACTTAAAAATCTCACAGCTCTGTGTTCCTGTCTAAATCTTCATGCCCCTGAAAGATGTAAACCAAACAGCCCAGAAAATGCTGCCTCAATTAACACCCCTCCACATAACACAGCATAATACAGGTCAGTGATAGTTCAGACCTCTCAACGAGATGTGTCTAAATACCTTAGAGCACTAACCCAGTGACAGTCTCTAGAAACGAGGTCATTCTGTCTTCATTTCTGAAGCTTGTCAGCTGAAATTCAGCCAGTTATCCTCACTCCAAGTGCTTGGGATGGGACTAAAATCACACTCTTTCTGGCAGAGGTTGCAAAAAAAGATTCAAGGTGACATTAACCAGCTCTCAGTATTGACTGATACGGGATTCAAACCAGTGACCTAGATGTAGAAGGCAGTTTATCCCATTATCAGCCCCTTGAGCCATTCTGTTTCTTTTTGTGTTTGTTCCTCTGCAAACCTGGAACCATATAAATAACCACCAATGTTTTGTGTGTGTGCAGATATGCACCTTAGATGTGCCTCATAAGGAACAGAACACAATCTCTTGTCTAAGACAACTGTTGGTTCCAGTGCATTTTTAACAGCCAGAGCTCTGCAACAGCTTCAGCTTTGCAAGTTTCCATGACCAGACTGTAGTTAATAAAATATGATTTATCATCTTGCAGTTGTACGATGGGTCAGAGCAGATCTACAAAAAGGATGAGAATGAAACTCCTGTGTCCACCTCCAGCCACCTAGGCCAATGCAAGCTATTATTATTATTATTATTATTATTATCATTATCATTATCATTATCATTATCATTGTTCCTGTCTCTTTGCTCACTTCTTCTTTAAAAGTGCTAGTAGTGTCTACATTTGGTCAGACAGGAATTTCAACACTGTCTGCCTGATTAAGGCTTCATTTCAGCTTACAACAGAGGTGAATGAGTGCTTATGTGTGTGTGCGTGAGTGAGTGCATATGTCCTGTAAGCTCAGAATTCGGAGCAGATGTTCACTGATCTGAGCCTGCTGTTTTCAAGACTGTCAGTGATTGTAGCAAGGAAGGGGAGGGGAAGAGGGAGAGAGATCTCTGGCTACCCAGAAAGGTGAGATGTGTTTACTTACGGCAGCCCACCACCAAGCATGAGGGATGCTGGTGAAGTTGGTACTGGAGACATCGTGCTCCACGGTGTAGACCATGGCAGAGAAGGCGAAGATGCCCATGGCAATGAAGAGCAAAAGGCAGCCCACCTGCTGGTAGCACTGGCGCAAAGTAAAGCCAAAGGCACGCAGCCCTGTGGAGTGGCGGGCCAGCTTGAGGATGCGGAAGATGCGCATGAGGCGCATGATGCGAAGAACTTGTCCCACCTTGCCCACCCGTCCCACCTTCTCGATATCGTGCTCATGCTGAGAGCCCCGACCTCGGGGCTGGTCATCATCAGCAAAGCATTCAAGCAGCAGCTGTAGGTAGAGTGGCAGGATGGCAATGAGGTCTACTGCATTAAGGGCGCTGCTGGCAAAGCGGCGCAGGTCTGGGGTAGAAACCAGGCGCAGCAGGTACTCCAGTGTGAAGAATGCTATGCACAGGGTCTCAATGTGCTCCAAGACAGGACGGCTCTCCCCACTCTTCCGGTCTACCTGCTGCATCTCCTCCACTGTATTGAGTGCCAGGGCCACCACAGAGATGAGCACAAAGAAGCTGGAGGCCACTGCCATCACTTTGGCAGTGACAGAGGAGAAAGGCTTCTCCATGAGGTTCCAGAGGCGCCAGCGCTGGGGACCATAGTAGCGCATGTGGTGGAAGAGCTGCTCGTTCTCCTGAGCTTCTGCCTGGGAGCGCAGCTCACGCTGGACCTTCAGCTGCTCGGTCAGCTCATCACGGCGCTCCTCAAAGCAGATGCGGCAACAACGAGGTGTGTATTTGAGCCGCACGCCCCAGTAGCTCAGCTCCTCCAGGAAGCTACGGGGGCACAGCTCATCCCGCACACGCAGCACCCCTGAGGCATAGAAGTTGTACACGAGCTGGAAGACGGCTGGGTCCCGATCAAAGAAATACTCATCTACCTGGGCAGCATAGTCATCACACAGGCCCAGCTGGCAGCGACGGTCAGTGGAGGTAGCCAGGCGGCCCAGGCGGGTCTTGGGATAGATGGCCACTGCCTGGTAGGTGAGGCGATAGCTTTGGCCGCCGACATTGATGTTCAACACGGATGAAGTGTAAGCTTTGGCTGGGCTTCCAGGAGAAAGGGCAGGGGAGCAAGGAATGGATGATGAGGGCTTGTTTTCTCCCTTAAAAGCGTCTCCGCTTGGCCATTTTCCTTGTTCTTTCTCTTCGTCTTCCTCATCTTCATCATCCACATAATAGTTGTAATTCCCTTCAGGTCCCAGGAGAAGTAGGGGCTGGGAGTTCAATGGAGCAGCAGCAGAAAAGACACTCTGCTTGTCTACATGCATGCCTTCCGTATCCTTCCCCTTGTCGGTCTGCGAGAGGACATTTGGTCCTTGTCTTTCTCTGCCTTTATGTTTTAGGAAAGGAAACTGTCTCTGCATGTTAAACTGCAACATACTATTTTTCCTTACTCTTGTCCCTTCTTTGCATTCACCTGATCAAGGAACTGGCACAGTCCTTTCCAACACTACAAAGGCTGACAATCCTGTTTTCTTCTCTCTTTATCTCAGTAGTATCACGCACAGCAGAGGTTCTGCATTTTTCTCCCTGCCAGCCACCACTCCAGTTGTTGTGAAAGCTCTGTGTGGGATATAGACACATGAAGACTGCTGTTGACCGTTTTAATCTTGCTGACAGGGAAGATCTGAGTGCTTAGAGAAGGGGATTTAAGGGCTATTATCCTGTTCCAGCCTCATCTCCCTCAGGCTGTGACGTGAATGATTATGGATCCATAAATCTATGAAAAATCAGTAGGGGAAAAAAAAGCCTAAAGTTTTATGGTAATAAAAACCATATGTTTTCCTAATTCAAGTATATATGGATTAAGAAGAATCTCAGAGTTAGAATATATGAGCTGCAGGTGGGGGGCATGGGGAGAGGGACAGAGAGAACATTACAGATTTCTTTCATCCACATGAGCCTATCCTGTCTTTGTTTTCCTTAATGAAAATAATGAAGAATTGATAATGCAGCTAATGAGTAGGAATTCATTACAGTAGCTATTAAAATGTTTTCCAAAGTTGAGCAAATAAAAATTGTCCCTTTTTATTCCTGATTAGAACATCTCCATCTGGCTAAGGGCCGAGGAAAGTCACAGTCTGTGCCTGAAGTTCTGGCTGTGCTCTGGGAGTGTAGGTCTCATGCTCCTCTGGACACAGCAGAAAAAAGTGATGAGGGTGTTAAGGGGTTTCCAGCATGCTACTTCACTTCAAGCTCTTCAGTTCAAGAGGGACAGTGAACTGCTGGAGAGAGTCCAGCGCAGGGCAACAAAGATGATGAAGGGAGTGGAGCATCTCCCGTAGGAGGAAAAGCTGAGGGAGCTGGGGCTCTTTAGCTTGGAGAAGAGGAGACTGAGGGGTGACCTTATTAATGTTTACAAATATATAGAGGGTGAGCGTCACGAGGATGGAGCCAGGCTCTTCTCAGTGACAACACAATTCTGAACTCAGACAAGGGGTAATGGGTTCAAACTGGAACACAAGAGGTTCCACTTAAATTTGAGAAGAAACTTCTTCTCAGTGAGCGTAACAGACACTGGAACAGGCTGCCCAGGGAGATTGAGGAGTCTCCTTCTCTGGAGACATTCAAAACCCACTTGTACACATTCCTGTGTAACCTCATCTGGGTGTTCCTGCTCCAGTGGGGGGATTGGACTACATGATCTTTTGAAGTCCCTTCTTATCTCTGACATTCTGTGATTCTGTGATTCTTAATAAGCTCCTGAGAAACAGAATAAAGCTGCTCTTATTTCTCTTGCAGGGCACATTTAATATCATAAAGCCGAACTAGGCACCTAGCAGGACAGGAGAGATGCTTTCTCTTTGTTTTGATGGAGCTTTCATCCTCAGCTCTGGTTAAGCTGGCACAAATATCTCCAGTAACACTTGAGCACACTGAAATCCAGGCTTCTTCCCTTTATCACTGGGAGCACTTCAGCTGAGCTAGAGCTCCTGTAAAGTGGGGGAGACACAAAAAAAGAGGATGGCTTCTTCAGTGTGCTCTTAGCCCTTGAGTTACAAGCTTCTTAGCATCAGCTCATTATTCCACGTGTACCTAGGCCAGTGCAGGAAGGGACAAGGCACTAGAAAACTCCTGGCTTCGGCAACATGCTCGCTGGTCTGTAAGGCCTCCCATCTGCAGCCCTGTGGCCTGCTTTCCTCTGGCAGCTCCTGCCCTTTCACACGAGCCACTGTGATGGTGTAACCCAGAGGCCATGAAGCAATATTTTTCCTTTGTTGGCCTCAAGCTCCTGTTCTTGTGTCATTAATCTCATTATCTTGCAAACCCCAATACTGTTGTTTCAGTGGCATCCCATGTGAAGCTGTTGCTGTGAAAATCACCCTTCTTTTCTCCCTTTTTCCTATTCCTTGGTTGTAGCTTTTGTTTACTAGACTTTGGCAAACAGAAAGACGTTATAGCTGAGCAATTTAAAATAGTTTTGCTCTCAGTCTGCATCCTAATGGGTGCATCACACTGAATAGTTCAAGGTTTCTTCAGGTCACACTGTTTAAGGCCTGCATTACTGGCAATTCATATTTAGCTGCTTTTGGGTGTGGTTTGCTTCATGAATTTGTCTCTTTTGTGATAAAAAAAAGGAGAGGCCCCTACTGGTGGGAATTGTCAGTGCCTTATTACAGATACCAATCTGCTTTGCAGTTTGCTTCGAACATTAAACCATGCCATGGTGAGTCCTTGTTTATCAACCTTGATGCAAATTAATGTCCGATATCAAGGCTGTTTCTTTCTCCCAAGCAAAGTAACTCAGAAGTAAGAAGTCAGTTCTGTCATTTGATGACCGATGACAGAACCTGAGGGAATGGCAGGAAGATGTGCCAGGGGAGGTTCAGGTTGGACATTAGGAAAAGGTTCTTCACCCAGAGGGTGCTGGAGCAGTGGAACAGGCTCCCCACAGAGCTGTCACAGCCCCAACCCTGACAGTGTTCAAGAAGAGACTGGACAATGCCCTCAGACACGTGGTGTGAACTGTGGGGTTGTCATATGCAGGGACAGGAGTTGGACTTGATGATCCTTGTGGGTCCCTTCCAACTTAGGACATCCTGTAATTCATCCTATGATTCTATGAAGAAACAGTCTGCAATGCTATCATTTTACAGCCAAAAATTCTTGAATGTTTCTCAGTCAAGATTCAGGCTAGACTATAACTATATTCCACTTGCCAGCCTCCACTGTGGCATTCAGTTTTGCTTTTTGTCAGGCTCCTTGGTCTCACTTATGAGAAACATCCACTAAAACTTATTGCTCACTACTCACAAGATCATTTATCATACCATAATGCAGTAGCAGGAGGTTCTACAGGGTGAACTTCATGACTGTCAGATGCCACCACCTCATGTGCTTGGACTAAGATGTTGAACATCACTACTAAGCAGAGCAAGAAAAATCACTAGCTTTGCTTCTGCTTAGAGTAATTGCTTTGACCTAGATATTGTTTGGACCGTAGCTTTCAGGTACCCAGTACTCTACTCAAACCTGCCTCTAACTGACAAAAAAGGTAAAATAAAATTGCTTTATTTATGTTTGTTACTTTGGGGTGAGTCTTGGGTCTGAGCTGCTAGACTCCCAGCCCAGATAGATCAGGAAATGAAGTTACTAGAGTAAATTTTTTTCCCCCTTAGCTACCTTACTCAGTGTGCTGCTTATCTTCCTAAGTGTCACTATGTCCTGGTTTTGTTAAAAAAAAAAGATCAATTCCTCTTTTGGTGAATTTTCCTTTCAGCCAAGTTCTTCTTAGTAACTGCACTTTCCTGAACTTGGCTACATGTTTTGGTAGACATAACAATGGAGTGCAAGGTCATGGATAAGAATGCACGTTGCATATTTGCAAGGAGGAGCGAACTGAGCAGGTGAGTAAAACTCACGAATTAAGTATTCCATCCTATCCATGTCATACATCATATAAAGGTGGGAGATCATGAGGATCTCGCTTGCTTCAACTATGGCCAGCACCTGTGCGTGTCAACAGCAAAATGAGGATCAGAGATAACATTGGTCTGTTACTTGATGTGGTCAGTCACCTCACAAATAAGAATGTAGACAAAGCAGAGAAGTTTAATGCTTTCTTTGTCTCTGCCTTCAACACTGATGGGCTCTGGGACCCCCAGAACCCTGTGTTGGAAGACCATAACTGAGGGGATGATAAACTTCCACCTGACCCTGAATTTGTTTGAGACTTGCTGCTCCAGTTGGATGCACATAAGTCTATAGGGCCCAATGGCATTCATCCCAGGGTGGCCAGTGTTATCACAGGACCTGTGTCCATCACTTTTTAATGATTCAGGGAGTCTGGAGAGGTCCCCATCAACCAGAAGCTGGCAAATGTTTTCCCAGTTTTCAAGAAGGTTAAGAAGGAAGACCCTGGTAATCACAGCCCTGTTAGTCTCACTTCAGTGTCTGGTAAAATTAAGGAGAAAATTACTCTGGGAGTTATCGAAAAACACTTGAGAGACAACTCAGTCATTGGTCATAGCCAGCATACGTTCATGAGGAGAAAGGCCTGCTTAGCCAATTTAATTTCCTTTCATGACAGGGTCACCCACCTCATTGACCAAGGCAAGCCAGTAGATCTGTGTTGTTTTGTTTTGTTTGGCAAAGATACTTTCTTTGACAGTATCATTCTGGACGAAAGGTTCATCACATAGATAGACAAGTCCATAATACATTAAGCAATGGACTGATGGATTGGGCTCAAAGAGTTTTAGTAAATGGGATTACATCACACTATTGGCCAGACACTGGTGGGGTTCTCCAGGGCTCAGTTTCAGGGGCAGTGCTCTTTAGTGTTTTTGTAAGTGATCTGGATGCAGGAATCAATCGTACATTAAGTATGTTTGCAGATTATACTAAGCTAGGAGGAGCTGTGGACTCCCTTGAGGGAAAAGAGGCCTTGCAGAGAGATCT
Organism: Streptopelia decaocto; assembly: GCF_964273445.1. NCBI lineage: Eukaryota > Metazoa > Chordata > Aves > Columbiformes > Columbidae > Streptopelia > Streptopelia decaocto. The sequence continues at coordinate 70,113,144 of NC_138657.1, read as the reverse complement.
GGCTAGACTGGACAGCCGGGGAATCACCAATCATATGAAATTTAACAAGAGCAAGCACAGTGTTCTCTATCTGGGATGGAGTAGTCCTGGTTATATGTGCAAACTGAAGGACAAGAGGCTGAAGAGCAGCGCCATAAAAAGAGATCTAGGGATCTCGGTTGATGGCAATTTGAATATGAGTCAACAGTGTGACCTGAGAGTCAAAAGGGCCAGCTGTGTCCTGGGGTGCACCAAACACAATACAACCAGTGGGTTGGGGAGGTGATTGTCCCACTCTACATTGCACTAGTGTGGCCCCACCTCAAGTACTGTGTGCAGTTTTGCGTACCTTAATATAAGAAGGACATCAAACTATTAAGAGTGTATTCAGAGGATGACCAAGACGGTGAAAGACCTCAAGAGCAAGACTTAGGAAGAGTGGCTGAGGTCACTGAGGTTTGTTCAGCTTGGAGAAGGCTGAGTGACCTCATTGCAGCCTACAGATTCCTCAAGGGGGGCAGCAGAGGGGGAGGTGCTGATCTCCTCTCCCTGGTGACACAAGGAGATGGAATGAAGCTGCTTCAGGCAATGTCCATGTTGGACCCAAGGAAAAGGTTCTTCACTGAGAGGGTGGTTGGTCACTGGAACAGACTCCCCAGGGAAGTGGTCACAGCACCAAACCTGTCAGACTTCAAGGAGCATCTGGATTATTCTCATAGTCATGTGATTTAGTTTTAGGTAGTCCTGTGTGGGGCAGGGAGTTGAGTTCAATGATCCTTATGGATCCCTTCCAATTTGAGATATTCTATGATTCTATGGGTTGAAGAAGAAATGTGAAAACCTGGTGGTAAGTAACAGTTGAGAATACTGTCCAATCAACCAGCCAGTGCTGAGAACAGCATTTTCACAGGAGAAAACTATCATTAAAATGGAAGAAGGTCATTAAAAGATGAATCTTTGCAAGACTTCATCTTAAGGAGTACTGACTTTTTCCCGATTAGGGGACTGAATAGGGGACTGCAATGCTTTTTCACTGTGCAAATCAGCTTCAAAGTTAGGTATACTTGCTTTGTCTTTGATTAAAAAAATGATAACTTTTTAATTAAAAGTACCTTAAAGAATTTATATGTCTCTGTAAGGACTCAGTGGATTAGTTCCTACTTCACTGGAGGAACTGTTCATAGATTAGTAGTGTTTTAAGGTCAGGAAAGGCCTGTAAGATCATCTATACTGACCTACTTGAACAATGACCCTAGAACTTACCTCAGTAATTCTGCCATTGTGTTAAAAAGAGTGGTTTAATCTGTGTTAACAACTTGAAATCACAGGCTCAGTTCTCCACAGGGAATTGCACTGAAAAATTACTTCAGGGTTTGTTTCAAAGGGTCCAGCCAGGATCTTTCATTAACCCCCAGTGACCTCTCAAGCTATGTTGACAAAGTGGAAAATACTGCTAATGGTGATTAGTAATAACATGGTAATTATTAATGTCCTGTTTATCATAGTTGAGCACTCAAAAAGCATAACAGGGCTGAAGGTAGACTGACTGGCTGCAGTACTTGCTGAAACTGTGAGGGGTGACTTAGGGAACAGAAGAATTAGGATTCTGTTCTCTCTACCTCTTCTTACACCAGTTCTTTACAAAGAGTGATTGCCAAAAAAAACACCCTAAAACAACAAAAACCAAAACAACACAAACAAAATTAACAAAAAACAACAAAACAAAAAATAAACAAAACCAGACAAAACACACACACACTAAAGAACCCCAAACAAAACAAATAAAGAAACCTACAACAAAACCTGAGCTAGAGCTTTGTCAAAATACCAGCTCTGCTGAGAGCTGAAACAAGCTTTGCCCTACCTTTTGTCTCCACTCAGCTCAGTTAGTTAGACTCAAATGTAAGCAGCAGTGAGCAAGAGGATCCTTCTTGCTCTGTGATTTCAGGCATCTTTGCACCCTACCACACTGGCAGACTTTCTCAGCTCTCATAGTGACACTGCTGAACAGATATTTCCCTGCCTCTTGCTTCCTCTATTTCTGTTGGGGTTTTGTTTGTTTGTTTGTTTGTTTGTTGTTTCCACTTGCTAACCCTGCTGCTGCAGCAGCCACATGGAGGGTGCTTAGAAAGGGTGGGCTGAATGGGAAGAGAGGAAGACTGAGGAGCAGACTAATCAGTGCTCTCAAACTGCTCATATATGGTGGAGCCCATGTGCCTGAACAATCCCCTGCCTTCACACATCAGTGTTGCCTGCACCTACAGGAAAGAGAAGGCAGAGAGAGCACCAGCTCCAGACATAGGCAAGAGGCAAAGGGACAGAATGCAAAACCTGACTGAGGTTAAGTTGGCAGTTTGGTAGCTGAGCAGTTAGGCTGTATCAAGCAGGGTGACAGCAGTGATGTACCTCCAATGGGTGTACCTGGTGGCTGCAGCACCATACCTGAGCCCAGGGACCTAGGACAACCTATGTTATCTACCATTGCTGACTGTGTATCAGCGTGTCCTTGTCAGTATCTTCTTTCCCCCTCTGCTGCTCTGTGCTATTTCTTCCCTCTCCCAGTGAACTTCAGCTGATTGTTGTAAATTGCAGGGTTTTTAACAGATAACCCCCCGCCATGTTTACAGTAGATGGTCCCTAGCGGCTTTTGCAGGGAAATACCCTTCTCATGATGTCACCTAAAAGCATACTCAGGCAAAATTGCCCACAAGAAACACAGTGGGAGCTAATCAGCCAGACCAGCTTACCTTAGCTCTTAAACCTATATCATTAGCATCTGTGTATGCACCAGCTCTCACTAGGCACTAGGCACATTCAGGGTGTGGTTCATGCTACAAGGATGAAAACTCTTTGAATTCTTCTCTAAACTTTGTGTTTGAAACTATCAAAGGACTACAAAGAGTATAGTTGTACAGACGGTGTTAATGAATAGCAGAATAAAACAGTTCTTTTGTAAATATGAGAGCATTATAACTAGCAGGGGGTAGGAAGAGCCAAAATCTCTGGGCAGCAACAACAAGTGATATTGTAATGGGCTGAAGCCTGTTCTATTAAACCCTGAGGCCAACCATGTGTCATTTGAGGGGTATGGTTTGGCTAAGATCTTGTGATGAACTGTGAAAGGAAAATCCAGCAGATATTGACTCACTATTTTGAACAAACCATGCTGTAACAAGACATGAAGTGAGGGATGGGAGACACATGTAGGATCAGACAGAAAAAGCAAGCCCCAGCTTTCCCTGTGTTTTTACTCTACATGCAATCCAAGGAGTTTGGCCCATGTGGTCCATGAGAGGTGAAAAGAAACCAAGATCCAAGATCCTGGATTGTTTTGTCTTAATTTAGATCTGCTTCAGGAAACTGCTATACAGCAACCACTACATGAAAGAAAAGAGGTAAGGGCCTTCAGAAGGAGATATGCCAATGCAAGGTAGCTTTTCTCTGGAATCCCAGCAAGAGGCAAGCCAGCCTTTCAATAGGCATGGAAATAAGTAAGAGAGCAGTGCTAGTAATCTGTGCAGGCAATGAGTCGCCTCACACACATATACAAACGCAGACACAAGAAGGAGTGTGATACCATAGTGAATCAAAGGCTGCCAGTGACAGGGCATAGGGGCATGAAGTTCTCTAAAGACCTGGGAAAACAGGAATTGCCTCTTTGCATACTCGGTGTCTCCCAACCCATGCAAGAGCTATATAGTCCCATAGTGGGCAGGACAAAGCTAATATGGAAAACAGGACAGTATAAACATTAGATAGGATGAAACTGTACTGCAGAGAGGTTCCCCAAGTAGTTTTGGGTGTATTTATTATGCCCTAGGTCTCTGGGCTCAAGTACATTGCTGCAGCCATCAGGTACACCCTTTGGACATACAACTGAAGTTGTAGACACGGTCAAAGTTACCGAAGTATGTGCGGTCAATAGGCACCAACAAAGCCACCTGAACTGTCTGTACACAAGCTTTAAACCCATAGCAAATGCAAAATAATGCACAGAAAAATTCACTTAGCCCTCTTCCATTGCAAGCTTAACTAAATTCAGTGCCTTGTGTTTGGTGCATGCTGTTGGTATGGACAGAGAGACCACAGCTCTGCTTACATGGAATGACTTGCCAAACTGTGGGGATCTGCCCATGAGCCAGAGTCTTAGCATGCTCGACAGTGATACTTGTGGTGTTCAGCAGGTTACATATCAAGAAATAGCTATGTGTCAGGTGGCAGTGCGAGTAGAAGAACTGCAGGGACATAGATCTATCTATCACATGCTTTGGAAAGTCAATGTATTACAGCAACAAACATGCATATGGAAAAGGGACAAAAAAAAAAAGAACATTACCATGTTGCTCTAGGTTGATGAGTTCATAAGCCTTCTTTACAGGTGGGATGCTGAAGAACAAAGTGATTTAACCAGGAAATCAGCAACAGAAGAATCAATCAGTATTTTCTGTATTGCATATTGGAGGGCTTTCTGCTGGGCCTTGCTTACATTATGGAGTGGCTCATTTATAAACATTAGCAGCTCTTCTGACACAGGCAGCTGCTGCCAGCCCTTCAGTGAACACAAACAGATATTAAAAAGCACACAACAGCAGCGGCAAGGACAAATTTTACTTCATGAGTGGGAATGAATATCAGCTGTATGTAGAAAAGCTGGAAATATGCTGTAAGCAGAGACCAAACCATGACAGTAATGCACCTCTAAGAGTGTGGAAGGGATGATCTGTGCAATTGACAGGCTCTGTGTTTTCTGAGCATTATACTTTTACAGGAATAAGTACTTTTTTTGCTGACAGAGTTCAGCTGCCAGTTTTGCTTTTAGAATTTGTTTCGTACTGCCAAAAGGACACGAACATACTTATAGAAAGTGTTTGCAATTCTTCTCTCTCCCAGGAATTGACTTTTATGTGTGTGTGGTTGGTTGTTTTTTTTTTTCTTGTTTTACTGTTTTCTTCTGTATAAGAAAGACATTTTTGCGTACAGTGCTCTTTTTTTTTTTTTTTTTTTTAAATGTGGAAGAATCCTGCACACATAGTGCCACTACACCCAGCAAAAGCCCTCTAAACGTCAATAGTGACAGAGTCACAAAGTGGAAGCCATAGACTGAAGTCTGTCCTGAAGAACAGCAGTCCCTCAGTCCACATGGCCCTTCCGGTCCTGCTGAGCAGCATGGCACACTTTCCCTTTTCAGATTTCAAGATCTTGTGGTGAGCTGGACACCCACCTGTCTTGTCAAATTCAAAGAGCCTCCTGAGCCTGCAAGCTGCATCATCCTGGTACCATCCTATTCAAAACTTCCTCCCTTTTCCCTGTTTGCATCCCATCCCTAGGCAGAACTAGCCACCCAGGTCACAAATCTCAACCTGACATAGAGTTTATGATGATCTACATGTCCAGATCTTGGGGAGGGGTGGGGGTGGAAAGGCAAAATAAAAAGATACATTCAACCTTGGATTATTTTTGCTAGTATAATGGTGAGTTACACTGGGCTCAAGTTACAAGGTGATCTGATAGCTGCATGTGCCATGGCCTGTGGATGTTCCATTTTACCTGATTTATTCATTCTGTCACATGCTGTGTTGAGAATTGCTGATTCTGTATGTAGACTTTATTGAAACCAGTGAGCAACAGGGGAAAAGACAACTCATTTGAGCACATTGCCTGCAACAGGACCACACAGACTTGGAAAGGCCTTAATGCAAGTCATGTATCCAGCAACATTTTTTAAGACCACTGAGAAGTTTTCCCAAGTTCTGTCCCTTGACAAACACATCCATTGTAGTAACCTTTTTTCTGTAGTTTGTTCTTCTTGTTTCCTTGGCTGTGGCTGCCTGTCCTGAGCCTTTCCTATGCCACCACTCCAACGAATAGTAAATTAGCACAACTCACCTGCTTTCTGAACCTTTGCTGCTTTGCGGCTAAATCACCCTCATGTGCAGGTCTCATGCTATTGCTACATCCTGAATCTGAAAGAACAGCCTGACGAGTGCCAGGTCTGTAGGGGATGAAGATGTACCTCCTCCACCTCAGTGTACTCACAGGCATGTGCAGCTTCACGTCAGAGACCAAGCATTACCTTTGAGGAAGGGAGAACTGTTACCACACTCCTTGGACTGAATTTTCTGACCCCATACTTGTAAATTCATAATCCATAGTGGATTTTCCAAGGCAATGCTGTTGTGAAATTTTGTTTGCTTCACACATATGCATGTCACACCTCTCTCTGTCAGTTTGGGACTGCAGCTGCGTGGCCTTTGCTTTTCTGACATTTATTTCTAGAGCTGGTTCTTGCTTACTTGCCTACCCACATTGTGTCTGCATTGTACTCCCTTGGTCCCATCTGTCCACCTGCTCCACAGCAGGAGCTCTTTCTGTAAAGTCAGTGACACAGCACTTTTCAGTTTTATGTCAGCTGTGTAAACACCTCATGAAGACTTTCCTATCCACAGCACACTGGAGGACTCAACTCTTGGTTTCATTATTAGAGTTTAATATGCTCTGTCACTGCGAAGTTCACTGTGTTCTGCTTTTAGCATACAAATTTTAACATTTACCTGTTTGTGTCAGGTGAGATATTTGTATTGCAATGGCACTGCAGCAGTTTACTTCAGCCTATGATCATACCTTATGTTTTGGGAGCACTGAAGTCTCTTTCTCGTTTCCACAAGGCAGCTCAAACATGACGTCAACGCCAAGGTCCAGGAAAATGTTCAGAGGAGAAAGAAGATATCCTTGGGACCTTTTATTCTCCACTACTGGAAACCAGTCCTTATGGACATCAGGGTGGCACATTATCTAAAAAATACAGCTGCTACCCATGAAACTGGGGTTCTGTGAGAGATCTTCAGACCTACCATGTTAGCCTGATGTATACTGCTTCACTGAGAGTGGAGATTGCAGAAAAAAAGGACGTTGATAGCTTAAAATACACTATCAGCAGATTTGCAATTTACCTCTGTAAGCAGCCTTAGAAGAGTAAAAGGTAGTATGGAAAGGTGATTCACTGTAACACTGACCACAGGTGACTTCAGGGAGTCAGAAATCAGGCATAGGTGAGCTGTCCTCTGCTGCAAGTGCAAGTGAGCTGCATGAGCGGTGAGACGTGGTTGACTGGACTAAACAGGCTTAATTGCAGCTCAAAGTGGGGTGGCTGAAGCTGGGTTTCAAAATGGAAGTGCTGTGTGAGGATGGCTTAGCACAAGGAAGGAGGGAAGGAAGGAACATCTCGGAACAAACTGGCACAGGGTACCCTTAGGCAGCGAAAAGGAGAATGAGAAATTCAGTTGAGAAAGTACACTGTTCATTCACAAATCAGGGAGGTTTGGGAGAAATAAGCCAGATGTAACTGATAACAGCTAATGTAGGATCTTGGCAGTGTAGCAAAAGCAGTGATGTGCCTAAGTTGTCAGCACCTCTGTCTGAAATAGACTTGATGAGCTGGAAAGCAAATAAGTATAATTATGCTACATGTTAAATTTTTTGATGTGGGTTTTGGTGACGCTTACATGACCAAAGGGCTGGAGTCAATGGCCAGGAGGTCCCTTTCAGCACAATACTTGGCTTATGATTATTTAGTCATTTGTGATGAGTCACACACTTTCCAGAACATGCGTGTGTGATATTTTCCTGCCTCAGAGACCATATGGTCTAATACACATTTTTGTGTCCTGTCACTCAGTGATTTCCATAATATGTACAAAACAGCTTTCTTCTCAGTAGCTTGCTAAAATGCTCTGCTCAGACAAACAGATCCTGCAGGACAGTTCTCTGTCACCATTCTGCTTCATTAACTGTATTCTGTTATGTCTTAGTTCATTAACTGTCCTCTGTATAATGTTTTACTTTGTTACCAGCTTAATTCTCCACTGGCTCATCAGTGTAGTTCCTATGTGTGTGTATGGCTCATCACCACAAAACTTGGCTCTGTGGGGCCAAGGTGTTCAGTAATCTGCCAGGCATAATTTAGTTAAGAAAAGCGTGGGATGCCAAGCTTTAGGTAGTTATATAGGGAGATAAATGTCAAGGAGAAATGATAGGGAACAGTGGTTGCGGATCAGAAAGATCAGACGAAGCAGTGAAAGAAGGAGACCTGAGGTAAGCCAACATACATTCTTACACAGGTGTAATCTTCAACCATGTAGTGGGAAGCCAGGTAGGCAGGGTGATAGGGGGAGATCATACCAAATCATTCTCAGACTCAGGTGAGTGATAAAGAGGATGTTTAAGCACAACCCTCTTATCCTTACACTTTCACTTGTTTGCTGAAAGAAGAAATGATCCATTTTGTAATTCTTTACTATTCTACGATATAAAGGCAACATGTTGTACACAGGATTTTAGCTACTTCTGGGTACAGTGTAGGCAAGAATATCACCACTAACACAAATGCATCACCATGAATGGCACCTTTAGTATCTTTGAAGTAGAGAACAAAACCAGGGAAGAAACCTTCTTGGACTGTTCTCTTTCCTGGTTGAAAGCAGTAAGGAAGCCCAGACCTAGTGAGAGGAAGCTGCTCAGACTGTGCACAAAGGCACAGTAGCAAAAGGCAGCACAGGAATGATGATTTGCAGCCCAGGAAGGGCAAAGAGCAGGGAGGATGATGAAGCATCACCAAAATCCATCCTCATTGAAGAACCCCAGGATATACAAAAAGCGATGTGGTTCATCCAAAATTAATTAAGATTGAAGTTTACAGCAAGAGGTGAGGTAAGTAATGCACACATAGGAGAAGGCTTACAGTGGAAGTGAAATGGTTGTGATCCACATGACAAGCAGTAGCCAGAGCTTGTCAGTTAACTCACATTTGCTGGGACTGTGGTGTGTTTTGTAGACCTTGGGAAGAAAGCTTGATTTTAAAAGGATGGGAGATGTTCAAAGAGAAATTTGTTCTCTGAACAGTTTTCCTAGTCTTTTTTTTTCTCTGAGGTGGTGTCCAGAGCTATTATTCTCTGTCGTGGCTCTTTTTCCATGTCTCCCCATCGACATGAACCAACGTGTTCACACAGAGTCTGCTGGAGGCACGACAATGCATCGTAGTCATAAATCATCACAGGGCAGCTCTAAACTTGCTGCACACACACTGAGTGACATTCTCTACTTCAAATAAAGTATTTTTCTTAGAATTAGGTCACTGTTTGGCACTATTGATTGAGGCTCTGGCAGTTCAGATATTCCCACTACTTTTTCCACATTTTCTTCATCTTTCTCCTGTCTGTCACTGGTGGCCACAGTCTCTCTCAAATCCTGTGATCGTCCATTACAAACAGTGGCTTGCCTACCTTTGGGGGGACATACATTACCCCTTGGTTACCCTGGTGAACAGGAGGGGATCTGGGCTTTCATTACATTGTGTCCTGGCTTGCCATTTTCTTGTGTTCAGAGTTATGAAATGCAGTTTGTTTTGTTTTGCTATGAACTATACTTCAAGCTGAATCTTGATCTTAAATTAACGCAGCATACATCTTTAACTCAGGGATTCCTTGCACTTTCTTTTTTTAATTCTTTTTTCCGCTTTTTTATCTGCTCAGATATGAGCAATTGAATACTCATTCTAGGCTGGCACAAGTCCAGAGGAACTAAACGGTAATGATCACAGAAAAGACATTAGAGCAAATTGGGTAAATGAATCAGCATGCAAGGAGTACCATTTACTTGACTGCTGCCTAATTTATAAATGAAAGAAATACACACACATAATACATTTAACAACAGATGGCATAAATCACTCCACATAATTTAAGTTGCCAAGTTACAAGGCACTAGGGAGGGAATTTAGAGTGCCAAGTCCTGCAAGGTGAGCAGAGGAGGATCTGCCTCCTCAGCTGCAACACCACCACCATCACCACCTCCCTACAGCAGCAATAGCTGGGGACCCTCAGCCTTCTGCCCCCCTGAGAGCAGCACTATCCCAGCCCCAGCCTGCACCCTGCCCAGACAGCCACTCTCAGGTGTCTCTGGGAAACTAGGACCAAGTTTGGGTGTCTATCCCTGTATTCCCAAGTACTCCTCAGGGTGACCAGGGATAGCTCGGACCCTAACCCAGAGTACAAGGAGAGGACCAGCAGCATGAGACAGATTAGCATGGGGAGAATGAGCTAATTGTGTAGGTGCCATGTTAGGTAGTAATGGAAAGCAGATGGGTTAGGCTGCTCCCTGACCCTCAGCTGAATCTTAAGCATATAGAGTCCATCCTTGATTTGATTTAGGCAAGTTAAATCTCTCCCCAGCTTCATCCCCCTCCTCGCCCCACTGCCACCCCTACCCCCAGGCTGTGGTAGCAGAAACAAGTCTTCTGCAAGCTTAATCCTCTGTCTAAATAAACCAACATACATTGACATGATATTGTGTGTACTAGAAAGGAATGCAGCTTTAGCTGCTGCCATAAGAAGCTATACTGATTGAGAACCTGGGACAATGGATTTTTAGTTCATTTAAGATAAACTGATGTCTCGATACTCAGTGTAAGATGTAGTAATAGAATTTATTAGGTCACTGACCGGCAAATCCCTTTTCAGCCTTTTACCTGTGCAAGCTCCCAGTGGAGTTCCAGTTAAAAAATGATAACAAAAAAATCCAATGGAGGAAGGATTTAAGGATTCAGCATTGCCTGCTGTCTCTGTTTTGGAGTACTATGCATTCAGACTGCAGATGCAGCACCCTGGGAGCTGCAGAGGTTACTTGCATGAACAATGCAAACAGTATCTGATGGCTCATGCATGCTTATAATGATGACTGACAAACCAAGGGGTGGTTTGCTTTTTCTTTTTTTTTCCTTTTCCTGTTGTTATGACTGGATGCTGTAGTGATTGGAGGTATAAATAGGCAGATGGTTCAGAGGGATAGAATGTTGTCTCTTTATGGCATAAAAAGTCAGTTCAGCTGAAGAATTCTCTACACTTCAGTATAATGCTTGCACAGTACATATATCTACCCATGAGATCAAAATCTTATTTTTAATGAACAAGATTTCATCTCTTGGGGAGGAGCATTTCCAGGGACAACCCCATAATGTCAGAATGCCAATATATTTTAGCAGGGAAGGAGCTCCTAATAGAATCTTAAAAGAGAAAATCTCCCTCAGAGTAGTTTGGAACTGCAAGGTTTGGGCATTTGCTGACAGAATCTCAGCGAAGTGATAGATAGAAATATTACACTTGTCATTTTTCATCATAATACCCTAAAGGGAAATTCCATTTATCAGGCCTGTTCACAGGAGAGTTTATGTTCTGTCTAATGAACTGAAAAAATTGATTTGTTTCTGTATTTTAATTTGTTGTGTTAGCTGTAAAGTTAAATTATATTAATTGTTTACTGTGTTTCTGAGAACTGAAATAGGTTAGGTAATTAATTACCCTGGAGTTACTGCTTCTCTCTATGAGATAAGTGTAATATTTAGTATGTTGATGAGACCAGACACAGTCTTGCTCCCTGCCTTAACAAATTCAGCAAGATGGCTAAAAAGCAAGACCTTGCAGTTTCCGCAGTGTTTGAAAACATGAGAGTAAATGTGGACAAGTAGGAAACAGCTGGCTTTGGATATAACTCGGCATGGCTGAGTTGTGGGGCAGGTCTGCATCTTGGTGATGCAGCTGAGCAAAGGCTGAGTCAGGTCACCAGGTATGAGGATGAGGGTGTCCTGGCACACTGAGATGAGAAATTCAAATTCCTCTGTTGCTAATCCTCTTCTCTCAGCTTCTGTGGAGAAATTCCCTTCACTGCTAGGCCCCACTAAAACCTCTGCTCACATCTGACCCCAAGACCCTGTGGTCCATCAAGTACCAATAAAGTGCTTGTTTGTGCTGGCAGTCATCATGGTTGATGGGGACGTTCTTGCCTCTGCCCACAGCTGCCATCAGCCACCTTGTGTGTTATACCTGGGCACAATTTAGATGGAGTGTAAGGTCCAGCCTGCTGCCCTTTTTGTGGAGAAGCTCCTTCCTGCCATGTGTGCAGCTGCATACATGTGCTCACGTGTGTAATGGATGGGGACAGACAGAGCTGAGGGCGCACACATGCCTGAAGTGGTGGTTCGTGCAGGACTGATTTAAACCAGCCTAACATTCCCCAGGCAGTCTACATTTGGGGTGAGGCAGCTGATGTGCTGTCATGTAGACTGTATTGTCCATATGAAGGAATTCTGTATTTCCTGTTCCTTAAGAACGGCTATGTCAGCAATGGCTCTCAGTCTGGGGAAGAGATGGCTGAGGTGGTGGAGTGATGACAAGATTGTGTATGGTGCAATCATGATGTTTGGCATGCTCAAAGATATTTCCAGAGTTATGGGCAACAAATGAAACTGCAGAGGTTCTCTTTTGCACAACAACTTGTAAGTCTGTGAAGCACCCTAACCCAAAGATGTTAAATTTTAATGGCCAACAAATGGGACTACATGGATTCTTAGAAGAAAACATAAAGGACTTTGACAAAGGAAGACAAAGTCCTTGACCTAGAAACCAGTAAACATTGGTTGGATCTTCTGGCAAAGTATCGCTATATGATGTCCTAAATTCTCCCTAGGCACCCACAGATGGCCACTGCCAGGGACCAGACAGTGGGTTAGATGGATCTCTGATATGCCCTGGCACAACTGATATTTTCTCCTTATGTCATGACCTTGTCCATCTGCTACACCTGTTGTCTGTAATCTGCCCCTGGACAGGAAGTTATGACGGCAGAAACAGTCTTGCTGTTCTGTATTTATAAAATCAAGGCAATTGGGGTGAATATTTGGGGTTCCTAGGTATAAGACAATACACATAATGATGTTGAGAAAAACTACAAGTAGCTAAGCATTGCAGAGTAACGGGGTTCTTCATGCAAAGGTGCCAACTCTGTTTCTGTCCCAATGACTTTTGAATTTATAGTGTGCTTGCAATCCCATACTCAGCAACAGTATCATATGAAGGGTTATAGAGAGTTAGTTTAAACAGAAAGAGCAGCAAATTCATCTGATAAGGAAACATTGTATAGCCTGCACAACTTAAAATTCTCCTGAGGCTGGTAGCCTGCAGCTGCTACTGGTTGAGAAACCATAAGGTAAGTGAACCCCTTTGACTTTGCCTTCACCTTTGCATCTGCCTTTGCCTGGTAAAGCTGATTTACGCCCCAGGATTGCTGACTGGGTCAAAGGGAGCGTTTTACAGGCATGACTGGAATAAGAACCACAGAATGTGATCGTGAGAATGCTAGTTCTCCTTGTTATGGCATTTTTCACTTGTTGCAGTGAGAACATTCTCCCAAATGGTTTCAAAACACTTACATGATTAGGTAAAACATCTGCAGGTGTGTAAAACCTAAGCCATGCAGCAGTCCAGAAAAATGAAGCACAATGTCTTGCATTATCTGAGTGTGCCGTCTTGTCAGTTACTATGAGTACCGCCAATTCAACAGCCAAGATGAAGTACTCTCATAGGAGCTGGCTATCATGAGACTCCAGATGGCCCTTCCTCCTTCTTGCAGCACATAACCTAGATATGTAACAACTCATTCACCATCACACTGAGAATCTGTTACTAGAATGACACAACAAAATTAACTACTGGAGAAACAAAAGACAGTTTGGGGACTTTTGCATAATGTTCCCCTCTGAACTTCAGGCTTAAAAAAAAAAAAAAATAGTGTTTTATTTCAGCATGCCTCATGGTATGAAATAAGTGATTCACAGGAGAATGTGCCTTCATTGCTCTACACCTGAAAAATAACAGAAGCCATTGTCCAGGAACAAAATTTGCTCCTGAGAAAAAAAGCCAGTGTATCAGCCTGCACTCCCAACCTAAAGTCATCTTTTTACAACTAACTCTATTTGAAATGTGTCTTAAAGAACAAAATAAGCTTCGGGTTTTTTTGACTGATGAGATGTGGGAGGAAAAGCAGAAGGTATTTCAAAAGGAAAAGCTGAAAAAAACAGAGTGATCAGTGCCTCTCATTGCAGGTGTGCACTTGTCATTTGTGTGCCGTGGGGCAAGAGGGAATCGTAAGTGCTTTCAATTTACTGTATTTGATTTTGCTTCTGAGAGTAACAATCTGTTTGGGGACTCAAATTCTGACAGTAGAACTATGTCTGGTTTTGGTTTTGCATTCAGGAAGGATTTGGAGAAGAGAACAATACAATACTCATCCTAGCAGTCTACTCCCAATATCCTGCTACAATTATCTGCTTGGCACAGAATTTCTAATGCCGTAACTCCTGAGGTAAAGTGTTTCCCAAACGTAACTCATGTCTGCTTGGGCAAAAATGTGAAAATCCTCAATCTAATTTGGAATCAGAAGAGTGAATACTGACAGGTGTATAGGGCATGAGATAACCTGAAGAATCTTTATGGCTGGTATAGCACTGAGAAATCTTTGGATAAATCATTAAAAATGAATAATAAACTGGTTGAGAGAATAAGGATTCCCATGAATGTTGAGGTATCAGCCAGAGGAACTCAGCTGATATATTTTCCTCAACTCTTCTGGTTTTATAAGACACCAGTCCGGACAGTGATACATGGGAAAATTTGATCTCACAGGGCCAAAGAGTGCTGGGACAGGAATTATCAGGGCTCATTTGGAGAGCTTTAAACTAGATTTGAAGGGGGTTGTAGCTGGGCTTGCATCAGTGGCGCAGCTCTCTAGAACTGATGAAGACCGGGAGGTGTCCCATCCCCCTAGGGTGAAATCAGTGTGCTCAGCTCGCTCCCTGAAATGCCTGTACACCAATGCATGCAACATGGGGAATAAGCAGGAGGAGTTAGAAACCTGTGTTCAGGCAGGAGATTATGATCTGGTGGCAGTTACAGAGACATGGTGGGACAGCTCACATGACTGGAATGTGGTCATGGATGGCTATGTCCTTCTCAGGAAAGAAGGCCAGCCAGGCGAGGTGGTGGATTTGCTCTTTATGTGGGAGAGCAACTACAATGTATTGAGAACTGTCCAGACACGGATGAGGAGTTGAGAGTCTGTGGGTGAGAATTAAGGGACAGGCTGGCATGGGTGATACTGTTGTGGGTGTCTATTACAGGCCACCAGATCAAGGTGAGGAAGTTGATGAGGCCTTCTACAGACAGCTGAGAGCAGCCTCACAGTCACAGGCTCTGGTTGTCGTGGGGGATTTTAACTTCCTTGATGTTTGCTGGAAGGACTGCTCAGCCAGCCAGCCACAGTCCAGGAGGTTCCTCCAGTGCATTGATGATAACTTCCAGATGCAAATGGTGGAGGAGCCAACTAGGAGAGGAGCACTGATGGATCTCATCCTCACTAACAAGGAGGGTCTGGTTGAAGCGGTAAAGGTTGAGGGCTGCCTTGGCTGCAGCAACCATGAGATGGTGGAGTTCAGGATCTTGTGTGGCAGGAACAGAATACCAAGTAGAATTGCAACCCTGGACTTCAGCAGAGCGAACTTTGGCCCTTTCAAACAGTTGCTAGGGGAAATCCCATGGGCAAGGATACTTGAAGATAAAGGGGCCCAAGGTAGTTGGTTAGCATTCAGGGACTGCTTCTACCAAGCTCAAGTTCAGAGCATCCCAACACATAGGAAGTCAAAGAAGGGAACCAGGAGACCCGCATGGCTAAACATGGAACTGCTGGGAAAATTCAAATGGAAGAGGAGAGACTACAGATCATGGAAGGAGGGGCTGGCCACTTGGGAAACATATAAGGCTGTTGTCAGATGATGCAGGGAGGCAACTAGGAAAGTTAAGGCCTCCTTAGAATTAAATCTTGCAAGAGGTGTCAAGGACAACAGAAAGAGCTTTTTCAAATACATGGCAGATAAAACTAACACCTGAGGCAATACAGGCCCACTGATGAATGGGGTGGGTACCCTGGTGACAGGAGATACTGAGAAGGCAGAGTTACTGAATGCCTTCTTTGTCTCTGTCTACTCTGCTGGAGGCTGTCCTGAGGAGCCCTGTACCGCTGAGGCCCCAGAAGAAGGTAGGACAACGGAGGAGTTTGCCTTGGTTGATGAGGACTGCTTTAGGGACCAATTAAGCAATCTGGATATCCATAAATCCATGGGTCCAGATGGGATGCACCTGCAGGTGCTGAGGGAACTGGCTGAGATCATTGCTAGGCCACTCTCCATCATCTTTGCTAAGAACTGGGAAACGGGAGAGGTGCCTGAGGACTGGAGGAAAGCAAATGTCACTCCAGTCTTCAAAAAGGACAAGAAGGAGGACCCAGGTAACTGTAGACCAGTCAGCCTGACCTCCATCCCTGGGAATGGGATGAAACAACTTAGTGGCATCTCAGGGCACATCAAGGATAAGAGGGTCATTAGGGGCAGTCAACATGGCTTCACCAAGGGGAAGTCATGCTTGACCAACCTCATCACCTTTTATGAGGACACAACGAGGTGGATAGATGATGGCAAAGTGGTGGATGTGGTCTACCTTGACTTCAGTAAAGCGTTTGACACAGTATCCCACAGCATCCTCGCTGCTAAACTGAGGAAATGTGATCTTGATGATGGGTAGTGAGATGAACTGTGAACTGGCTAAAGGAAAGAAGCCAGAGAGTCGTGGTCAATGGGGCAGAGTCTAGTTGGAGGCTGGTATCTAGCAGAGTGCCTTAAGGGTCAGTACTGGGACCAGTATTATTCAAAGCCATTCATCAATGACTTGGATGAGGGAATAGAGTGCACTATCAGCAAGTTTGCTGATGACACGAAGCTGGGAGGAGTGGCTGACATGCCAGAAGGCTGTGCTGCCATCCAGAGACCTAGACAGGCTGGAGAGTTGGGCAGGGAAAAATTTAATGAAATATAACAAGCGCAAGTGTAGAGTTTTGCATCTGGGCAAGAACAACCCCAGGTTCCAGTATAAGTTGAGGAACGACCTATTAGGGAGCAGCACAAAGGAAAGGGGGGTCCTGGTGGATGGATGGACAGCAGGATGACCATGAGCCAGCACTGTGCCATTGTGGCCAAGAAGGCCAATGGCATCCTGGGGTGGTTAGTAGGTCTAGAGAGGTTCTCCTCCCCCTCTACTCTGCCCTGGTGAGACCACACCTGGAATATTGTGTCCAGTTCTGGGCCCCTCAGTTCAAGAAGGACAGGGAACTGCTGGAAAGAGTCCAGCACAGGGCAACAAAGATGATTAAGGGAGTGGAGCATCTCCAGTATGAGGAAAGGCTGAGGGAGCTGGGGCTCTGTAGCTTGGAGGAGACTGAGTGGCAACCTCATTAATGTTTATAAATATATAAAGGGTGAGTGTCAGGAGGATGGAGCCAGGCTCTTCTCGGTGACTACCAATTATAGGACAACGGGCCATGGATACAAACTGGAACACAGGAGGTTCCACTTAAATATGAGAATAAACTTCTTCCCGGTGAGGGTGACAGACACTGGAACAGGCTGCCCAGGGGGGTTGTGGAGTCTCCTTCTCTGCAGACATTCAAAACCCACCTGGACACATTCCTGTGTAACCTCATCTGGGTGTTCCTGCTCCAGAAGGGGGATTGCACTAGATGATCTTTTGAGGTCCCTTCCAATCCCTAATGTTCTATGATTCTATGTTTCTGTCCTCTGAGAAAGGAATTCTTTTGCTTTGAGTAGTGTGATGGAAAGTCTTTGAATGCATGTACTTTTTTTAGCTTCCTTAAGAACTGGGTGGATGTGCAGAATTTGATATTACCAGGCTTTCTTCACTTGCAGCATCCAAGTTGGAATCAACAGTTCCATGGATGAGAAGTCAGTACAGGACTTATGGCACACTCTATAACCCTTTTTTCTCTCAGGGCAGCTAAATGACTGCGAGTTGTTCAAATCTGGTTTCTATGAGGTATAAAAATATGATGTCATTAAACCTCATTAATGAACTGCTGATAGCCACACTCCACAGTAACCGCCATCTTCATTTTTCCAGGGAGTAAATCAGCACTACTTCGTTAAGTTTAATGGGCTCAAGCTAATTTACACCAACTGAGAATATGATGCAGTAAACTCAGGCTCCCACAGTGAATGGATTGCTTCATTCATCACAAAACCACAGCTGTCTCCAGCTGGCAGAAAGCACCTGTTCAGCTCTCTAACACTGCACAATAAAACAGAGTAAGGCAGGAAATGAGTAAGAACATGAGGTCCTTGTGGGACTCTACAGTGCATGTATGTTTTCTGAACATCATATGGAGTTTGGCCAAGGGTCTCGTCATTCAGCCACTGCTCTTGGGAATGGGAGAAAACAGTTTAAAACCTCTGTAGGATCTTAAGTTATATATAATGCAATGGTATATCTAATATAATTATAGGACAAAGTAGGTACTGGGTTAGTCCATTTGTGCAGACTTTAAAATCTGACAGCAATTTAGCATAGAATATAAGACATTTTAAAATGCATTAATGCAGCTTTCCTGCTGGTTATAAACCTGAAATGGATAATGTTAAAATTCCAGCTGATTGAGGCAGGCATTTATCATTGTGCTTTTTGTTCTCTTGTAGCTTTTTCACAGTTTTCTTTCTGCTAACTGCAATTCAATAATACTCAGAATAGAAATGAGAAGTAATGTGAAATTGGTATAAACAGCAATTATTTCTACTAAATTAGGGTATTTCTACCTTAGACAGTAAATATTTCCAGTTCTAGCATTATAGTGGAACTCCTGCTTTAAAGATTAGCAGCACTACACTGAATGAGAAAGCCTTAAAGGAATTCAGAGGTCTTTGTATAGACCACCTAAACATCTGTGAAAAAATACAAACACTGGCCAGGCAAAAATTTCCCTATTTCTTCTGGATCTTCCACTCTGTGCAGGTTCCAGAAACCAGATCCTGATAGAGCTGTCAACACATCTCTAGCCCATCCCCCCTTCCCAGGAGAGTTCGGACCAGCTGTGTTGGGTATCTGTAGTAAGAGTAAGATTCTAGCTGGGTTGTAGACAAACAACGTAGAGAAAAATGAGCAAACTGGACCACACACAGGACCTTGCTATTGGTTTCATAGAATACATATGTTAAGAGAATGAGGAGAGGTTTGGACTGTGAGGAGGAGATAACGGTGGGGTTTTTTCTTTCCCTCATTAAAATTAAAAAAAATAAAGTTGTCTAATATTGGAAGAGTTTTGAAGACTGAGATTTTTGAGCGGAAGAAAAAGGTCAATACCTAGAAATGGGTACAGTGTGCATAAGACATGTCCACCTGTGGAGTTTCCTACTAGGCAGTTCTTGGGTCAAAGAATGAAGAGGTGAAGCGATTGGTACCTAGTAAATCAAGCTTGTCAAAGGAGGGTTTAAAATAACTTTACAGACAATAGTAGCAGGTGAGACAGAAAATGTTTAAGGAATAATACAATAAAATTAATCCATTAAGAAAATACTATGTGACATGTAGCATCTGTGACCTTAGTATATCCCCAGAAAGCTTAACAATAGATCATACGTACTTAAGTCTACATAACACCAGCAGGCAGCCAGTCCCCAAGGGGCAAATCTATTCTAAGCTTCAGAGGCTCCGTCACAAAAGGGAAGAGAGGATCCTGCTGCACCTGCAGGTAGGAGTCTTGGCTCGAACAGGATATCACTGTGAGACACATTTTCAGACAAATACCCAGTCATTAGCTTATTATGAATTCTGCTCATTAAAATCCAGCTGCATCAATACAAATATGGCAAACCCATTATATGATCATGCTCTAGACTTATTTGACCTGAAGCTGAAAAACCTTTTTCAACTTTTTTTTTTGCTGATGCTTCTAAACCATGGCTGTTTCAGCTCCCATTTTTCCTGTTACATTCAGATGAAACATATGCTAACTTATGCCTACTGACTCTTTAAAAATTACCAGAAGTCTGCAAAACTTTAGAGGCACTGTAGTCACCATCATGTTTTTGTTGGAGGAAAAGAGGTTGGGACAATTCCCCGCGCCTGCTGTTTTGGGAGGAAGTCTTTAAGTACTGCTCAGGGCTCTGGTTTTCGGAATAATGTCTTAAAGTTTAGCTTTGTGACTCTGAGTATTGTGATACGCAGTCCAGCTAACAGATGTAGCCCTGAGTGTGGAGAGCATTGCTATTATGATAATAAAACAAACATGTCTTACATTTTCTTCAAGAGTGTTATGGTTATGTTTTTTTGCCTGAGTGTTATGTATCACATCACCCTGTGTTCCCAACAGACTGGAAATTCCTTAAGGCAGAATCATTTTTCTTATTCCTATCATTATTTAGTATAATGCAGCCCTTACTTTTATGGCAGCTTTGGGCTATGCTAAGATAACAATAACATCAAAATAAAGATGACATTCTCGTATTCACTTTCCCTGCGAATGTGCAATAGGTACTATGCTGTTAATGTGTCCTAACTGTGGTTTTCTGCCTAGGAGAGAGCCTCTTTACATTTATGGACTTCAAACATGTCCCAGATAAAATCATACATTGATCACACAAGCCATGCTGCAACATTAAAGTGACAGTATATAACTACAGCCAATTAAATACCAGAAAGATCCACAGTTACTTTAGTAACTATATAAATATGTGGTAAGCAAAATGGCTCAATAACTTTAAAAATAGGTCTATACAAATGCTGCCTAGTATTTCTTCACTTCCTTTGGCAGCCACGGTGTGTGACTTTATACTAAAAGTCAGCCACAACATTCACTGGGACCTTAGATGGTCTTACAGGTGATGCATCCGTAAAACTGACCAGAAGAGTTGTTATTCATCAGATTTTAAAACATGGTAGCACCTAGAAGAAACTCAGCTAAGGAACGGGGGCTCACTGTGCTTTCCTAACTTTGATAAACTTTAAGTAGGGATATATCAACATCTCAATTTTATATGTAAGTAGCTGTAAAATTATGATCTGCAGAGGAGGATGAACAGTTTAGTGAACTTGTTGTAAGCTTTGGAAGTCTCTGTTCCTTTTTGTGCTGCAGTGTTCACTACGGTCAATAGAGGATCAAAAATTATTATTATTGCTACTGTTGTGGTTTGGCCATCACTGTGAAAAGTAAGTTACAGTCTTATTTCTTTTATTTGTGAATGTGCTTCAACACTTTGGCATTCATCAGAAGGCACATTAATGGGCACTCACAGCAGAAACCCCAAAGATCTGGTTCTCAAATCACATCATTGGAGCAATGACATGAAATTTGGAACAGAGAAAATGACTAGTTTTCACAGCTACCACTTGATTTTTTTTACCAGCGTAAATTCTTTTCTAAGGAAAATGTCTTTTTAGATAAGAAATTATAGCCTGTAGAAAACATCTGCTAGTATGTTGTTTAATTAAAGACTGCATTCCCTGAAAGCAACCGTTGTGTCAGTAAGACTGGAAATGAGAGAATATGGAAAGCGTGACTGAAAAACTTGGGGGGAGTAGAAGTAAGCAAAGGTACTAAAGGTTTCTAAAAGGCCTGGACTTACATGGACAAGCCATGGTTTAGCAACAGGCCGAAAAAATCAGAAGCTCATCCTTCTTAGTAACCTGAGGAAGTTTAATTCATGAAGACACAAACACCTTGAAAGCTGTCCTTTGTCAGACTTGATGTAATTTTCCCTGGTTGGCCACATGCCAGACAGAAAGACAAGACAAAACAGCCCCCCAGGGCAGGTTTATCAATTCCCTCCCACTAAATGTAATGCTCCTTGGGTCTAATTGAAAGAGCCATGGCAAAGGTTGTAGATCACGCCCCTCACACTGCACTTTTCTTCGGTAGTCCCTGAGGAGCACTGGTTTCCCCTGAGCAGCTGTGGGAGACAGAAGTGCCTCTCCCAGGTTCTCAGCTTGCAGGTGGCAACAACACCGAGAGCCCTCAGCCCCACAGGTGCACCTGCAGGGCTCCAAGCCCCTCACTGCATCTCTGGGAATTTCCAGGGTCATTTTAGAGGACCTTAATGACGTCACCTGAAATTACACTTGCTGTTTGGAGTCAGTCATGGGAATTCACGTTTCATACCCTGTTGGGAGCCATATCACTGGGAGTGATGCAAACACAACCAACGCTGCCATCATGTTCATGTCTTTAATAGTATGCATGGCTGGTTATTCAAGAGTTAGTCTTTTTCACCAGGTATCTTAGTAATAAAAAAATAATAATACTGGACAATTTATGGCTCATGAGGTTGATAATAGTTGCAATAACTGGTTCATGTATTTCCCAGCCTGCTGCTGAAGGGCTGAGGGCCACTGAAGCCTCGAAGCTGAGGTTGTGTGTATTTGTACTGCAATGAACCAAAGATCTACATGTTCCCTCTGACTTTTGTCTTGTGATGGGTTTATTTGATCCTTTCTGCCTGTAGTGTAATTAGGTGGATAAATCAGTCTGAACACATATATTTCAGGTTTAAATCAGGCTTATTTTGGTTGAACATATTTATTAGTTCAGCCTGTTCGGGGC
This sequence comes from Streptopelia decaocto, assembly GCF_964273445.1. Lineage (NCBI taxonomy): Eukaryota > Metazoa > Chordata > Aves > Columbiformes > Columbidae > Streptopelia > Streptopelia decaocto. The sequence continues at coordinate 70,090,848 of NC_138657.1, read as the reverse complement.
AGGTTTAAACACAACCAAAATGCATATCAACACCCGGGACCACAAATAGTTCTGCACCAGTTTATCTGGACCAGCGTGTTTTTGTATGTGGAAAACCATCACTCACACTTTCTCACTTGTCAGGGGACAACCACCCTTTTCCGTGGGGAGGAGAGCACAACCACAGCCTACATGAGAGCTTAGCCTTTACGGTAGTGAAACAGCTCATAGACTTTCTGCTTCAATGTTCCGTTTGTCATCTTAGAATCATTTGAGCAGGAAATGGCCTGGAGAGGATTTTTTTTGTTCAGCTTTGTGGCATGGTGCTTGACCTCGGTCATTACCAGTTACGGGACCCAAACACTTGTTAAATAAGTAAAATCTCAGATTGGTGACATGACCCCCTTTCACCTTGCCTAAGAAAGACATAGTCACAAGAGAATTGTGCTGATACAGAACAAGCACCTGGATAAAAGTCTACAAGTGGTCCTATTCTAATTAGATAAAACAATAATTTAATGCCTTTAAAACGTATTCTATCATTAAAATAATAGAAAGTGGAGTAAGATTGTCTTCTTATTGCAACTAGCTGTTGCAGATTCCTATGGAACATAGGAACAAATATTTATTTCAATCACAGGAAATAAATCCTACATATTAATTTCTATATAGACAAAATATTTTGGAACACATGGTCTGAGGTGGAAAAAAGAGTTGCAAATAGTCTAATAATGATCTATCTTCTGATGCAGAATTAAACTTACAGCTTAATACTCAAATGTAAGAGCTAGTTGTTCAGAGGAATTATTACAGGCTGCCCTGTAGCATAAGGCGCAGACATGAGCCTAGGAAAAATCATTAACATGAAAGATAATAGAAATGCTAACCTGGGAGTTTTTTATCTCTTTATTTTCTTTCTCTTATTTCTTAAGGAAGAGAGACAGTAATGCTATATAAAAAAACAAGTTTAAAAGGTCCAGACAAAGAAAAAACTAGTTCCAGCTGATCTAACAATCCTAATTCACCCATATACTTGGCTCCCCTTAAATGGAAAACTCGGCATTACTTCTGAGCATGACATAACCACTGTGTGTGTGTGTGCTTGCATGGAGAGGGCACATAGTTAACATTTTGGAAGCATAATCAAATTGCAATTTCTTGATTCCTTTGGCAGCTAGAACATAACATTGCCTTTTAAGATTTAATTTCTTGGATTAACATAACTAAAATGGTGGTCATAGGCCAGAAAAACATTGTCTCTCTGCTTTTATTTCTTTATTGGCTTGATCTCTGGCAATATTATATTTCACTGTCTGCCAGCTGGGTGAGAGACTGCCTGATCGAGCTTTATCATGTTGCCCTCTGGGGGTGGACACAATGACGCATCATAAGCAAAATATCCATGATGTCACAGTTTTAGTCTCTGATGGATGCATGGCACAGAAAATAAAAGCTGTAAACCAGATATTTGTCTGTGCAAATTTCCTTGCTGCTGCTGGTGGCTTATGTTCTTACATTTATTATTTTTCTTTCATTGAATATATACATTCTGTTATATAAAAAAATATGTCTGATGAGGAGCAGCTGAGGGAACTGGGGCTGTTCAGCCTTAAGAAAAGGAGGCTGAGGGGAGACCTTATCGCTTTCTATAACTACCTGAAAGAAGTTTGTAGCAGGGAGGGTGTTGGTCTCATCTCCCAAGTAGCAAGTGATGAGAGGAAATGGCCTTGAGTTGCACCAGGCGAGGTTTAGGCTGGATATTAGGAAAAATCTCTTCACCGAAAGGGTTGTCAGGCATTGGAACAGGCTGCCCAGGGAAGTGGATTCACCATCCCTGGAGGTGTTTAAAAGGCATTTAGACGAGGTTCTTAGAGACATGATCTAGTGCCAGAGTTAGGTTACTGCTGGACTTGGTGATCCTGAGGGTCTCTTCCAACCAAAATGATTCTATGAAATTCAGGTATACGTTATTTTTGGGAGCCCTGAACATAACATGGTTCTTCCTGCTTGTTTAGCCAGCATATCCTCAAAATGAGGTCGTGTCTCACAATAATATTGGATGGACAACAATATGTCTAAACACATTAGAAGATAAAATGCTGCTTACAATGACTTCTTTTTTTTTAAGTAACATGGATAATTCTACCCACTTTCACTCAAGGCAGGCTGAATTTTAGAATGTCACTATATACATATGTTATCATATGTGTTTTCTTTACATAGTTTCAATAAGAGAATTCCTTTTGGCATTTGACACTGTGTGCTGATAATAGGTTGCTCAGCCCCCCAAAAAAGAGGAAAACTTTTCACTTCTTAGAGAAAAATGGAAATTTCCATAAAATCTGAGGGATATTCTAAACTCAGGGTGTGACTTCAAAGCTTCACTGATTTCTTAATCAAGGTGATTAAGTTGTTATGCAATGAACGTACACTCCAGACCTTTACAGCATCATAGACATTTCCGACTTATGCAAAGGCTTTGTTGTATCCTGCTGAGTTGCCAACAAGCTACCTTATTATTAAGTCAGACGGAAAACTTTTATTGTAAAATTTAACTGATTCATCTTAATAATCTCTTCATTACCATTACCATTCAGGCTGTTCTGATCCCAGAGACTTCTCTAAAATGTGTCCTGCTGAACTTAGATGACTGTTACTTTCAGGTTGTTACTGCGGCTGTAAAGCTGCTACTTTGAGGAAAACAGGTTCCAGTCCCAAGGTTGCAGGTTTTCTGTGGATGTTCAAGGGTGGCTGTGCTCCAGAGCACAGGCAAACACATCACACATGCAGGGCCTCAGACATGGACAATTATATTCTCATTTGTTACATCAATGTGATCAAAATGACATATAACTCTGAAGTAGAATCAGTAAAAAAAATATATAGATAGATAGATATTCCTAACCTGTGACATTCCATTTTCCCCTTTCTCCAGAGCAAACAACCTTGCTTTCATTTTGTTGAAAAAAGGGCAAACTTTCATCAACCATCTACCTAAAGTGTGTACAATGCTACACGTAATGTTTGTTGTTATGTCTCAATACAATCATTCATACATCTTAGTATGTGCCTTCCCTTTTTTAACTGCATGAAGTAAATTTTAATTACTTGTAGCTAGGATGGAAATTACAACAATATGGCAAAATCTGCAGCTTGTTTTACTTCAAGCAAGCTATTCTAGTTTGAATCTTGTACAAAGACTTGTCTGGACACAAACCATAGAAAAAATTGGTCAGGTTTTAGTACTGTTTGACTACCACTTAGCAGCCCATTAAATTACTGCACAAAGCAGACAACAATGCAGATTCAAGCCCTGAGTCCTGTGTTAACTTGACTGCATAAGTGGGTCTCCAAGTTTAAAAAGAGTTGAACAAAAGAGCCACCATGGAGTGACTAAGATTTATTTGGGTGCTAGAGTGCACAGCTGCTGCAGGGAGGAGCGAGGGAGGTGAGTCGCATCCTCAGGGCTCGCCTGTGCTTGTCACGAGTCCCAGCTGTGAGGGAAGGAACAGAGCCACAGTACAAGCTCCATGTTCCTCCTCTTCCTCTGGGCTGAACACATCCCCCAGCATGAACCAGCTCAGTCCCACAAAAGTACAGGGTTTGCCAGGCTGCAGCAGCGCTTTGGTCAAGTGCCATCTCCTGCCACACCATCCTCAAAATTTGTTCAGCTCTCCTATGGGCAAATCTGTGTTGCTTTTGCATTACTGCAGCAGGACAAATGGGTAGGGGTTAGGTGAGGAGTGGACTCCCAGCTTTCTGGTGAGTTTTGTTATTTCACCACAATAACTTGAATGATTGGCACTGTTTTCCTAAGTGAAAACAAGCCTTCGACTGCTTTGCTATCGTCAACAATACAGGAGTGACCTAGCCTCCAGCAGAAGGCTGTCTCTTGCATTCTACATTATTAATTATACCAGACTGCTCATGTTTGCTAATGGCCTAGGAAGCCTGTTGAGAAGGCAGAGTAGCACTGGAGAAATTAAAAATGAAAGCATCATGAGGGCAATATTAACACAGAAGCAAAACACTTCATTGTGACTGTTTAGTAAATGATCAGTTGTGGTGGAAAAGTGCCTTTTTTTCTGGAAGCAGGCAGTACAGGATTTGAATTAAGATAGGCATGATGAAAATAATTATCTTCCAAGTCAGGGAGCCATTCACATATTCTATAGTGTAGCTGTAGCAAAGAGCTAACAAATGGCTGATTTTATATATTTTTTTAAATGCCATCAGTTTGCTAATAGCAGATTTTATTCAATTGTCCACTTTTAATGCAGCGACAGATGGGGAGGCTGGTACAGTACACCCAGCTTCTATGCCAGTGTCCTTTGTCCTTAAGACAAAAAGATACAATCTGCGTTAATTTGATTTTTACTTTTTGTCTTCAGGATGAATAAGCCACTCAGCCCAAGACATGTTCTTTTTTTTCTCCGACTTACGCTTTTGATAAAATCTCCACTCCCCTGGGACAAAGATGGTTTAGCACCATAATATTGTAAAGGTCACAATCACAGCAATGTATCATGATTTTGCTAAATTTAAGAGGACTCTTGAATTTTAAAAATGTTGTTAGTGGCATATTCTTATAAAACTGAATAGAAACATCTGAAGGTCAGCAACACTACAACCTAAAGGCCTTTGCTCATACTATTAGGTTGCTGCTTTTGAAAATGTACTTAAGCTGAGTTGTTAAGGCATGACAAATGCAGCAGGCTTGTATATGAGACTTCCAAACAATATAAATCTAATCAAGATTATTCCTGAAATTTCCATGTAATCTGGACAGATCAGTCTCAGAGTTACTGACTGAGGCTGTGAGTTAGCAGAAAACTTAAGCATGTAAATTTATGCTCAAAAGCCTTACTGAGCCCAGTCCTGAAGTACATTTACTCACTTTGGTGGCTGACATCTGCATTTGGGTCCATTACTGTTTTCAAAGAACAATGCCTTATTTTGTGGACCTGTACCAGGAAGCCTTACTGACTCATTGCTAAAAGAAACTAACATCTTAATGATATGTGATCAATAACTGAGTTATAAAGTCTGATCTAAGTTGTAAACTGTGAGATATATTAAAAAAAAAAACCAAAACTCTTTAAAGTGTGAATGATGCAGTGCTGCAGCAGACTTCCTGAAGGATCTTCAAAACTTGGCCAGACAAGGTCCTGAGCAACTGAGCTAGCTCTGAAATGAGCCCTTTCAAAGTTGCTTCTTGCATCTCAGACAAGGGTAGCATGTCTTGTGAGATGAGCTTATGCACAATTTATGTGGTTGAATTAAACTTTACCTATATGTAATTTCTGTTTTCTCTCTCTTTAAGCATAACATGCTCAATGCAAAATCTTATAATAGTGAAGTAAATGTTCTTATGGTGCATATCACCTACACTGTCTACTGGAATATCCACAGCAGTAGACCATCAGAAGAATTCACCTCAAACCTTTGCCAAAATTTGGTTAAATGATGACATTGGGTGTCTTTAAGTGAGATCTGCTTATACGCATGTGATTGTGTGTATGAGTGCACATATGAGCAGCCATCCACACTCCTCTAGAGCTTTAGAAGCTCTAGTTAATATCCACAATGGCCCTGTAACTTGTTAACAAGTGCGAAAACTGAGGCATAGAAAAGAGAAGTGAAACAGGAAATGAATAGCAGCACTTTTCAGTTATAACACTTACAACAAGAGCTATATAATAGCCTTTCATACATACCCAACCCGAAGGCAGCTGTGACTCCTTACGAAGCACAGGACTGTATTGTCTAGTCATACCTCTAAGGCCCATGAAGCTTAAACAACTGAACATGATGGACCAGAGCAAAGAAACTCTGGAGTGCCAAGGGATCTTGTGACAATACCTCTTTGTAGCAAACTGTGTCAGCTTGTGTGCTTAAGATAAATTGCTGAGCGAGGCATTTTATTCTATGTCAGGCTGAGGATTTCTGTGACTTTTGCACATTTGTTTCCTCTCCCAGGAAAACTGTACAGAGTAAATTGGACAGTTTGTTGGTATGCTTGTCTGTGTACTCCTTTCAAAAGCAAACTGTAATTCCCAAGCAAATCAAGCTATAAATTTGTCAAGATGAAAACAGACACTGATTTTCTTTCCTTCCTATTTGTACTAAACAAAAAGCACCAAAATGAATTAAAGCACTGGTAATGCATATTCACTGCTACTGACTAATTAGTGCCTTCTTAGTTCACATCATTTTAGTAGCTGAGCAGTGCCTAGCTGGTCTTCTGGACTTTCATTCCTGGTCAAATTAGAGAATGGCAATCCTTCTTTCCTGTCCTCCACGTACCTGAATGCACTTGCTTTACCTCATGAAGTAACAGCTTATCCCCTGCAAGATGAGTCAATGTGGCAGCTTCGCCCACAACTTAAACTGATTTTATGCTCTAGTCTGTAATGTACTGCTCCATTTCTAATATTCATTTCTGAAAATCTTAAATAATACATGATGTCTTTCTGCCCTCTTATTACTCTTTGTTCCTTTGTTTCAACAGATGGATCACATGCTCCCCTCAGAAGAGGGCTGGAGCCTTTCCATAAGGCCCAGACTCTCTGGCAGGGGCTTATCGTTTGAAGAGCACCTAAGGCTGTTCCTGCAGGCGTTATAGAGGCCTCCCAGTCTTTTTGTGCTTTTTTTGGTTGCCCTACCTTTTCCAACATGAGCAGTGGGGTTTTTGCATGTCTTGTTTGTGTTCTTGGATTTACCCATGCAATTGCTTCTGGCAGCTATGGATTTGAGCCAGGTTCCTTCCTGTGATCTATGATCAACACAAAAGAGAAAATTTGCTAAGGGTACAGGATGACAAAAACAAAACTAGGAGATAGCCCAGACCACCACCTCACAGTGCATTCACCACTCTGCAGTTACTGCTCATAACAGGCTCTTTGACACCAGGGAACTCAGGATTGCTCACCTCTCCGGTTACCCACCTTGTATTCCCCTGTCCTACAGTCCTTATGTCAGAGCATCAGGAGTCTTCCAAAAAAACTAAAAGTGGAAGTACAGGCAAAGGGGCGAGTGCCACATGTCTAGGCATACCAGAGGCACTGGAACATTCCTTACTGGTGATTACCTTCCTCATGCCAGACTCATGGCTCAGCCCTGTCACCTGAGGCAGAGTGCAAAGCTTCACTTCCCCTCTACAGTGAGAAAAGAACAGGCTCACGGAAAGGAATGAATCGACTGACACAAGTTCTGGTTATTTCAATTCTTCACTGATCCATTAATGTGGTTGTTAAGCTGTAAATGACCAGGCTGGTTGATTGACTTCCTCACATTTTGAAATAATTCCAAGGTAGATTCATTTATCATTTGTCCTTACAGTACCATGTAAAAAAGCACCACATAGTGTTAGTTAAATTAACTAACTGTTACTGAAGTGTCAGACAATGAAGAGAAAAGTGAAATAAATGTTGGGTCTAATTATTAATGCTGATATATTTCGCAGCTGCTTTCAAAGGCCATACTCTGAAATGGATCCATTTAAGTGTTGAACACTAGATCAAAGTGTTGTTTTAGCTTCTAGTGAAAGTCACATCAGAGTAAACTATGTTTATACATGGCGCACTAAACCGTTTCCTGCTAGAGATTCTTGCTGGTCAACAAGGGAATTTCAGGTGGTGTCATATAACTGGGAATACCTATTGCTCACTTGTAACCTTTAAATTACGAAGATAGCTAACAAAATGTTAGTCTTCAACAGTTGGCGGCTACTTGTATATGACACCTAAGATGGTGAAAAATGGCTTTTTTGAATGCTTTTTCTCTCAAGTGGATGCACTATGTCAAATAGTGAAATGAGATTCTCATTACACCATTTGAATTATGCTCTGTGTAAAGAAGCAGCTTTACAGCTTTTATTCGTCTGCATTTACTTACATGAATTACACCATCAGTAGAGGCTACCGAAGAAGAAAAAGGCCTAGGAAGAGCTAGGTATTTCTCTATGCATAGGTCATTTTATGATCTGTCAGCTATCCACTTCCATCCAAACAATTGTTCAAACTCTGTTTCTGAGGCAGGATAAGTATATTGCAATTATAAATCTGCCAGATTTTACCTGGTAACAGGAACTTTATAATTTGTAGGGATCACAACCGACATCTTAGACATAAATTCTATGGACAGCACCCCACCTCCTCAATTACTTTGTCCTGTTCTTCAGCCAAAAAAAGTTAGTGGGGGGGGAGGGAGTGGGTTGGATGTTGTTTAATTAAAGAATAACCAATGTTTCTTCTTGGAAAACCAGAATGATCAAGTTGCTCCTGCATCAATAATTGGATGTCTAATTTGAATTTTTATACTGAGGCTTTATTAAGTGTCATTATTTGAAAAAGGCTCGTGGGATGAACCTCTTTTACTACTAGCAGAGGCACAAGCTGAAGTTAGAAACTCACAGTATTTGTCACTTACACAGTGGGAATACTTTCACACCAGGAAATAAACAAGTTTCAAGCTTCACTGAACCTGCAGGCTGCCAAGAGCCTGAAGCAGAAACATACTGAAGTATAAAGTTCTTGAGGTAGGCATTTCAGCTGAAATTGGAGAAAAATGTTTTGTTATTCATCTGATACTCCTAATCCTCTGCAGAGATTATACTTTCCAGTGACACAACAGCAGAGAATATTGACAACAACATTGGCACCTAAGGAGGACAAATCAAATTTCTCAAGCACCAGATCTTTTAGCCATTGAGAAGCCATGCTTCTACCCTATTCAAGTTTTCTTTACCTCTTTACCCGGCCCATTAGAACTGCAAAATAGGATTGAAGCATCACAAGAGAAACCCTACTGACACAAGTGGACTAGTGCCAATCAACATAGGTAACCAAGAGGTGGAGAACTGCGTCATGTGGTAGGCATGAACTTAAACTTGCTTCCAACAACTGGAATGCTCAAATGACTTGGCCTACACCATTCTCTGCCAAAGTGGTATGAATGTTTGCTATTGCCTGCCCTTCATTTTATCCACCACGGGAACTCTAATCTACAGGGATATTTACCTCCATTTAAAAGAAAAAAAAAAAAAAAGAAAAAGAAAAAAGTATATTTACTGTCAAAAGAGCAACATTGATCAATTCCCTTTTCCCCTCAATATTCAAACAAATCACAGAATAATAGGATCCTGTTCAGACTGGTGTGGATCTGGTGAGGTCTCCACTCACAGCCCATGTCCAGAGCAGGCTCCACCATGGGCTCAGACTGGGCTGCTTGGGGCTTCACCCACCCAGGGCATGAAACCCTCCAGACTGGAGAAGGCCCAGCCTTCCTAAGCCCTGTCCCCACCACTTGGCTGTCCTTGTAGGGAAAAGGCTTCTCCAGACTGAGCCTCTCATATTGCAGCTTGTGCCACTGCTTCTTGCCTTCCCACCACTCAATGCTGTGAAAAGTCTGTCTAAGCCTCCTCCATCCCCTCCTGTAGGCATCAAGGATGCTGCTGGGTGCACCTAAAGCTGCTGCTTCTCCCAGCTGAACCAGGCCTGGTCCCACGGCCTCTCCTCACAGGTCAAGGGCTCCAGCTCAGGACCATCTTGCTGGCTGTTTGCTGAACTTGGCCATTGTTTGTCAACACGTTCTCTGTTGGCAACCCAAAATCAGATGCAGTGCCCAGATGTAATCTGATGGGCATTGAGCAGAGGGGACAGTCCCCGCCCTCCCCCAGCTCTCAGGGGCATGTCCAGCTCACACCACCATCATGGACACCGCTGGGCCTTGTTGCTGCCTGGCCCCAGCCT